>NC_080672.1:161189838-161516151 GCF_030247195.1 Topomyia yanbarensis | reverse complement strand
CGACGTCCGACAATATCGTTGATTCGATCCAACATCAAACGAATCGGACTAACGAAAGACATTCGTCGGACGAGTTTTCCTGTTCGCAGGAGTAGACTTGTTGACAGACCCACCGCTTAATTGTCAAACAAACGTCTTATGGATTGCCTAATATGCTAGTCAAAACCACCATCTTTCGATCTGTACTGTAAAATAAGTGAAAAGTTCTATAGAGACGCCGTAAAAATCGAAAGAGAAAGTAAACAAAGAGAGTCACTCATTCCCGGTCAAACCATTCGGAATTTGATTCGGAATCCTGAATGGAATTCCAAATCAAATGCAACAACCGATTCTGAAACCGATTGAGTCGGAATCGCTTGTTGCATTTGATTTGGAATCCATACTGACTCCATTCAGAAATTCGAACTGGTTTCGGAACGAGTTTAACTGGGTTGTAGATATGTCGTTTTGAATAAAAGTTACGCCATTAGACGTTTTTTTGCGCACTTTCCACCAACCTGGACTCCGCACTTTCAAAGGGCGAGTGATCAAACTGCTACTGAAAACTGCGAGCTGTCAAAACACATGTATTTCAAGTGATAGAGATGGTACTTTCATAGACAGGCCAGTCGAACTAACCAGTCTATGAGAAGAATTTAATAGAAGAATAGTAAGTGCGCAGTGCGGTTAGAATCCAGTTTTTAGTGCCTCAAGCAACACTAGCATGGGTTTTGAGCATTTTGCACGGCAAAGCAAAGCATTTTGATTCAAGCGCAATACTTTAAAAGGACCTAAGAGTTTTTGCAGCGTTTTCAAAAAAAAATGTGACGAGATCTGTATTTTGTTCAGCAAAACACAAATAAAACAAACGCAGAATAAAAAGTTGCGAATTTTTCAAAAAATTAATTTTTTTTATCAAAAATTAAAACTACAAAAACTCATTTTTTGAAAACTTTTATTTTTTCACAACGAAAGTCTGAAGAAAATAGAAACATATTTATTGTGGTTGCATCGCGGAGAAAAAAGTAGTAAAAATGTTTTTCTTGTAAATGTTTTTAACATGTTTCTATATTTCATACTAACTGACAGACAAAAACATAATTTTATTACAAAATACGATTCTCATAGATATTTTAAATTTTGTGTTCTTTCTTTCTTTCTTTTTCGAGAGTTGTCCTACTGGAGCTGTAGAGCTGAGTTCACGGAAAGGCTACCCATCAGAATTTCTCATTGCTACTTAAGTCCAATTGCAGCAGGCCATGATTCTGATTGTGATATCGAGTGTACGGTTCAGTTGTGCGGGCGTATGGGCTCTACGATCGCGTGAGAATGAGCGTTTATTGGTGTGTACTTGAGACAGCGTGAATCGGATTGGAAGTGATGTAGGGGTCACTAAATCATTCGGGGCGTTTTGTGTTAGCGAAATATTGGGCGTAGTTGTGCGTGGATGATCACGATTGTATGTTCGGCTTTGTGTACAATCGCGAAGGTCTAGGGCGTTTGTATGTTAATGTATTCTTGCGTGGGCGTTTGTTTGTCGCGTAGACGTTTGCATGTCGTGTGTGCTAGCGTGTCACTTCGCATCCATAAATTCGATTTTAAAACCAAGTCCAATTACATATTCGCGTGTGTTCTTGGATGATCACACGGACCGTGAATCTGATACTTATTTTCAGTGTATGGTTCAGATGCTAGAAAAGAGTGAGTTTTCTATCACAATCAACTCTATCATTAGAGTTCCCGGTCATGTCACCATGGAACGTATTGTCTAGTAGATATGAGCGTGATTTTTTTTTCTGATTGGTCCAGCTGAGGGCATGGGTCCTAGGCTGCTAGGGCCGAGAGGAAGAACTTCCGGACATAATTAATTCATGATCACGAGAACACGAGCGTATGTAGGCTCATTCTTGAGACTGCGTTTCTGAATTTATAAGTGCTAAAACGTTCGCTTAGTCACCGGAGTGCATGCATGCACAAGAACGGTGCTGCATCCTGTGCACTGGCTCATAATGTATCAGAACTAAGTTCATTGAGCTAGCAAGTAGCACGAGCACCGATGAGCGAGAGCTCTTGCTAGCCCGGTGCTAGCTAGTACGCTGTTCCAAGCTATAGCTCAGCTATAGCAAAGTTGAAAAAATACAACACGTTAGTGTGAGTAACAATGCTTGTATCGTTTTATTGCAGAGACTTGTCGCACATTTACCAAGATATTTTTTTAGTGCTTTGTCCTATTCTTTCGTTTAATGGCTTACTCTATTGCGTTCTAGCTCATTGGGCAGGCTTACCGTGCTAGTTAATTGAGCTAAATCGTGCCAGATTACCGAGCTAGCTCTTCGAATCCTACAGCTCGAGCACAAAGCGTAGCACGAGCGTTGTCAGTTCTAATTGCATTTGATTCGTTCAAAGCGGCCTCTGAGCTCGTGTTAGACTCTCGTGCTGTGCTTCATGCATCCCTGCCGGAGTGTTCCTGTTAGCAAGATCGTAAGCGTAGGTATGCATAGATGATCGCGAAGGGCTCAAACGTTTGTATGTTATCGTGTTTGTCGCGTGTGCTAGCGTGTATGCAACTTCGCGTGTATAAATTCGATTTTATAACCGTGTGGCTATTCGCATATTTGCGTGTATTCTTGAATGATCGCGCGCGGACTCTGAATCTGATACTTAATTTGCAATGTATGGTTCAGATCCTAGAAGAGAGTGAGTTCTCCCATATCACTAGAGTTTCCGGTTATGGCCAAAGAGGCATCCACGTAAAATAAAATCACCCCAATAACTGAAATGGAAGTAAAAAATCTCATCACGAAAACTTACAGCAGTAAATATGAACGGTTTATGATACAAACGAGCCTGCTGTATAATTTGGTCCCGAAAAAGAATTAAAGTAGAAAATGTATAATCCGGATCATTTTCAGATAGGGTGATGAGCCTATTTGCGCCATGTTTCTATTATCACCCTACCCATTTGAAGCCGTTGGTTAGAGCAGTGTCTGCCATCTTTGTTCAACGCATTGAATCAAATGGTAGCGCAACAATAGGGGCACTCGATTCGAGTTTTCATTGTGCTCAAACACGAGAATTTTACTGTTTTCAACGCATTTGTATTATTACATTGGTTCTTAACAACGAAGCAAAGCGGTTGATGTCAATTTTTACGCATTCCATTGATTGTAAGGTAAGAAATTACCGAATTAGTGAGGCACCTTGCTTAGTATGGTGAAAATAGGCTCATCACCCTACCTTCACAGGAGGCAAATTGAGTTGAACCAAATACTAGGGGCAGATCACTCTAGGAATACAAATTACCATCAATTTAAAAAAAATGCATTTAATTTCCAATTTTGCATCAACTTTGCCCTCCCTCGTAGAAAAGTTTGTTTAACAAACGTCCTACGCTGATCCACTTTGTTCGACATTTTGTTGAAAGTAGGGCTAGTTGTTTTGTAGGGTTTTGACGTCTTACACGCAGCGCAAAATACATCAAGAATTTGTATTTTCATGGAAAGAAATTCAGTTAGTTTCGCTAATTTTTAAAAATGCATCACAAGTGATCTGCCCCTAGACCAAATGTGTACATCGAGCACTATATTTTTCATTACGGAAATTAATCGAGTAAATTGCGTTTCGACTTCGATAGAACGACTTGGCGGCTGCTAGACACTGAATTTCAAAATACCACCAAGCTTGAAAGAACGGCTTAAACAACTAGTCGAGGCAGATAGCGGGACCTATAAAAGTTCATTTTTTTCTTTTATATTAGAACAAATCGTAAAGTTTACTTAGTCCCAAAGCTTATAAGAAAATTCACAAAAATTGATTTTTTAGCACTCTTGTTCACTGGTTTCCTTTTGCTTTTAGTTGCATTTTTGAAACCTGGGAAACTAGTTTGCAACATTATTTAGTCTGTTTCCATTTGTGGAAGATTTTTTGTTGTCCCGGGAGTACTTCCACTTCCACTGAGGTTGAAAATTCCGTACAAATTCCGGACAAATCCGTACAAGTATTTTTTCCGGACACATGACCAAAAATCCGTACTGTCCTCCCAAATTCCGTACAGTTGGTCAGCTTATGTATGATGGATGCAAAAAGTTTGTTTTGATTGTGATAGTGTATCGGCAAAACATAGCAATAATGTGTACCCTCGTATTTAATATTATCCTATTATAACACTAGGCCTATCCTAATGTTTGACGAGTGATTTTAAAGTGAAATATTCGTAAAAAGGTTCTCCAGCTAAAATAACGGTATGTATCAGTGCAATGTTTAATATATTTTTGCCGGAATAACGAGATATGAGGCGGTAAATGCTGGCTCGTAAGTGTTTAATTTGCTAAGCGCCGTTGCATCCTGTTTCGGCACACTACGTGAGTGAGGCGGATTAGAAGATATTTCAATAAGGTGATTTTGTTTTAATTAAAAGCTGGATTTAGATGATAGTTCTAAATACATATGTGCACAACAAATAAAGAATATAACTTGAGCTTATTTTTGCACACCTGCTTTAACCAAATCGATACTGTCATTATCTCATATGCTTGGTTCGAAACCAAGAGGTACGAAATAGGGTTACAGTAGGCTCTACTGCCATAATAGGCACATCACCCTATGTGATCTTTGTATGCATAAAACTGTCGCGCCTGTACATAATTGAAATGGTGCCTGGCGGCAGTCATGGAATATATTGCTTCGAGCTGACGGAACGTAGCAACTACTACATGACAAATGACAAAGAGGCGGTCCTAGCAACACTCGCTGCTTGGTTGGCTTGTTCGGACCAACCAATTACCACTTTCAAAAAATACATTATTTTTGTTATTTATAGTAATAGTGCATTTTGCGGAATCAAATATAATATACGTGCAGGTATTTCCGATCAGATAGTGCGAAAATATAGCGATTTCGATCAGTACAACAGAAGTTATTCGCATTTGAAAACTGGGAGAACATCTCAGCAGAAACTTTGAAACGGGACCCCTATATTGAAACGTTAGAAGTATTCTATTTCAAAAAATTCGGAGCGTGTCCGGACCCCCAGGACCCTCCCTCTGGATCCGCCACTGTTACGAATATATTTTAAGTGGGTTGATAGCAAATTCTTTTTTCACAAATGTATTCTGTACAATGTTTGCTGGCATGGAGGCGCATGGTATTAGTGCAAAATGGCAACTGAATAAAACGTAAAGAAACTCTTTTTGTAGAGATTGAAAGTAGTTTTATATTATTATTATGTTGTTATATCTAGTTTTAGTTATATCTCATCAGTAAAAAAAGATTTATCATAAAAATGATATTATGCTAATAAGTAAGGTTCGATAACACTACATAGGACAATTTATCTTTTATAACTTTTCACATTAAAAATGAGGTCAGCACCCCAATTTTCAGCCAGATTGGGCAACATTTTTGATTTTGTCCGAAGACCCGCCACTGTGTGAGTGTGATGGCACTGTAGACACCAGATTGTCACGTCCAGGGAAACTACTCAATTGTTTGAAAACTTTCAGTTTTTTGATTTGCGTCCATTTCTAATTTTTTTTTTCATGAAATTTGGAGCAGGGGGTACTCCCTAGCCCCATCCTCTTCTGACTGTCTGAAACATTCGTCAAAAAAAAATTGACCACCTGATACTCATTCAATTGCAATGAATGCGATCCGCCAGTGCGTTTGTAGTGCGTGCGTACCAGTTTTTCACATACACACATTGTGTTTCTGATCAAGAATGATGTTAAAAGTAAAGTAAATTTTATTTTATTTTTGAATGTTGGCGATTTTTATTCATACTCCGCCTTTTTTACTAATATTTGTTAGGGTGCCGACAACCGACCACATTTTTCTAAATGACAAAAAATTGTCAATAACATTTTTCATATTAACGGAATCAATTAAATTCCTTCACCAGGTATTAGCTAATACCTCTAGCTTTCCATGGGTTTGCTTATGTCCCTATATTATGCAATCGGAGAAATGTTATGAGCCAAAGACAAAAGAGTACCGACAACCGACCACATTCCCCTACCCATAACAATAAAACATAGATAAAGGCCGATATCTGTCAACGATATTGTTCGGATATTCGATCTATCATATTTTTCGGCATTGTATTTAAAATATATTTATCCTTTTATGTTTCTCATATATGAAATACATAGTATATTACTAATATTAATCTCTTGTTTTGCATTTCTGTTTTAACAAACTGTTTCTTTTGTTCGATAAATTTTAGCATTAACCTGCTATACTATAGCTGTCCTCATTCCAGAAATCGTAATCACTACTAACAGGAAGAATACGATTAGGGTATTTATTGGCGTAATGTTTGCGTCTATTCGTATATGAACTTCATCTGTCTCTTCAGTGTAAAAAATGAAAATAAACTCGATGTTCATACCTATGCTGGACATTTACTTATTGTAACATTTTTTGAAAGAGTAATGAAGAATTAAATCAAAGATATAACATACTATTGGTATCCATATTCGGACTGTAACTGTAACTGCACAGAGATTAAACAACACCGAATTCGTACTCAATTTCTACTAATCTCTTGACATTGTTTGCTCAGAGCTGCTTGAAGGAACTTTTTTCTATAATTGATTTGCATACAGAAACTAATATGCACATGAAATATTTAGTCGTTTATGCACCTTCGATGTGCATCGCGCATCAGTAGTTCAGCTTTAATGATCAGTATTTTGATTTGTTTACATTTACGATTATGAATACAGTTTTAAAGTCTTAAATAGAGATACAAAGTAGAAAAAGAACGTCCAAAACGAAGGGTAGCAATATTAATATTTTTTTATTTTTAGGTATTTTTCTAAGAAAAACTCATATCGTCGTCATGAATCGGTTGAAAATTATTATGATTCCGACATTAGTTTTAGTACGTGTTTTGAAGAGATTTCTCTTGTTTGAATTATCACATATCTTGCTTATTCCGTTTAACTATGTAAATTGAAAAGATTCACTAGCTCGCTTGCCCTGCGCTTTTTGTTGAAGCAAAACTACTCTCGAGAAGTATTACGCTCCACGTTTTTTTGTCGCTCAAATAGAAACATGCAGCTGAGGATTAAATATCACAAATGCTAAGTGTGGCTTTGGAAGTTAAATTATATTTATACATATTATTAATTTTCATATACGATCAATAAAACAAAATTGCTGATTCTGTGTAGTTTATTACTGGCGTTACTTGTATATAGCGGAAGTGAACGACATCTTCAGCTGAGTACTATTATCATTACGAAAACCAGTAACCAGTCAGCCAGTAATAAAAATAGTGTTAGTCAATTAATTATTGCTCACGAACGCAAACAATATTATTGGTAATGAAGCAGAGTATTTTTTAAAGATCAACTGATCCCAAATAGGGTTTTTTTATTAAATTTACCAGGCTGAGATTTCTTATGGAAATATCTCTGCGTCACTAATCAATCTCATGAGATGTGGAAGATACAAAAAGATCCAAACATTCTAACGATTACCTATGGATATGGATGGATGATTCCCGAAGTAAATACGTGAAAAAAATATTATATGCAGGTCGACCTTTTATTCTTAAAATATAATTTACGAGTTACGATACTTCGAAAATAACTTCCAAATTATTTTATTTGGCATTTTAATTTAAATAGCTAAATTGCCGCTTCAACTTAAGGTTCAACTGAGAAATCCTAAAAAAGCGGCCATCTCTGAAAACGAAAAAAGATTTTTTCGCTACCCTTCACACAATCTTCATGAAAATTAATCAACGTATTCGGGGCATGGATAGAATGCTATTGATGAATTTTCATGAAAATTCGACGATGTGCTTTTTTCGTTTTCAAATATGGCCACTTTTCGAGGATTCTCAGTAGTAGAGACTCACTGTAAAGAAGCACTAGTTACATAGAATCAACACTATGCTTCAGATATGGTGGCACTTGGATGTACTAGAATTAGCCTACCGCAGGCAATTGTTAATACCTACTATCAATGGTCTGGTGAAAACTGCAGGCACATTCCTCTGCTTTGTTGTGGACGCATTTCCACACCCATTTGCCACTAGATAGCGCTAAAGGTGCCACTTACACTCCTTACAAAATTGAAAATGGTAGAATCTAGTACACACTTCCTCTGTGGTAATAAAGAGCGAAAAAACTATATTGCCACAGGCAAGCAGACATAACGCTCTAAATGTCGCCATTGCACAGTCAGGTGTTGAAAATCTGTTATTTGCAGAAACTCCACACACAGCTGTTTATTTTTGATTTGTGCGCGTCGTTTTTCGGTAAAATAACTGAAATTGGGTCACTGGTGCATTTTTATTATGGACTCGAATTAATATTTCTAACGATACCGACAGACGTTCTTAATCCAGATAGTAAAATGAAAAAGATAGTCTCCTCGATTTAATATAAAAAGCAAAATATGATAGAAGATCTAACAACTTTGTTGTAAAGTGAATAGACTTCTCCTTAGATTTTTGTTCAACACAATCTAAACCTATATGCGAGTTGGTTCAAACTTACCGCATTACCATGGTTGGGGTTGAAACCTATCTATTGTTCAAAACATTCTTTTTTAAAGAAATTTGATTTCACAACACAAAATAATTAAAACATTACCGTAAGCATTACAGTTTACACTGAACTTCAAACTGATTTTTCACTTATTTAGCTACTGCATATTAAAACTGTGGCTTCGATTTTAGCAATTGTTCGAAAAAAGTAATGTTCCACAGTGATACCGTTGCGATGCTCATTACTTAATGTTCTTTTCATCTTCTGCACTACACAAAAGCATTTAGAAAACCAATCACGTTATATCACTATTGAAATGCATACTGTAAAGCATTTAGAAGTGCAAATACAATATCAACCGCATTGCATTTGATAAGTTGTATGATTTACAGATGCTACCGAAACTGTAAATAGCTAACTCGTTGTGACGTTTGTATTTTCTTGTATAGATGATAACGTCATTTTTATTTATACCCCAAATCTGAAGAATATATTCTGCTTTCAAAATATATTATCTTGTTCGGTAGTTCAAAAAATCGTTTTTATGTGTGATTCTTATTGAGTTTGCATTTTTGTGAAATATCACTCTGAACACTTATGTTATGCTATGCTGATAGTCGGCAAGGTGATCATAATTACTGATTCTTTTCAATTCCATGTATATTCCATTTATTCTCAATCGGAAATACAAATTGCGTTTGAGTTGTTCCATAGACAAAATTTGCGCTCTAATTGTTGGTTGCGATCAAATTCGTAATTTCATTACCAAATTACAATGAAAAATACTTGAGGAATTGTGCAGGTGGTACCGGTTGAGTTTCGGTGTTGTCATCATTACCTGCCTCTCGTATGCGTTGCCGTATATCCGGATATTGGTCCACAATACACGGATGGCCAGCAGATGGCCAAAATAGACAGCGGCAAAGTCGACAGAAGGCTAAAATTTCAGCGTATTGTAGTTCCTCGGGTACTCCGTAAGTTCTAAAAGGTTAGAATGAATATGTAGAAAACTGATCATTTATCACCTTTTGCTAAAAACTCACTTTCGAAGAGCATGGTAAATAGCTTGCCAGTTTCGGTGGCGTTCTTTTGTGTCTTGAAGAGACATTTTTTCCATAATAACGTCGATTTGTAGTTTGGTGAAGTGGAAGTGCGATAACTCTCGCCACACCCGTTGTTCGGAGATCAGTGCAGCCATCATCGACCAGGCTGACGCTGATGCGTCTAAATCTTTGTAATCAGTTATCCTTAAGATAATTTCTCGAACACATTCTTCTGGCAGATCATGTAGTTTTGGGCGTATATTTGGACCAGGCTACAACAAAAAAACAAACATCGTTACCTTCGATTTGAAATAAAAGTCCAGGCAGCCCATACCTCTTTAATTTGTATCTGACTAGCAATATTCTGAATACGTTGAATAGTTTGCACATGACCCTCCCACAGACTTTGGCTGCCTAGTGGTTTTCCCCAACATTTCTGATTTTCCTGGTTTACGAGCGACCGTAGCTGTTGCACTAAGCCTCGTAGAACATTGATGTTCTGTTGTGAATCACTCACATAGGTCGCTACTTCCTCCAGCATCTGCAACAGTAACCGTTGGGCTCCGCCTGGAAGACTAGTGATTCCCTTACCAGAAACTAATAGTCGCAGCAGCGCACACACGTAGTTGAATCGTCGACCATCACGGACGGAGCTACGGAAATCTAGTCGCCGGACGGCCTCTCCCAGTCCGTTGAAGCCGGCAATCTCCCGAGTACACTTAAGCGTTATGTGGCAGTGTGGTGGTATTTCGACGTCGCTACATATATCAAAATGAAGAAACCCTAAATTTACTATTTACTTAAAATAATCACTCAAATTTGTACCCATTTTCGTTGTCGTTTTCGGTGTCACTGGAACTACTACATTCGGAGATACATCTGGAAATTGTAAAAAAAGACAATTTAGTACTAATGAAACAATGTAAAATCTTTCTGAAATTGGCTCATGCAACCCACATCAAATCGTATTGGTCGAATTCGATGCGAATTAGGAATTCTAAACGGCCTCGATGTTTTGGAATAATGTATTGTAAATTATTGCTAATTAAAAAATAACAAAAGTATTAAACACTTCATCAATTGATATTTGAGTAGTTAACGTTAGTTATCCTCATTGCAGAGAAAAAAAAAACAATGGGTGGGTTATCTCAGAGACATAACCAAAGTGATGTAGGCTACACTTTAGGCTGTTAATACGAATGCTGCTATTTTAACTATCGTCTGAAAGGTTGTATTAAAACCAGTTATTTTGGTATTTTTAATGAAAATACCGAAAAAACGGTTTACGTATAACGAAATCTAAAATATTCAAACGTATTCTTTTGATTCTCATATGGTAATGAAAAGGGCATTTAATGATAGTGAAAGAATTTATTTGGTAACAGCAGAATATGCTGAATTCGTTTGTCATTGCAAATGGATTTTGCTGTTTTCATGCCATAATGACGACCGATATCGTTCTATTCGTATGTCAATAACCCTTATTTTAACAATAGTCGTTATGCTATCTTCTAAGTAAGAATCATTAATTGTAGTATTGTAAGTTAGTCGATTGCTATGGACGTTGTTTTTATGGTTGGTAAAATGTATAGTCTCCGTTAACACCGTATCAAAGAGTCATTTGCATAGTTGGAACCTGTATACATTTTTCGCGACCCTTCAAACCATACACAAATATATCACGCTCTGCTGAAAATCATACATGTCTCATGCTGAAAATCAAACATGCGCTATCATTCGCGTGTTACACTTGTTATTGGTGGGCATTTTGAAAAATTAAATCGATTTTGCTGCATCGATTTTTTAATTAATAAAAATCGAGCTAGGAAGATTTTTCTAGATAAAAAGATAATAAAAATTCAAATTGCAAAAAAAACATTTTTTTCTATTTTTTTGTTTTGTCAACAAGAGAAACATTTTGAATGTAATTTCATGATGGAAAAATTATCAGCAAAAAAGTTTTTCTAACAATAACTTTATACATGTTTTTAAATTTCATACTAATTGACATACAAAACTGTAATTTTATTACAGAATATAATTCTAAGTATCATTTTAAATCAATATCCATTTAAAAAATATCTTCCAAAATGCGATAGTTTTCGAGATATTAGGAATTTTGCTCCAATAAAGCAACTAATTCATGTAATTGTGTCCTTTTTAAAAGTTATTCGCGTTACCCCATCATAAATTGTCAAGAGTCTAATGTTTATCGTTTTAAAGGCATAAAAGAAGCTTTTTCAGTGCATTTGGACCATGGAGAAGCTTTTAACAAAAAAAAAAGTTTTCCTTACAACAACTTTTGACAAATTTTTATAATTCTTACTATTTGCAGTCAAAAGTACAATTTTATTTTTGAATATGATTCTAAACGCCATTTTAAATCAAAATGCTCATAAAAAATTTCTGAAATGTAGTAGTTCTCGAGATATTTTAAATCTTGTTTTAACAACGCAATTATTTTGTTTTATTACGACCTTTTCAGAAGTTATTCGCGTTTCTCCATCGACAACAATTAGGTTTTCGTAAGGCCCATAACATTTCCCATAACTTTCCCATTGACATCAAGGCGATATTGTAAACCGTTTGAAAGCTATACAAAAACAATCAAAATATGATTCAACTATAGGATCTGATGTTGATGTTGATCGTTTAGCCATAAAACCGTGTTGGTCGTCTGCGATGTTTGCAGCAAGGGATGATCCATAAATGACGTAGCATTTTTTGAGTGATTTTCAACACGGTAACTCTATCCCCCCCCCCTTGACCCATATTTTTTTTTTAAAAATCTGTTCTATTCCCCTTTAAAAAGCTACGTAGCATGACATGACCCCCTACCTCCCTGACGTCACACATCATCACAAAATACAAAACTCCCCCCTCCTCCATATAATGCTACGTCATTTATGGATGATCTCTAAAAGAAACCAGATCGAATAGTTTTGATACGGCACTCAAACACGAGATTCCTCGATAATTATCAATATTTGATTTGTTTCCTTCCCAAGTAACCAATAAGCATAATAACGTAGCCTAATATCTGCTTTAGATCTACATATAATGCAGTCTTATAGAGCTGTGAAGCCTTAAATACTTATATAATGCTGGTATTATGCCAGAAAAGGCGAAATATAGTGCTATTACTGTGCAGAGATTGACAACTCGTTTCTGCAGTACTAATGCTATTACATAGCACCAGCGCACAAATGTAAAATTTTAAAGCCTTATATTAGCATTACTAATGCTATTAAAAGGCATCAGCTGGCTGTCATTGTCCGCCATGGTTTTAAAACCATTTCTTATATTTCCTTTCGGTATGATGAGCAAAAAGGAAAAAAAATTAAAATAAAATGTTCTGTTTAAAACCGTAATTGTCTCTCTTTTAAAGCATTGTAATGAATATCCTTAATGGGTTTTCGTTCTGACATGATATGAAAATTTTACGAAAATTACCTTTAGTAAGTCTCCAACTGAGGTACCTTACCTCGTCCTTCACGGTAAGTGCGCTGCGTTTGCTCCCAGGACTATATTGCATATGTTCGATTGAAATGAAATATGCCGAATATAATCTTCAAGAAGAGTTGCATGACAAATAAACCCACAGCATTACAATGGCATTATATCGGCTTTTTATTTGCTCTATAATGGCATTAAATGCACTTGTAAAGCTTACATGATTTGAAGATCCTTGAAGCATGTACGCGTTATATCAGCTTTATATACGCATATAGAGCAAGCGATAATGCTATATGTCGGCTGTGCAGTTATGCATTATTGATGCTAATATAGAATTTTATTGCGTTGTTAATGCTGTAATGGAGTTTCAATGCAACATTAGTGCAAATGTATAGCCAATATAGTGCAATGGCTTAATGCTTATGGTTACTTGGGTTTTTATGAACTGGAAACATGTGCGCTATGAGGATCACATGTAAATTTTCAGAGTTTTATGCGACACGCATGAATCCAGACCATAAAAAATGGACATCCCTATGTGAGCTTGAAAGAGAAACGAAATTCAATTCATGCCCGCGGCAGGCCGCGATGAATGGACTCTCTGGTTCGTTTTCCTCTTCATTCGCTCTTCCAATACAGCGCATTCACGTTCGCATATGTTCGGTTTCAGACGCAAACTGATTTTTGTTTCTATGCTAGCTCTGAGAGGGATTAAAAGTGCACCAGATATAAATTTGGCTGTTCGCTTAAGTTTGAACAACTTCTGTCTTCAAACTGTCCACATAATAACAAATGAGTGTTTTGGCTGGTGAATGAAGTGAATGAATGAGAGAGATGTTGAAACTGAACGTAAATTCGGTAAATTCAACCAGAAATAAGCAACTGAATTTAACACACCACTGCATACGACTCGAGTCGATGTAAACAGTGTTAAGTACGAAAAACCTGATCAGACTGGAACTCACACCTTCGCACATCATTAATCTGAGTTAGCTCTTTATTATTGCTGCTGTAATTGTAGGGACGTTTTGAGTTCTAAACGTATAGATTGCAATATAATGTCAGTTAATAAAAATTGACATCTAAAATAACAGAAAGTACAGTAAAGGTGAAATGCGAAATGTAATTGCGTTTATGAGTCACAATAATCACTTTGTAGATAAGTGCTCTGTTGTTTTGCAAGCAATCTTACAAGGTATCTCTGATATAACAATCGAGAACATTTATTCTCCTGATAAAAGTAATATATCAATCATTTCAATTACATTTATTATGTTAGTGACCCGCTCGAAAAGTAGATGAGTATTTGAAATGGTATTTTCATTGTTGGATAGTGAGCCTATTTTTGCCCTTTTTCTATTATCACCTTACCCATTTAAAGTCGTTGATTAGAGCAGCGTCAGCCATACCCAGTAAAGCTCAGACGGAAATGAGTCGAAATTCTAACTAGAAACGGTTGTGTAACTGGAGCCAAAATACGCATTAGAACCAGCCAGCATCCCGAATCATTTTCCGGCTGAACTTAACTGGGTATTTGTTCAACACGTTGGGGACCATTCATAAATTACACTTTTAGGGGGTGAGAAGATACTGCGAAATTTGGCATATAAAGTAGGAGTAAATTAAAGGGTGTCTCATTTCAAATTGCATCACAGAAAAATAACATACACACACACACACACAAAATTTTGTTCTACCGAACCCCAGCTTTTTACGCAACTTTTACACAGCCGAGCACTCAACTAACAAAGTTTTTGCCGAGATCTCAGTAGCATTTAATTTCCATTTTTGCATTAACTTTGCACTCCCTAACAGAAAAGTTTGTTTAACTAACGTTCTACGCTGATCCTCGACGTTTTGTTGAATGTAGGGCAAGTTTTTATAGGGTCTTTGCGTTTTATATGCAACGCAAAATACATTATGAATTTCTATTCTGATGGAAAGAAATGCATTTAATTTCGTTGATTTTTGAAAATGCATCACTAGTTATTCGCCCCTAGAGCCACTTGGCTGAGCTATCAGTTGAAAACTCTATTCAGTTGTGTGGAAATTACCGAACTGAATTGAGTGTGCATTGAGAATTTTCTCTTCAAAGTTTGGGTAGAAGTAGTTTAGAGTGTATAGTTTACACAAGTACGTGGAAAATCCTCAACTCTCTCATTGGGACATCGGAAAACAACTCGGAATTGTGCTGTGAACGATGATTCGTGCGATTAAACGTTACTACAAAACTCTGAGCATCAAATGGAAGGAGAAATGTGGTCAGAATAAATGTTCTATCAGTGATCAGGATCACAAGCGTGTAGTGAAAGCGTTTAAGCGGAATCCCAATGCTTCGGCCAGAGATGTGGCCAAAAAGTTGGATCTGTCTAAGTCTTTTGTTCAGATAGCCAAAGACCGGGAGGGACAGGATACGTGCAAAGTGCGAAAGGCACCAAATCGTAACGAACGGCAAAAGACGGTGGGAAAGTCACGGGCTCGGAAATGTACACCCAGATGCTGACGAAGCCTCGTTGTCTCATCATGGATGATGAGACTTACGTCAAGGCGAACTTCCGGTAGCTTCCGGGGCTACTATTCTTCACCTTCAGTTTGGTATTACGGAGGAAGTAAGAAAGCAAAAATTTGGCAAGCGATCTGCTCATGTAGAAAACATTTGGCAAGCGATCTGCTCATGAAGAAAACGAAAAGATTTGGCAAGCAATTTGCTCATGCAGAAAACGGAGTGCACCGTTCGTGACTACCGGGACTGTAAACAGGGAGATCTACCTCAAGGAGTGTCTACAGAAGCGTCTGCTTCCTTTGTTGAAGCAACACGAGGGCTCTATGATCTTCTGGCCGGATATAGCTTCGTGTCACTATTCAAATGTTGTCCTGGAGTGGTACGAAGTGAACGGAGTCACTTTTGTGCCCATGGACATGAGACCCCACCCCCCTCTCCCAAACGCACCGGAACTAAGGACCATCGAAAAAACTAGGCTATTTTGAAGCAGGTATTACGGAAGCATTCCAAGGAGGTCAAATCTTTGGAAAACATGAAGAAAAGTGGGTTTCCGTATACAAGAAGCTGCAGCCAGATTTTGTCTTTTTTGTTTCGATTGTTGAGGTTTTAACCTTAAGGTCATTCGCCTCTTCGGGTTAGAAAAATCTCTTATGAAAAATTTCTAACCCTATGTGCGGGGTCGGGACACGAACCCAGGTGCGCTGCGTACAAGGAAATCGATTTACCAACAACGCTACGCCCACCCCCAGCCAGATGTTGTACAGAACCTAATGAGTTGGGTTACGCGTAAGAAGTTGAATGAAATAAATATATCCAAAGCTACTTAATGGGTTGAATACAATAAATATACCAAAAGCTGCTTAATATGTTATATGTTATTGTCTGAAAGTTTGAAAAGGATCAATCCACTAGGCAATTTTCTACAGCGTTTTTCCTGTGATGCAATTTGATTTGGGACACCCTTTAGGAGGTCACTTAACATGTTTTCCCCAAAGAAAAACTGTTTTTTTAAGAATTTGTTATGTTCTAGGAATAATAAAAATGACATTATGTTACATGGAGGGAGGGGGAGTCAATTTTCGGAAATTTTTACCGAAATTTATGAATTGGTCGAAATTATTGCACTACTATTAAAACCATCATTCGATGGTTTTAATAGTAGTGCAATAATTTCGACATTCGATTTGAGTTTTCGCTGCGCTCAAACAGAAGTGTTTTATCATCCTTGAACCATTTTTTAGAACTTTGCGTGAAGCGAATTGATCAAAACTATAGTATATCATTTCAATAACATGTTGTAATTTTTCTATGCAAAAATATCGACAAACGACTCGGTGACAAAGCTTTTTTTGAACGTTTCTGGAAAAACATAATTTGCGGTGTTACCTGTCAAAATACCTTCGATTGAGGCACTACCATTAAAAACCGTTGCTGTTTTATGAAATATCATGCTTTATAATATAGATCACCAAAAATGGCAAATGCGATATAACTTCCCAACGATAGAAACTAGAGGTTCGATATTTTCACACAAACTATTCTCCTTCAAAATATCTGAAAATATTTCTAAGGTGATCTTAATGAAAAACCAAAACTGCAAAACAACACCTAGTTTTTGGTACATTTCTTGTAATATGAAAAGTACACGACATAAAGTTTCAGTGTTTTCGACAATGTTTTTTAAAATTTTATTTTCTACAATTTTCTGAAAGACTATCTATCTCGAACCATTAAAATGTTAACTCTCTGATTTAAAAAAAATTATCCTACCCACTATTTAAAATTTTAGAAAAGTATTATAAAGTGCAATATTTTATCATGAAAACGAAACTATATTTTTATATTGTGCGCCGTGAAAGTTATTTAAACATATTACAAAGGGTCAATTCATGAAAAATCAAATTTTCAATATAACTTTTGTTGTTTTCAATTTTTCAGATGCTTTTCAGAGTTTTTGAAGACGAACATTTTTTATTAACACATAAAAACGTTAAATTCTATTTTTCAAAAGATATAAGTACTTATAATATCAAAATGAAATTTAAAAAAAAATATCGTGTTCGTTATATTTTGCTCTACTATAACGCTAATCATGCGGGTTTTGTTTGCCCCAATGAGTGATATTGTTGATAAAAAAACATTTTTGGCGAAAAATTGCTCACAATTTTTCAGCGAAAATAGTTAGATGCCACGAAACAAATTATTCGCCTTAAAACAATCTTAAAGTTGTCTGAAGACTGCTTCCGTTTTAAATCAATACCGCAAAATTTTTTGAATAAAAGTTTTCCTAAAAACGTGTTTAATCCACCTAACAGTGTGATGAGACATTTCTTATAACTCTTATCACTCTCTTCGGATATTATATCGTTTGAGAGAATTTAGAACTTGATGCTTCGCGATGTTTTTGATAACACATACTACATGGGATAGTGGCAGGACTCAGAGAATCGCTCAAATCAGCATAGGACAACATCAGTGCTAGAAATCTCAAACCAAATCAATGGGAAAGCGAAAAAATGGCCCATAAAATAGACACACCAACGAATTATTGTTAATGCTCTGTTAATAAAATATCTAAATTGTGGTGGGAAAACTGAATTTTCCTAAAGGGGTTATATATTGTACTGAAACAAAAAAAAACATTTTTTTTAATCGATTTGAAGTTTATATTTTACTCAAATTTCCAACGCGACTGAGAACTAAGAAATCAACGCTTTTTCTTGAAAATTGAAAATAGGCGATACTAGCAGTGATACCATTCAAAGAAAATCAACAGTGAATATTTCCAGACTTGGTTTTATTTCCTATTTAAGAACTATTGTGTTTTTTGACATCCTAGCTTGCATGATTCAGTGATCGAAACCCAAAACTTCATAAAGTATTTGAAATTATTAAATTAAAATTTGTTTTTGCTATTGAAATTGACAAAATGATAGTATCGCCCCTTTGGCGATTGTTTACTTTTTCGGTCCCATCTATCAGCATTGAAGTATCGCCCTTACGTTTTTTACAATAACTACCGTTTTACACCACCGATTTCGTCCGGGTTTTTTCAATAGAGATCATTGTTACTATTTACAGCTGGTATCAGTTTGATAATCCTAAGAAATACGAAAATAACAGTTTCGCCTCTAAACTGCTAGCAAAAAAAAGTATCGCCCTGTTTGCATGGAGCGTGGAGGGCGAAACTTTAAATAAACAAACAAAAATACAGTTTCGCCCGTTGTATTTTTTGCTGTAGTTTAAGAAAGCAATATCGTAGAATCAAAATTTTTAGGTTAATTTGTTGCGTTTCAAAGCCCTCATTTGCATGTAAGAAAAAAGCCCTATGTTTACATTTGTAAGTATCGCCCTTTTCACAAAAAAAGCGTTAAAATGAAATCGCAGCTCCTGATATCACGCTATCTCTGAAGTACATGCGTGCATAATTTCAAATTTTACTTCGACATCGACTTTTTCTAAAGGTGACTTCCCAGTAGTATTCTTGATTTGAATTATTATCGCTAATCCTAATGCCAAAGAACAAATAAAAACCTCACGAAAACGAACCGTTTGGGAAAATCATCATCATTACTGTAACTTTCATTTTCACGAAACTTTTCGATAACCTTCCGTCACTTGCGTTAATGCACTGGGTGCACAGCAGGGTGACAGGAAAAAAATGACCCCTATCGGCCCACCTCTGCGTCGATTCCTAGTCCCACCAGGAGTACTTGCACCAAATTTGAAGCAAATCGGACAAGTCTAACTACCGGACCAACGGGCCTGAAATTTGTATGGGAATTTTCAACAATTTACATGGAGAAAACCCACCAGCACGCATTTTCGCCGCTAGGTGGCACTGTATGCATCGTATTATCACTGCAAGTGAAAATAAGAAGGATAATTTAATTGTCTACAACTTCGTCGAAGACTGCAAGTAAATCCGACTTTGTTAAAAGAAGTTATTAAACTTTTAACGAAGTGATGTCTGAGTCAGTTTTGCATGGGGCCTAATAGTGCATGGTTGTGTATCAGTACTCGATTCACACGAACTAAACATTTTTGTGAAATAATCGTTAGGTTTAGCTCAATGGTATGTTCAGAAGAATTATAGTAAATAATACGAGTCATGCTTTGATTAGAAAATTTTAGTTCCACCTGTTACCGCATAGAGGGCGCCAACACTAACTTTTCAACGGAGAGAGATAGAAATTTGGTGTCTTCTACAAAGTTATAGAACAGGCATTTTTCAATATTTCTTCTGAACATCTTGATACACTATCTCTCTTCTATGAAAAGCTAGTAGTGGCGCCCTCTATGCGGTCACAGGTGGAACTAAAATTTTCTAACCAAAACATAACTCGTATTATTTACTATAATTCTTGTAAACATACTATTCGGCTAAATCTAACCATTATTTCACAAAAATATATAGTTCGCGGGACTCGAGTACTGATACACAACCATGCACTGCTAGGCCCCATGCAAAACTGACTCAGACATCGCTTCGTTAAAAGTTTAATAACTTCTTTTAACATAGCCGGATTTACTAGCAGTCTTCGACTAAGTTGTAGATAATTAGAATATTTTTCTTATTTTCACTTACAGTGATAATACGATGTATACAGTGCCCCCTAGCGGCGAAAATACGAGCTAGTGAGTTTTCTTCATGTAAATTGTTGAAAAATCCAACATAAACTTCAGGCACGTTGGTCCGGTAGTTAGACTTGTCCGATTTGCTTCAAATTTGGTACAAGTACTCCTGGTGGGACTAGGAATCGACTCAGGGGTGGGCCGATTGAGTTTTAAAAAATTCATCATTTTTCTGGGCAGTCTAGTGCACAGTGCTCTAAAAATCTAGCGAAATCGTCTTAGGGCACCAGCGGGTCTGTAAAGAATACTAAAAATTAATTTCTATTCCATAATTTTCAGTTCAGCAATTCGAGAGATCGTGCTCACCGCAAGCCATGAAAAATAGACTACGTTGTGAAGCGATGGTCACTATTTTTTAAAAAATCACGGTTGAATAAAAAATAAAACTATTAAAAAATTTCAAATAGTTTATAATTTTCACAAACTTATTAGGAAAAATTGTGTAATAAGCTTTCGTAATATTGTGTAGGAAAAAAACTGAAAATTTGAAAAGAAATCTGAGGATTATGATTGATTACAGAACTCTGGAATTTTCTATTGGAATGTTTTCAGGCAGGAATTTGATATTGATGCTATTAGACAACTGTGAAATCAAGACCAATAGATCAGTTACATATCAGGACCCCATTCCGACAATTTATCAAAAGTCCTCATGATGTTTACAACAACAGGTTATCAGTCTACGGATCAGATAATTGTTATTGTAATATTGAATTAAATCAGTCAGCATCCATAAATTTTCAATTTCAATCCAATATTTTTTTGGGTGTGTTGGGGGGGGGGGGTTGTATTGTCTTAAACCCCGAAGCCTTCTCTTGGCTACGCCGTTGCTTGGAGTTATTAATTTCGCTTTTCATTTTTCGATATGTTTCAGATCGATCCGATGGTTATAAGTTAGAAAAATTGCAGTGAGAAGGTTCGTACAAATGAACATTTTTGCACTGATAAGTTATCAAGTTCCTTCCAGACAACTTGGAAGTGTTCGGTGATTATTTCTAGCGGTTGTAGATAGAAAAATGAAATACAAAATTCGATTTATCGAAATAATGTTTGGCTTATTTCAATGGATTATTACTATATTGAACAATAAATAGGCGACGAAGAGTAATCCACATACAACAAGCCATAACTTTTTAAGTATTCAAAATAGATATTTGAAGTCTTCAGTAAAGTTATTCGCAAAAGTAAGAGCTACAAATTTGCTGAAGGCATCATTTCGATATAATCATTTCCAAGAAAATTTGTGAAAATATCTCACTCATAGGGGGATTAATTAGCAAAAGCACAATATCAAAAGAAAGGGCATATTACCTCCATTAAATTCTCCGAAGATACAATTGACCTAAAATAAGCCGTTTTGGCGTTAATAATAGATTACATGTTTTTGGTCATATTTCTGGCAATGGGAAATGATAAAAATCTTTCGTCCGCATTTAATGTTAAATATCTCTTTTGATAATAGTCCGATTTCAACAATCTATAGCTTGTTCGAAAGGTATTTGTTAAATCTGTCTAAAAACATATAAATTGTTAATCTATATTGTCAATTTCGGCAGACAATTTAAAAAAACTGCAAAAAACGCCATTTTTACGCATTCAAACATTTATATCTTGGAAACTAAACATCAGAATCAAAAACAAATTAATAGCGTTCATACTGTTTTTTAGTTCTTTCATTTAAAATTGGTTTGGATAAGATCGGTTCAGCCATTGCTGAGAAACACGAATGAGAATTTGTCCGTTACATACACACACACACACAGACACACACACACACACACACAGACATTGTCCCAAATCGTCGAGCTGAGTCGATTGGTATACAAGACTCGGCCCTCCGGGCCTCGGAAAAAATCTTGAAAGTTTGAGCGAATTCTATACATTTCTTGTATAAGAAATGTAAAAAACACCTTAACCTGCGATTTAAAATTTGTTATAAAATTAAAAGTATGACAGATAGAGCTTACATGTCATCAGCAAACTTGTCCAAATTTCTCACTCTACAACTTTGCTGAACGTCAGAGCTAGAGTGATTAAAAAGTTAATTTTTTGATCTTGGTAAAATTAGAACCACCTCTACTGTTCTTTTAACAAAAAGAAGAGGCCCATAAACTACGAAAACTACTCCAAA
This sequence comes from Topomyia yanbarensis, assembly GCF_030247195.1. Lineage (NCBI taxonomy): Eukaryota > Metazoa > Arthropoda > Insecta > Diptera > Culicidae > Topomyia > Topomyia yanbarensis. The sequence goes on along the minus strand of NC_080672.1, from coordinate 161,493,906 downwards.
GACTTAGTAAGGCTAACTTGTTTAGTTTTAGTAAAATCTCAAAATTTCTGATAAATTTCCATTCTGGGCCCTTGTGCACTGTTCGTTGAATTAAAAGCGTTTTTTTTTATTTTTTGAAAATAAAAAAAGGTATCTAACTTCTAATAAAATAGAACGGCACCCTCCTTAATAGAACCAAAATAGGCTTTCTTTAACAATAAACTTTAACACATTTTACGAAAGGATGAATATCACAAACTCGTACGCTAAACAGAGTGTCTGGCTCAAAGAAGGTTACCAGGTCAATAACAATGCACCAATTTTGTTCCTTGTTTCGAACCGTCGCTGGCTCCACTAAGAAACACCCTGGCATAAATAGTGGAACAAAGACCCCGTATACTACGCCGAAAATATAGGTCAAGGATCTGGGTTGTGAGTTTCCTACCCAAATCGATTTTCAAAACCAACTCAACTGCTCGCATCTGGAGTAGTTCAAAGCTACAAATCTAATTCGAATGGCACGGTCGGTAGATCAATGGAGGTCGTACATAAATGTACACCTAGCAGACACCCAATCTCATTTCTTGCAGTTTTGTTTTAATCCATCAAAGCTTATGATAGCAATCCAAATCATGGATGAACGTTTCTGTTTCTGTGCAGTGAGGAAACAGCATGACCAAAGGCACTCAATAAACGGTTGTTGCAATAGCTATGATCACATAGCGAGAAACACCGTGAAAATTACTTATGAAACGTTCACCTCGGTGTGCTGATGGTGATCTGTATTTGTAGCATTGTGCGGTAAACACCGACCGAAAACAGAAGCCAACTTTACTACCTTTCTAGATGCAGCCTGTATCGTATAAGTACATGTGGGCCGCGACGAGTTGCTGTGTAATTTGAATTTACTATGATATTTACGAGTAATTACACGGTGCTACAGTGATTTCGTACTCTTCAAGTGACGTAGTATAGGTTGTAGATCTCATCAAATGAAACACACAATGTATGAGGTATGTTGTATACCCTCAAAATCTTGATTTATGGCCAAAAAAACTATTTTTCGGGACTTTCGGCACTAAAATTAAATTTTTTGAGTTTTCTGGAAAGAAATTTTATAGTGCCGAAAGTCCTGAAAAATATTTTTTGTTTAATAAATTATGTTTTATAAATTAAGATTTTGAGGGTATATCAAATTAATCAAACGTGGTTTTATGTTGTATTTGACCAGACCTACTACCTTTAACAGATCATTTCAAAAGTGCATTCATCTTTTTTATTATGTAGCACCGTGTTGTGTTTACTATGGCACTTCTGAAAAATCAATCAATTGCTAGTTCAACCTGCAAATAAATCAACAAAAAATCCGTTTTTTACGAGCTATCAATGGTGGTAAATTCGATTTTCCTCGTAATATTGAAACAGGTCCTATTTAAACAATAGTTGATTACCCTACTCTACAACTTTGACGCAAATGACATAAACGAATGTTCATTCCTGCATGCTAAGGCAGCTTCTAGATCACGGGGTGGGCTCTATTACAGGTTCCAAAGCTGCCGATTTGCAAGGACCATTGTAAGATACTTTGGACAATTTGTCTGTTTTTTCCCTCCAGTTGGGTATCGAATTATCCACGGAGAAAATTGAACTAGTCGTATTTTGAAGGAAGCGCGAACGAGCGCAACTACAGCTTCAATTAACGGGTTAAACTATTGCCCAGGTTTTAACTTTCAAATATCTCGGGGTATTGTTCGACTCTAAAGGTACCTGGAAATAGCACATTAGGTATCTGAAACAGAAGATCAACAAAAGATACTTTCTCCGTACAATAACCGGAGCATGGTGGGGTGCCTACCTAGGAGACTTGATCAGGCTGTACCAAACAACGATATTGTCGGTGTTGGAGTACGGGAGTTTCTGTTTCATCAAACTGGAGTGAATCCAATATTGTTACTTTAGAAGATGACATCTACGAAAGACCAATCAGCTTCAATGATTTTTTCAATTTCTTTCATCAGAGGACGCTAGAAAGTTGGCAGTCATCTTGGAGCAATGGACAATTAGGACGGTGGCTTCATTATTTTATCCCAAAGGTATCAACGAAACCTTGATTCAGAGGAACGGATGTGGGTCGGGATTTCATTCGGGTGATGTCTCGGCTCATATCCAATCACTACAAGTTAGATGCTCATCTGCGACGTATTGGGCTCGCAAATAGCAGTATCTGCGCTTGTGGCAAAGGTTATCACGAAATCGAACATATTGTGTGGGCATGCGCCGAGTGCTGTTCTTCCAGATCTAAACTATTGGATTCTCTTCGGGCCCAAGGAAGATCACCCAATGTCCCGGTTCGAGATGAACCTTTCTAAAAACTTTCAATACACAGATTTAAATGCCCACATTATTTTTCTTATCATTCTCAGAAGTGCCCTCTTCCGCCTGTACCGTATATCAACGATGGTTTGATGCGACTTCAAGTTGACACGAAACATCTCTACCGACAAAGTCACGGGACCTACATCACAACATCAAAGGTGCAACGCGGTATGTTGCCGATCCGGATCTGAGCCGTACTACAAAATCATCTGGAGGAACCCCTCTCGGTTTGGGGAAGACTGCCAGGCGTCGCAATACATGCTGCTTCCAGATGAAGACCGTCCGAGTCTTACCGTTGATTTCCCGATACCGAACACTGAAAATTAATATCTTTCTCCCCCTGACAGCTTTGTTCAGCCTCTCTCACCTGTCTCTGGTACTCAGATGTAAGAATTCACCCCCCCCCCCCCCCCCCCCTGTATATCTTCCTAAAACTTATTTGCTCACCTGTCTTTTCTACTTTAAACTGTTGAATATTTAATCTCGTTGAGAAATGCCCAACAGTACTGCTACTCAAAAAAGTCCTAATTAACCCCCTTCTAATCTTAATAATATTGAATCCCTCTACTTACTCCTAGTTTTAATATGATTGTAAAATGATCCGATTAGTCAATAATTAATTTTTTTTCGAGAGTTGTCATACTGTAGAGCTAGGTTCTCAGAAGGGCCCCCGTCAGAATCACACACTACAACTGCCCACTAAAACACTGCTTAAGGTCAATTGCAGCGGGACGTGATTCTGAATGTGACATTCATTGTACGGTTCAGATATGTGCGGACTTCGTTTGCACGTGTGCTAACGTGTATGTGACTTCGCGTGCATAAATTCTTTTTTATAACCGTTGCATTTAGCATATTCGCGTGTGTTCTGAAATGATCCTGCGCGGACCCTGAATCGGATACTTAATTTTTGGTGTGCGGTTCAGACTCCAGAAGAAAATGTGTTTTTCAACATCACTAGAGATCCCAGTCATGTCGTCATGGAACGAGTTATCTAGTGGATATGAGCTTTATTTTTGCCTTCTCATATAAAGAAAGGCTATGCAATCACTCTAAAAATCGATTTTCCAATCGAGGCCCGGAGGGCCGAGTGTCATATCCCATTCGATTCAGTTCGTCGAGATCACAAAATGTATGTGTGTATGTATGTGTGTGTCAAAAATTGTCACTCATTTTTTTCAGAGATGGCTGAAACGATTTACACAAACTTAGTTTCAAATGAACGGCATAACGCTCCCATAAGACGCTATTGAATTTTTAGTTGATCGGACTTTCGGTTCCGGAGTTACGGATTGAAGAGTGCGGTCACACAGCAAATTCCCATATAAACTGGTAACCCTATGATGTACGAATGATGTAATACATATTCAAATACGTTCATCATTACTTGGATTTGCGGGTCTAGATCACTAATGACCAATCAAAGTAGTTTTGATCACATTGGTCACCTATGACGGATCTTGGTCGTCAAATGGTGGGATAACAAAATTCTCACAAGTTTCCTATCTCATGTCTCCACGCGAGTCTAAGGTTGCTTACAGAGTGGCCGCGAGAAGCTGAGCAGGCGCTTGTACTGACAGTATGATGCGAGATGCGAGAAACCTGCTCGCAGCATATCAAATGGAGCCTGTCAGAGTAAAAGCAGGCAGTCGGCGCCGATCCGCTCCGCTTTCACTCTGACATCCTTCCTTTGGTTTGCAGTAAGCAGGTTTCTCGCATCTCGCACTCTAATGTCAGTTCCAGCGCCAGCTCAGCTTCTCGCCGCCACTCTGTAAGCACCCTAAGTCTATTGATGACATTTGGTCCTTAGACCGGCAACGACTGGGTGCTATCAGCCTTCTGCCGATAGTAGCAGAATGAGAGGGTGCGAGAGAGATCTAGTCGAGAAAACATTGCCGTAAAAATGAATAGTTGATCGGAAATTAGCCCCAATACAACTAATCTGACTAGTATCGATGATCACGGGTATCGAAATACGTATCGAAAATTCGCCGCGTCTGTTTTATGAACATAATTTCAAGCTCCGTTACTGCTATCAAGCCCGTGCATCAGGTTCACAATCCTTTATATTTCCCTTCAGTGTTCGTTATTATCGCTTGTATACTTGTATTCTAAAAACAATCCGATATGGAAAATAAGAAATATTTTCCATGATTTATAACATCTCGCGCTATCTTTGCCTGTATAATGTGTTATCACTCGGTAGTTTTCAAGCCAATAACTATATCGTAGAGAAGAAGTAACAAATTTCGTCTAAATACTGTTTCAATAAATAGTGATCCGGTCCATTATGCAGATAAGATTAGCTTATCTAGGCAATACTCCGACGGTCGGCTGTGTGGAGTTCAAATTGCTTTTGTTTAGGGAACATAGGATACTCTCGGTAGCCGGCTGTCCAGAGTTTAAAAAGAACCAAAAACTAAACAAGATCTTTTCTTTTTCGAGTCATCGTGCACCCGAAGACTAACTAAACAACTACCTAATAAAATATGCTTTATAGGTCGCATCGCTTGCTTGGAGCGAATCCTAGACCTGATACCCTTCCAAACTACCAACTCCGCGACACCTATGGAAGAGTCTGATGAATCGTCGTCCTTCCGTTAAGTAATTGGAGCATCAACACTTCCTGTCTACCTTATCCTTCCCCGTGAACGATGAAGATGGGGGCGACCGGCAATGATGGCTATCATGCTGTTGAGGTTTTAATGTGGGTCGGATTGGTATGAATTCCTACTTACCATTTCCTAAGCAACTCTTATTAGATAATCAGCAGTCAAACATGATGAAGTCAGTGTGCAATCCGCCAGAATCATCGTCACAACGCAACGCATTGGTCACCTATGACGGATCTTGATGCCCCCGGGGAACCCGCCAAGTTCCCGAGCTAATGTCACACCTATTTTCCAGCAAACTCTTAACCGATTTTGCCAAACTTGATTTCAAATGAAAAATATAATACCCCCAATGACTGCTATTGAATTTCATTCAGTTCTAACTATTGCGGTCACATAGTAATTTCTCATATGAACCGGTACAATCGTAACACCTCATAGATTTAAAATCTATTGAAATGATCATCAAGTTATTTCGATTCGCTGGCCTAGATCACTGACGGCGAATCAAAGATTATTGGAATATATTGTCCACTATCGATAATTCCGGAAGTCTCATGTTCCGGGCATATACCAGATCTAAAGCAACTTCGGTAATGGCTGAACCAATTTTCACTAAACTAGTCTTAAATGGAGGGTATAATATAAAGTTCGGTGTTGAGCTACCTCTCACCGCCCCCCCCCCTCTCAGACCAACCTCCCTCCTGCATTCCCTTCATCCACCCCGTTTATTGAAATAAGTTAGATGATTCCCGACGCATCCTCCACCTCCCACTAATTATATCTTTTCCCTTCTCCACCATGAAGTTAACATGAACACAACATTGAACTCACGCTGATTAAGCTATATAAATATTATAATTTGTTTGTTTCAAGTATGTCAGTGTCGACATGTTGCTTATCAGGCTCGTGAGAGTCGAGCACTTATATATGTTTATCAAGTATGATAAGAAAGTAATAGACATTTCCACAATGTTATATTTAATGTAACCAGGCATTAAATCATAGTTTGGATAAATGAGTAAGGCACAATTGCACCGCTAGGTGGATTAAAACAGGTTTTTATTAGTCCAACTGAATGTTGGGTAAACAGGCCTTGTAGCCCCCCCCCCTTAAGCAAAAACAGCTGTATTTCCTCTAGGATCTCCACACCAACTACTCAAATTTATTGCTAAATTAGTTCCGCTTCATTTTTTATTGAAAACATCGCAATACAAGTAATGTTACACTTTTTCAAAGATGCTTAAATTCTAGTTTTTTCGTTCATACAGGGCACAATGCCCCCGGTTACAGTGCACAGTGGTCCGAATCCAGAATTTAGGATGACAAAAACATTTGTGACTAAACTACTGGTTCTAGAGATTTCATGTCTTCTGAACAAATAATCTGTGTCAATTGGGGCTTCTTTTAAGATGGGTGCTATTAGGGTGGTCCTTATTGTTTGTACGATCTGAAAATTATTTTCGAAATAAGAAGAGATAGAACAATAAAGTGTTCCGCAAAATTGTAGTACAACCTTTTTCAAGTAACTTTGCTGAGGACGTCATATTTGTAACTTTAATGGTTTTAATTTTACAGCTATTAAAATGTTGTGTGATAGGGTATCCCTAACAAAATCAGTTTTTTCGTTATAACTTTTTAAATAATTTTTTTCCGTCCATAGCGTCTTCACAAAACTTTTTGAGCTTATTGAGACGAATATTATTTACATAGATATATTTGAGATAGCTCATTTAGTTCAAAAGTTATGAGCATTTTTAGCAAAAAAAAACACAACCTTTTCAAATGTTGATATCTTAAAATGGAGCAAGTGAAATTGATTTCTTCTTTTTGTATTCGAAAGACCACAATTGATAGTATGTTTTATGAAAAAATCTCAGAGGTCATTTTTGTTTAACTCATTTTATTTTAGTTTGAATATTGAGAATATTACTACTATTTGTAGCATTAAAAGTAAAACGGTCAGTGTAACCTAGCAACTATTTTTAAAATAAGATCAGATAGATAAACAACATCTCAAATAAAACCTCTCGAGTATGGCGAAGGACCCGCTGAGTTGTTTCCGATGTATTTCGTTCCGCCTGAGCCGCGGGAAACCTTTCCAGCACTACGTCATAATGTGGCGAAGAGTCCGCTGAATAATTATTTTAGTCACAGCCTTGGTAGAATCCATTTGGGAATCGGAAAACCTTCCCAGCACCCTGCTTAAGTGCGGCGAATGGCCCATGCATGCTATTAATTTGTCACGAGTAATCAAGATCCTGGTAGCATCCAGAAGATCTAGAAATCTGGAACATTATTTGACAACAAGATCATAGGGTCCGAAGTAAGCAGCAATTTCTTTAATACATCTTCAATAATGGCATAGCTGCTAAATTTTTTGAATGGTTTTCTCGAAACTTGCCGATAGACTTATTCCTCGTTTCTAATGCCTCAGTGAAAAGGCCTTAGAAACGAGGAATAAGTCTATCCGCAAGTTTCGAGAAAACCATAGAAATTTATTTATTTTATTTATTTATTTCGTCAATCGATGTAGACTGGTATAGTTACAGTAATGTTTACATTTTTCTTATTTACTAATATATATATATATATATATATATATATATATATATATATATATATATATATATATATATATATATATATATATATATATATATATATATATATATATATATATATATATATATATATATATATATATATATATATATATATATATATATATATATATATATATATATATATATATATATATATATATATATATATATATATATATATATATATATATATATATATATATATATATACGTAATTTTATTATAAATAAAACAATTTCAGCTTTTACAGGATCATTTTCTTATGCGTTAGAATTTCTTTTATGTATAAAATATTGTGTGAGTTTTAGTTTGGACATTGTAAAATCAATTGATTCGCAATAGCGGTTATAAACAGCCATAATTCGATTTATAGGGCCATATTTTGCATAATTTGTGCGATATGGAGTTATTGAAAATATGCTTCGATTTCGTAGCTGTCGAGAAGGTGCATAAAAGTTCAACTTGGATAAAATTTCGGCTGAATCAATACGATGCGAGACGATATTATTAATGAACGAAAGCATTGCAAATTCACGACGTTCCTTCAATGTTTGTATATTGATAAGCATGCAGCGTGCTTCATAAGATGGCAGAGGAAATGCTATCCAACCTAGTTTATGAAGGGCAAATAATATGAATTGTTTTTGTACAGATTCTATTCGTTCTTCATGTGTGCTTGAAAAAGGGCACCAAATGATGCTGCAATATTCCAATATCGACCTAACATAAGCAATATATAATGTTTTGATTGTATACGGATCTACAAAATGATAACTAAAGCGTTTTATAAAACTGAGCATGTTGTTAGCTTTGTGAATAATTGTGTTATAATGATCAATAAAATTTAACTTGGAATCTAATATAACGCCTAAATCCCTAATTCTTTCACATTTTGCTACAGTCTGTCTTCCTAAGGTAATCACAACATTCGGTGTTTGTCGTTTTCGACTAAAAGTGATTGAATTGCATTTTTTCACGTTTAGCTATAGGAGGCTTTTTTGACACCACGTGTGAAAAACTAGAATTTCGTTTTGGAATGTATCAATATCCTCGGCATTTCTTATCTCCAAGTAAAGTTTCATGTCATCGGCATAGATTAGTACTTTCAGTTTTTTGAGAAGGAAGGAAATATCGTTCACATATAAAATAAACAATAGAGGTCCCAAATGAGAGCCTTGTGGAACTCCTGAGGTGACTTCAATTGGATTAGATTGCTTTCCTTTGAATTTGATTATTTGCTGGCGGTTGGATAGATATGATTCTAACCACGTACGCAGCTCAGGCTCAATTCCCATCTTTTTTAATTTATAAAGTAACATTGGGATGTCGATTCGATCAAATGCTTTACTAAAGTCTGTGTAAAGTGCTTCCACGTAGTTTCCATTGTCCATTGCAATCAGTGAATAGTTAATAAATTCTAGTAAATTTGTTGAGGTCGAACGACCTTTGAAGAAGCCATGTTGGAGGTTAGTAATTCTGTTTTTTATTTGAAGAAATATTTTTTCGTTAATGATTGATTCAAAAAGTTTCGGAATGCTGGAGATTATGGCTATTCCACGATAATTGCGAACGTCAGATTTTTTCCCAGATTTATATATAGGTACTAAGAAAGAACTCTTCCATGTTTTGGGGAACTCTCCAGAATGTAAAGACATATTAAAGAGCCAGAACAATGGAGTTGTAAGCTCGGTTGCTAGGTTTTTCATAAATAATGGTGGAATTCCATCAGGGCCAGCACCTTTTGATGAATCCAAATGATTTAGAGCATTGAAAATGTCCTCCACTATGACATGACTGACACCAATATCCATAGGAAAATCTGGAAGAAAAGCAAAATAATCGCGATCGCGGTCTTGTTCAGAAAAAGTTGTATATATTTCTTGGAAGAATGTTGCAAATAGATTGCAGATTTCTTTCGGGCTATTATGTACGTTGTCATCCAAGTGCATTGTTGATGGGAAATTATCTGATTTTAATTTACATTGAAATACATAGAGTAGAATGGGGTCAAACAGGTACGGGTGTACAATAAGTATAAAGCAGTATCTTTGCAATGTTATTGCAGAGGTAGCTCGTGTTGCGTGAATTAGATACACGGTAGAGAGCATCGTTGACGACTATCATTTCGGCTGTTGCCGTGAAGCAGCTGTATTACTTACGACGTCGTTTATGTTTTCGCGTGTTGTTCTGCGGAAACGAATTGTCTTTCGTCCTCAGTACATTACATTTAATCAACGTAAAAACATCAAGTGAGTTGTTTCTTACGTAAAAATTAATGTTGAATAAGAGAATTGTGTTGGTTTTTTGATATTTTTGTTTTTGAAAAAGATTCGGTCATCAACATGGAACATACGCTACCAACAGGAAGAAAAGCATGCTTGACGATAGACGAACCAAGTACCAAAAGTTTATGAAGGGTTGGAGATAGAGGAACCAACCGCACTCGTGATCGTAAATCATTCTCGTTGCTTCCAAATAGCCTGCAAAAACTTGGGCGTTTAGTTCTGCTTTGCTATTGATAACGGCGAGAATCGTTCCAATAAATCTGTATTCAAACCCGTGATCTCATAAGCTCCATTCAGTAAAAACTTTTCTTGTCGCGTCGCCATCATTGGAATTGCCTCCACTGGGTAATGGCTCATTAATTCGAAGGCTCGATCTTTTCTTTAACGATTCGAAGGCTCGATCTTTTCTTTAACAATTTGTCGTCTTTCCAACACGCCACTTTGGTGTTTCCTTCTCAAAACGTCGTCATCGACCACCGATTCTTAACATTTCCTTTCGATCATGCCCATATGATCCTGCCTAGCTCTAGCTTTCCGTTCTAAGTTTACGAATGATTAACTTTAGAATACCTATCTGTTTTTCGATTTTAACATCTTTCGTTTCTCTTATTCATAAATTTTCTGAAAATAGCTAACAAAGTTGATACTGTAAATTAAAATATGTGTGACTAGGATGGCTAGCCAGACATCACACTACGTTCTCCATTGTTCAGATGGATTGATACACGACTACATTAGAAACAACAACTCAATGGGCCCTTTGCCACACTCGGGCAGTTTTATTTGAGATTTTGTTTATCTATCTGATCTTATTTTAAAAATAGTTGCAAGGTTACACTGACCATTTTACTTTTAATGCTACGAATGGTAGTAATATTCTCAATATTCAAACTAAAATAAAATGAGGTAAACAAAAATGACCTGAGATTTTTTCATAAAACATACTATCAATTGTGGTCTTTCGAATGCAAAAAGAAGAAATCAATTTCACTTGCTCTTTTTTAAGATATCAACATTTGAAAAGGTTGTGTTTTTTTGCTAAAAATGCTCATAACTTTTGAACTAAATGAGCTATCTCAAATATGTCTATATAAATAATATTCGTCTCAATAAGCTCAAAAAGTTTTGTGAAGACGTTATTGACGGAAAAAAATTATTTAAAAAGTTATAGCGAAAAAACTGATTTTGTTAGGGATACCCTATCACACAACATTTTAATAGCTGTAAAATTAAAACCATTAAAGTTACAAATATGATATCCTCAGCAAAGTTGCTTGAAAAAGGTTGTACTACAATTTTGCGGAACACTTCATTGTTCTATCTCTTCTTATTTCGAAAATAATTTTCAGATCGTACAAACAATAAGGACCACCCTAATAGTACCCATCTCAAAAGAAGCCCCAATTGACACAGATTATTTGTTCCGAAGACGTGAAATCTCTAGAACCAGTAGTTTAGTCACAAATGTTTTTGTCATCCTAAATTCTGGATTCGGACCACTGTGCAGTGTAATATGCCCCACAACAAAGGGATGCTATGCCACAAAGCAATCGGTGAGTATGCCCCAAAACAATGGGTTACCGTGAACCAGCTGTATTAGTTACAGCCTAGTTTATGTTTTCACGCGTTTTTTGCGAAAACGCATTGTCTTTCGTCCTCAGTACAGTACATTTAATCAATGTAAAAAAATGTCAAGTGGATTTTTTCTTACGTCAAAATTAATGCTGAACATGAATATTGTGTTGGTTTTTCGATAGTTTTATTTTTAAAAAAGGCGGACATCAACATGAAACCTATGCTTGGGGCACGATAGGTCAGTCACAGCTCTCACAGCTAAGCTACCACGTGAGCCGGAATGAACAACTTCAATTACACACTCTGGCGATGACGAGGACACCAAAGAAGTCATTCGCAAGTACAGACACAGCTGCTGAAAAACATGTTTTTTAACATTTCCTTTCGGGGTTTCATGATTTTTCACATCATTTGCCACTCCTCATTTTCTTTTTTTTTTACACCTGAATGACGTCAATTTAATTTTGAAATAATCTGCAGTATTATAAATCGCAAAATAAAATTTGAACCGTTGATAGTCTAGGCGTGTACATTATTTAATTTAACCTCGAATATAGTGACTTATCGTACCCCCAGATTTTAAAAACATCAAAAAAGGACCTTCGCCTTATTCGATTTAGCTTGGATAGTATTTAGCCAAGCATAAAACCATTATTGTCAAAACGTTGCCAGATGTATAACCTTTCCAATGAGTGCTTGCTTGTCAAAATCAGTGCAAAAATACCATCGCACGAGCTCGCCTCAGAAAACTTACCTACTTGACCCCACTATACTGTTATTTAAAGTACAAAATTGCCTAAATAATTACTTTGCAGTTGTGCTAATAATGGGGCATACCATCCAGAACTTAGCGGGGCGTTTTGGCCAGTGATGAGCTGTTGTGAAGACACATAGTTTTAAGCAATGCCAAAAACTAAGATAAGAATTTTTATATTCTAATAAGCTATTCGAAATAGTTCCATTAAATCCGACTCTTTCGAATTTGCTTAAATGCTTATTGAACAATAGTGGGAAATTACATCGAAATAGCTCTTTTGAAACTTTTGTGTTTATTGTATTATTAAACTAAAAATATTAAATTATTAAAAATACCAAACTAACTTAGTAGGTTGATTTCATAAATTGATACTGTTATCAGTCATTTTTAATTTTCATATAATCCAGGAGTCCTTTACCATATGGATCTAAGTTGCAACGATGGAGGGTAAAGACTGTCATTCTGATATTTAGTATTCGCTGTACATTTCACATTCTGACAGGAAGTAATTTATCCCATATTACTAGAGTTCCCGGTCATGTCGCCATGGTACCGGTTGTCCAGTGGATATGAGAGCTTTTATTTAATTGCCCAATTGAAGGCACAGACCTAGACTGATGGTACCGAATCATGATCGCGCAAACGCCGGAGTTTGTAGGTTAACACTTGTGATCGCGTTTCAAAATTTATAAGTGTTGAGACGTTCACGAGTGTAGGCTGCGTCGATGATAGCGAAGGGTTCAAGCATTTGTATATTAAGGTGATTGTCGCGTGTATGTGACTTCGTGTGAATAAATTCGATTTTATAACCGTATGTCCATTCGCATATTCGCGTGCTTTAAAACGATTGCGCGGACCGTGAATCTGAAACTTAATTTTCAGTGTACGGGTTCATATGCTAGAAGAGAGTGAGTTCTCCCATTTCACTAGAGTGGTCATGTCGCCATGGAACGTGTTGTCTGGTGTATATGAGCTTTATTTTTTTATTGGTCCAACTGAAGGCATGAGGCTAGGCTGTTAGGATCGAAGGTAGATACGTTTGTCAATTTATAAGTGCTAAAACATTCACTTCCCCTTGGGTAATTGCATAGGGAAGATACAATAATTATCTTTGTACTACAAATGCTAATTTTTTTCAAAAATAATCATAATTCTAGAGATAGTCATTTTTTTAAAAAATCGGTTGAAATTTCTATAATAAACATTCAATGTGGTAGCTTTTGTTTGAAATTACAGGGTTCAATCATATTGGAATGCTGACCACTAGTTTTTGTGTATATTCAACTTAAATTTTATCCCATTCTTCTAAATAGTAGTTTCTAAGATCATTCTCATTGTAATCCAGATAGTTTCGCTCTTTTTATCCAAATACTCCCATATCTTTTTCTAATCAGTTAATAACCGGGGTCCGCAGTGGAGAATCCATAACATTTACACAATTATAAATTTACTCTATCCAGCTTTTTACATGCCATAATGGCGGTCTAAATTGTTTCGTTCGTAATACGTTTAATGGCCCTTTTGACAATAATCGTTTACCTCCCAGTGAGATTAAGTCATCCTATAGTCAAATGCGTTGGATGTTTATTCAATTAACGCCCGACATCTTCAACTGGGTGTTGCTGTCAAGCTGGCGTAAACGATTAATGTCAAAAAAGGGCTATAAAACGTATTACGAACTGAACAATTTAGACCGCCATTATGGCACGTAAAAAGCTGGATACGTTTTTTGCACGCCTTATGCTTTAGGTTGTTCTACTGATCGAATTTCCAATATCCACCATTTATTAGTAAAAGTACGGAAGCTTTGCTTTAAAATTTATTGTACGATATTCATATTAAATTACACATTCTCATTCATCATTACATCAATGAAGACCAAATTTCTAGCACTTCTAGTGGACATATAATACTCCATATAATAACTCCACTGTTACTGCGCTTAGCTGCAGTTATAAAGCTTTTACGTCCATGTCTGACTTTGATTATCTCCACTCACAACAACAGCCATTTGAGTCAAAGATGTTGAAGTTAGACTCGTAGACAAAGTTTACAATCTTTCCAACATTCCGATAAAATGTTTCGATATTGTTTAGTAAATTGAAAATCAATTCTTTGTTCTTCTCATTGATCAACGGCTTCTTGCTCAGAACACAAATATTGTAGCAGACTTACACTTACATGCTATGATTAAATTTATTTACCATGTATATAACATTAATTACTCGATTTTCCCAATTTTTGCCTTTCTCAATAGAAAGGTATTGCAATTGCTCTGAAAACCGACTTTTTTAACGGAGGCCCGGAGGGCCGAGTGACATATACCATTCGATTCAGTTCGTCGACTTCGGCAAATGTCTGTGTGTGTATGTATGTGTGTATGTGTGTGTATGTGCGTATGTGTGTGTATGTGACCAAAAATGTCACTCATTTTTCTCAGAGATGGCTGAACCAATTTTGACAAACTTAGCCTCAAATGAAAGGTGCAACGTTCCCATAGGCTGCTATTGAATTTCTAATGGATCCGACTTCCGGTTCCGGAATTACAGGGTGATGAGTACGAACACGCAGAAAATGTCGATTTTAATAAATTCTGCAATGAATGTATAAAGGTGAATTTTTTTCCAAAATATGACCACAACTGCTTCGATTTGTAGTATTAGGTCACTAACATCCATTCAAAGTCTATTTGGCCACATTGGCCACCATCATCGGTTCCGGAAGCCCCGGCGGAAGTATCTAAATTCAGAATAACAGTCACATCGGTTTCTCGGAGATGGCTAGACCGATTCGGCTAAACTTGGTCTCAAATGAAAGGTATTGCGTCCCCGTAAATGGCTATTTAATTTCATCCCGATCCGATTTCCGGTTCCGGAGTTACAGGCTGTGGCGTGCGATCACATAGCAAATTGTGATTCAAACCGATACTCCGATGAAAGCAAAAAAGGTAAAAATTTCGCTAAAATGTCTCTCAAACAACTTAAATTTGCTGTTCTAGGTCACCGACGGCCAACCAAACTTTCGTTGACTACATTGACCACCATAGATGGTTCCGGAAGTGAGCGGGAAAAGCGGCCATCTTTCAAAATTTGCGAACTCACATCAGTTTCCCGGAAATGGTTTGGCCGATTTTCACAAACTTAGTCTCAAATGATAGCTATAATATCCCCACAGATGTCTATAAAATTTCGTACGGATCGCTTATATGGGTCCGGAAATATAGACTAAATCATCCGGTCACATATGAAATTCCCATATAAGTCGGAACTCTAATTTTTTTTTTCAAAGGGGGGACCCCATGAAATTTCAGAAATCGAATTCGTATTTTTGATGCCAAACATCTTTAAAATGCATGAAACGTCGAGATTTTATGTTATCTCGAAAATTTTTTTTTATAAAGATCGACTTTTTGGGACTTTGCCGATTTCGCACCTTTTTTCAGTTCAATATTACCATGGCTGTTTTTTCTTTTTCAAAATTTTAGAACTCGAATAATGATTTATTTTCCTGTATATAGATATCATGTGATGTATAATAATAAAATGTAATATATGCATTTAAAAGTTTTTAATGAATATAAACTACGCACACATTCTCGTGATTCATGATTGAGAAAGGCACAATTGCACCGCTAGGTGGATTAAAATAGGTTTTTATAATTAAAGTTCGTTTATCCCTCATCGTAATTTTTTTACAGTTCTAGTTTTTCGAAATATCTGCTCTACGTTTCACCACATCAAAGTTTTCAACGACCTGTTAAATAGTTGGACGCAACCTTTGAACAATTTCAAAGATTTCATGAAGTGATTTAGCTTAATTTTGATGAGTAATAATTAGTTTCCGTCCTATAATGGCAGTTAGTTTACTTTTAACTGTGCCAATGAACACTTTTCTGTAGTCATAAAATCAATTTTTCTAAGTAAAACAAAATAAATAAAGAAATAACTTAAATTAAAAATTAATTGTCTTTTCAATAGTGTACGAATATCAAATTGTGCCACTTTCACACCAAGTAATGATTTTTTATGTGTAGTGTACGGAAACTTGCACACTTTAGATTACAAATGATAAGAAAATAACAGATGATGATTCTACTACCACATTTTCAAAACAATACCTATATTAAATAGCGCAAATATTTATGAAACAATATTAAACATATACACTAGAGGTGTACGAATATGAAACTGTGTCACTGTAGAACCGCATTCCTAGTTTTAAGATAGCTTGAAAATATAAAAAAACGAGTGTTTTTCCTCTTGCTTATCGAATTGCATTCGTAGCTTTAAGATAGCTGTGATTTTTTCCAAGTTTTTCTAATCCACGCTGATAAAAAAGTTGTGTCGCTTGACTTAACCAAATGTTTGAGGTGTTTGTTTCAAAAACATGGCAGCGTAGCTGATACCTGTGTTCCAAAGTTTGTTTCTTTAAAATATATTGAAATTCAGTTAGGTATTTGTTTGCATCCTAAAGTAGGCCCCACGTTTTAAAAATATTGATTTTGTTGCATCCCAGCAGTATTGACGCATTCAGTCAGTCTTGTTAACAATTTTGTCACGTTTAATTTCTGTCTAACGTTACTTTTCTGCCGGAACATTGAAATGAATCAAATACGCGTAAATAAAATAAGGAATTCCTCACACTCGTTAACATTTTGGCTGTCGGTTGATGGACACACCACGCTTTACGTTCGGTATTACCCTGTGCTGACAACATATCAATATGCAATTTTGTGATGCGAAAAAATGATTTGAATGATTGGTATGATAGATCAGTAACCCTATCCAAACAAAATACAAAGCGAGCAAGAATGATCGGAACAATCACCTGAAAAGTGAGCAGAACAAACACAAAGAAAAAAAATCATATGTTTTTTGCTTTATTTTGAATATTCTACCGTTTTGCCACGGCTTACATATACTTTCTGTGAGCCGTGCCGTTTTGCGTTGTTTGTGTCGGTTCGAAACAGTTAGCATACACCTACTATTCCAAGGCATGTAATGCCGTACCACGAGAATGTGTATGTATCCAACTCAGCTGATTGTAACCAAAATATTTGAAATAACGTACATATGCAAAGCCAATGCTGCAATACACAAGCTCACTTATACACGCTACAGTTATGAATAATATCAAAAGAAATTTTCATAAAACTAAAAACGTAATGAGTATGCGTGCATACACGTGCAAGATTTGATACATACAAAAAATGGTGCTTTGAAACGATTCGCGCACTCGCGCTCTCGGTTATACGCAAATTTTGCGAGAAAGACTAATACTCCCACCATCCAATATTTTGTACTCGCCACGCCACAGAACAGATTTTGGTGACGTTCTTTCGTAAATTTCTGGCTGCATAGAGGGAATAGAAATCCTCAATCTTTACTAACCCGGCACGGAAATGGTGGATCAGGTGGAAATTGGTGGAGTATAGTCATAGTGGATGTCTCGTAAAGCAAGACGAACAAAGAACTGCTTCGTAGTAAGCAGTACATGCGGTACTCGCGTACATGAAAGAAAAAAAATCATGCAGTGGTGAATTACGCATCATTTAACTTAAAATGCGTTACAGTTGAAAATAAATTCTATGTACCAAGAAAGTGAATATGTCACAGATGTTCACAGCTGAACGATGACAAAGTTTCATGAGAATCCAATGTTTGCACTGAACGATTTTAATTTTGAAATGTTTAAAGTTCTCCAAATAACAATACTGTTTCATCAGTTCAGTCAAATTGTGCATTTTTTTTTACTTTAGCTCTGGAAAAATGTTTTAACTGGATTGATGTAATAGCGTCCCAGGTAATAACCATGCCGAGAAAAGTAGTCAATAAATAATAATGTTGAAAGATACAATACTTATTTCATAATTTGTACACGATTGTATGCATAAATCTTGTACAAGACCGGCTGCTCAGTTTACTTCGATCGTAAGTGAATTTAATATCGGAGTTAGTTACTATTAAAGACACTTAATATACAGACCAGCGAAGTGTCAAAAGTTGCAACCAAATAGACTGTCAAAAAGTGCAGCCAAACGAGCATGAGGGTTTTGAGAGGGGAAGTATAAGAGGAATCCCATGCAAAGCTTCCGGTCAAACTATTCGGAACTCGATTCGCAATCCTGAATGGAGTACTGTTTTGTCTCCACAAGTCTGTGTATAAAGTGTCTGTAGTTGCTATAATGTATACCGTAAAACGGGGGAACATTGATCAATTTTTCTACAGTTTTTCGAATTACTTTCTTCAAATCAGGCAGACGTAACTGTTTGAATTTTTAAAACAAGTAGGGGAGAGAGGGTAACAATGAAACACATTTTTTCTACAATTTAATTTTGATGATAATACATGTTATTTGTGTAATCAAAAGTGATACATAGTGTCACTATGTTGTTAACTAATACATATATTTTTTCCAGCTGGTAAAATTCACGGGAAATAACATTTTTTGGATAATAAACAGTTGGTGGTAAAATGTATCAGTGTGCCCCATGGGTAGGAACTATGAAACACGATGTCGTCTATAGTGAAATATTCTACTTATAAATTTTATTCTTTTATTTTGACGAAGAATGATCCTAACGCTTTGAATTAAAGTTATTTTGAGGCGAAAATCGTTTGTTTACGGAAGAATCCACTATATCATCGCGTAACATCGAACCACCATATATGCATATTAGCTGCAATCCTGAAATAAGAGACAATTTCTACAAAATTTGGCCAAATTTGCTAATTTTGCACTATATGAGTAGTATTTAGTGTGGAAAATCGGAACCCATTGACATTTTGAGACAGACCACAAAAACAAACAAAAATCACTGTTCCCCATACGCCATCGTTTCACAGTTACCCAATGGGTCTATTCATGAAAATTGTGAAATCACACAGAACCATGAGTAGTTACCAAAAAACTTTGTTCGCGGCAAATGTTGAGCATAAAATTTGCAATAAATAGCAATAGACTAAACATTTATTCAATGAATGGTAATTCATAAAGATGGAATAATGTTTATCATTGCAAATTTACTCTGGCTATCACAAAACAAACAAATATCCATTAAAAGAGATAGAGTTATCAGATCTCTTCCAAAATATAGCAACACGTGTAAAGAATTAGAAATTGTGAAATATGAGGGAATTAGACGATTCCGATCATGCATTGTGATTTTATTGCGAATGTTTCATAGTTCCTGCTGATCCACTGTTACCCTCTCTCCCCTACTGGTACCCATAGATTAAAAACGTCCAAATTGTTTGGTAATTTATTTCGTTTTACTATAAAAATAAAATAAATTTGTTGTAAATTTTCATTCGTTGGTTACGGGGTATCTTTGATCAGCAAAATATGTGTATCGAAATAAGAAATAACGCTCCCAATGTTGTGTAAATTGCATATCTGCAGGCGATTGTATGGCCCGACATTGTGTGTCGTCTCGTAAGAAAACAAAATTGCCTGGAATGATACGGCCAACTTTTATTCAACTTTTCCGGGAAAATAGTCGAAATTAATAAGTTAGCAACAAAAAACTCGGATTTTTTTAATAAATTATTGGACTAAAATATTATCAGTTTCTAAAAATGTGATCAGTTCAGTTGAAGTTGGTTAATTTCACTAATGTGCAAGGAATTGTTTGAACAGATTGAAACGATGCATGAAAGTTGCATCATTTTCAATTTGAATTTGTGTTCATAAAAGGTACATTAAATGACGGAATAACCGTTGGAGGTAGATGCTGAACATGTTTAGAATATGGTTTGAATTTTGCCTCGATGATTTTGGTAGAGGGAATCATCTTATTGTACGTTGCTGAAAAAAGTCTCATTTGATCAAACTTACCCCAGTGATCAAAGATACCCCGTTTTACGGTACCCCGAGCGCACAGAAAACTTTAACTGTCTTTTTCTGGATACCTGGTCGGAAACGTAACTGGAACAAAGGATTTTTAATTTTGAACTTTTCGCACTATATTAAAAATCGATTTCTACAGCGACGTGCGCAGGATTTTATTTTTTTATTGAGGGATTCCATGAAAAATCGGCCGACTACAAAATATGACAATCGTCGATTTGAATAAAACTTTGCATCTGTGCTCGATTTATGAATCTACACAATTTTCTCTGGCAATTGCAACATTTTGGTTCAAGAGCAATTTTTCAAAAGTCCACAAAAATCTAAAAAGAAACATCTTGAATGCAATTGGGTCATTAAACCCTATGCTGTTTTTTCCGATAAAAATAACCCACGTGGCTAAATACACTGACAAGGACAAACGTTAGAGAAACATTGGTATTTTAGCCACCCTACATATTTTTTACCTCTCTTTTTATGTTTATTAAACGAATTTACATAAAATTTTGAAAATCCAGAAGTAGTTTTATCGAAAAACTCTTATTACAGTTATTGTATATAAAGATTATTGTTGCAGATACATATTATAAATCACAAAATGGTGGAAACTTATTAACCGCTATATCGAAATGAAGAAAAAACTGGAGAAAGTAGGAATATTGCAAATTACTTTGAAACATCTTGCTATTAAAATACTACTTGTTTTGTTTAATAAATAATGTTACTGCAATTATAACTAATCGATGAAAGTAAAATTGCGTAAATTATACGAAAAAATACATCGCAGATCGTAAAATATGTTTTGACCACAATATATTGTATTATGTAGGAAAAAACATATTTCTGGCACACCTTCTGCAATTAACCTTTTCATCCGTTTCTTGACGTAATTGCTGCTTAATGAAAAAAGCTTGTTGTTTCGCATATTTTTTCATTTTTGTTTTGTTAATTTGACCCGACTAAATATGTTAGCAGAACTGAGTCGTGTGGTTTTTATGATTTTTATACTATGTAAAAATTAAAATTAACTTTCAAAATGTCTGCCTCTCGGGTCTTGTTGCTGCACCTTGCTGCTGCGTGTTGAGATCATCTTTCTTGGCGGTGTAACATTAGCTGAGTTGTCTACCGCAACTTGGAGATCATTCGGTCCATCTTGTCTCGCGTTTTTGCTCACGTCAAAAAAAAATCCAATAAAAATACTATGTTGCCAAAAAATCGATGTTCGAAGTTTTGAACAAAAAATCATTGAAAAAACTTGAAAATGTTTGGATGAAAATAAATTTTTATGTACACGAGAATGTAAATACGAACAATAAAAAATATGAAAATCGGCTGAGTAGTTTTTAAGATAACACGTTCACTGCAACGGTCCTTTTCAAGAAAATCGATTCCGAGATATTCGTGTCCAAATTTTTGCTTTAACTTCATTCGTGGTTGAAACCAGCGCGCTACGAACAAGTAGCGAAAGTAGAGAAAGTACTATAGCGATATGAGATGGCACGCACACAAGCGTATCGTTCAGCAATCAGCTGACTGATTTTTACACCACGTGTTTCATTTGTTTTGAAAAATAAAAAGGTACAAATTTCCCAAGCGAATCAAAATTCCGTGAAGAGAATCTATTCATCAGCTTGTGCTAACATGCCTGCATACAGTGATACAATGTCTAACAGGAGCGACTTTAAAATGTTCATTCTACAATACGAAATATGTAATACCCTCATTCAATTAAAATCAGTTTTGGTAATCGAATCTGGTTTGGAATGATTTTGAACTTAGAATGAATTTAAAATAGAAACCATTTAAAAATTTCTCAAGAAGCTGAAAATTTGGGGGGGGGGGTCCGGACCCCCAAAACCCTTCCCCTGGATCCGCCACTGACGTCTAAGCAATCTGAGATAAGACATTCAAGTTACAAAAGATTTTGTCCTGCGCGTCAATGCAATGTTTTGATTTTGACTATGAAATAAAAAGAAGAAGCAGAAACGACGGCAGCCATTTTAGCTTCCACCTTGTGACAGCATGTCCTTAAACCAATTTATGTATCATTGATTCAATAAATTCCATACTTTCACTTACACAACTGTTTTCACAATTAAAAAGCGAAGAAAATGATATATAATGATTATATATTTCTTTTGTTTGCATTTTTACCTGCGAAAATTGCGATCAAACGTTTGGGGTACATTTGTACCCCAGTGCAACGTTCTATGGTGGAAAACGCAAGTGCAACATTCTAGGGTTAAAAATTCTTGTGACTAAACCAGGAGCATCCGAACAAATTTGTATTTGGAATGGGGCTTCTGGAGCCAATTACCATTCAATTGAGTGATGTTCGCACAAAGTCAATATGCCGATCTAATGCTCATGTATACCAATAACCATATTGTTAATGTAATTCGTCGTTTCTATAATGATATGAAATCATTATGGTTGTTTGTCACACTTTTGCGTCTATCTATAATTATTACTATCAAAATAAAAAATAAGTATCCTCAAATTATTTAGTTCAATTTCTCTTACCTTTTCCGCTTGACGCATTCTAGCACTTTCAGCTTCTCCCAACCTTCGTCTGTTTTCACCCAAGCTTCACCAGGCGACCGCCAATCCTTCGAAATGAATGGCATTTTCCTACTTTTACTGATGTTTCAGAATACGAGGCTCGTGTTTCTTCTATCTACCCGTCAACTCTCGCAATTCAATACTACCAGTCAAAGTGTAAATTCACTCGCACACTACTCAGTTTACTACTGCCTTATTTTAGTACTTCACAGTCGGACTAGAAAAAAACTCCTCAGTACGAGCACGTTGTTTTTTCGATTTAGCTTCACTTTTCACTCTCTGATTACTTCCTGATGGATTTCTGCCGTGCTTTTTCCACTCGTTGTTTGTTTTTTTTCAATTCACTTAGTTTACGAAACCAACTATTAGAAAATTTCGCTTTGCACCTATTATAATGCACTACTCAGTGGCATTTGCAGTCGCTGTAGAAAAAGAGCGGTGACTACTATTTCGTTAAAAGAGTGCAATGTTGAGGTAATTAGAGCCAATTATTCAAAATGTTATCACTGGTCGTATAGATGTTCTCAGATTTTGATGAAAATTTCAGCGTTTGTTTGTGTAAATGTGGACTTCGGTCAAAACATATTTCTACTATGACGGGTAGTGAGGTAAAACGGGCATTTGAAAATCTCTCTAACTCCGGTTTAATTTGATGAAAATTAGTTCTGTTAAGTTTTTCTTAAGGGACTTAGGAAGGGGTTGAAAATAGGGCATACCTTTTCGGTTTGTAATCGATACATTGAAAAGTATTCATATTTTACCCTTGAAAGACATTTTTAAAATATGTTGGAGTTCATTGCAACAACCTAATTCAGGGTAGGTTTGTATGGATGAATTTTAAAGAAAACTTAGGACTAAAAGCTAGTGGCAATAACTTTTTGAGATATCTGAAAATTCGTGAAATGGTACATTTTTTTCAGAAACCTTATATCTTCAAAATATATTTTTACTCGGGGAAACTTTTCAATCAATGTAATCCAAAATTCTATCAATTTTAGATAATTTGGACAATTCTACCCTAATTTGATGTTTCAGACTACGTGGTCCAGAGCGACTTCAATTTAAAAAAAAATCTAGGGGTGGGTAATATCCGGGACATAACCGCGTGTAGACGTATGACTCGTGGCACGGTGTTCCTAAAACCGTTATTAACAAAAAAATGACCATAAGTTTGTCATACGGCATTCGAAAGATACAGTATCCAAGCATCTTCTCAGTGAATTTCAAAATGATACATCGAGGGATTCGAGAGAAATTGCAATTTGAAGTTTTATGACACGTTTCATAAGGTGATAATACATGTAATTGAGGATAATTATGTTGTCTATTGTTTGAAGTAGGCAACTCCATTTTATATTCTTCTTAATGAAAATTAACGATGAAACGTCTACTTGTTCAATAATGAAAAAATAATTAGAATCGGTAAACAAACCATTGAAATATTTTTTTTTTTCATAAAACGTTTATTTGACACGGCATTTGCAAAAGCTTTTTTACGCCGGGGGTTTTTTTACATAACATGTTACAAAGGCTCTTAATACGTTATAAAAAAATCACTTTCTAATGCTAACACTGAGGATAATCATCATTTTGAATGTTTTTAATTATACTGTATTTTCTTGAATTTCATTGTAAACCTATTGATAGTTTTTCTGTAATCTTTGTTTATTTTTTTTCTTTATTTATATCGTTTTATCTAACTTAACTAACTGCGAAGAAATCTAAATTGTTTGTGGGTAGCAAGGGAAAAAAAAACTAGAAACATTGTGGGGATAATTATATTTGAATATTTATTGTTTTCAGGAAATGATAAATATGGCTCATGTATGTAAGATCTCGTAAAGCGAGGATATCACGAACAGGTACATAGGGTGGTTTTCTTCTGGCTCGTAAGGAGTCTATTAATTGGGATCTGGCTTCACGATATTCAGTGCAAGACCAAACAACATGTTCAATGTCTTCGTAACCCTCTCCGTAAGCACATTGATTATCTTCTGCGATCCCAATACGGCGGAGATGCCCATTCAACGTATAATGGTTGGACATGAGTCTAGACATCACACGAATGAAGTTTCGACTTACATCCAACCCTTTGAACCATGCCTTCGTTGATACTTTAGGGATAATTGAGTGCAACCACCGTCCCAGATCTCCACTGTCCCATGATGTTTGCCAACTAGTAAGCGTCCTCTGACGAGAAGCGCTATAAAATTCATTGAAGGCAATAGGTCTTTCATAGATGTCACCGTCCAGCGCCCCTATTTTGGCTAAATTATTCGCTCTCTCATTACCCGGTATGGAGCAATGAGCGGGAATCCACACTAAGGTAATTTGATAAGATTTATTTGTTAATTTAGTTAAGTATTCTCGTATCTTCTTCAAAAAGAACGGAGCGTGATCATCAAGCTTTAATGAGCGTAGTGCCTTAATTGTGCTGAGGCTATCTGTGAGGATGAAATAATGGCTCGGAAGTAAAGTATCAATGATTTCCAGACTATAGTGAACTGCTGCTAGTTCGGCTGTATAGACGGAGGCAGGTTCAGCAAGCTTGAAAGAGATCGAGGTGTTATTGTTGAAAATACCGAAGCCAGTGGCCTCATTGATTCGTGACCCATCAGTGTAGAACATTTTATGGCAGTCAATGTGTTGGTATTTACTTATGAATATTTTAGGGATCTCCAGAGAGCGCTGGTGATCCGGGATTTCACGAATTTCCTCTTGCATGGACGTGTCGAAAAATAAAGTGGAATCGGGAGTATCTAGTATATTAACACAGGTCAGAACATAACTAGAAGGCGTTATTTCTTGTGACATGTGATTGAAGTACACTGTCATGAATCTGGTTTGGGATTGAAGCTCGACAAGTCTTTCGAAATTTTCAATTACAAGTGGATTCATAACCTCACATCGTATAAGTAAACGAGAGGAGAGATCCCAGAATCGATCTTTTAAAGGAAGAACTCCCGCTAGAACTTCAAGACTCATCGTATGTGTCAATTGCATGGAACCTAAGGCGATTTGTAAACAACGATACTGTATTCGTTCCAATTTAATAATGTGAGTGTTTGCAGCTGAACGGAAATAGAAGCACCCATATTCCATTACTGAAAGTATCGTTGTTTGATACAATCTTATCACGTCACTTGGATGAGCACCCCACCAAGATCCGGTTATTGTTCGGAGAAAATTTATCCTTTGTTGGCATTTCTTTATCAGATACCTAATGTGGCCTCCCCATGTACCTTTAGAATCGAACCAAATTCCGAGATATTTAAAGGTCATGACTTGGGCTATCGTTCTACCAACCAACTGAAGCTGAAGCTGAGCTGGATCACGCTTCCTTGAAAAAACAACCAACTCTGTTTTCTCCGTAGAGAAATCGATGCCTAACTTCAAAGCCCAACTTGATAAATTATCCAAACTATCTTGCAGTGGTTGTTGTAAATTTATGGCTTTTGGTCCTGTAACAGAAACCACGCCATCATCTGCAAGTTGCCTTAGAGTGCATGGGCTGACAATACAATTATCAATGTCATTCACGTAAAAATTGTAGAGAAGGGGGCTTAAACAAGAACCTTGTGGGAGGCCCATGTAACTTATTCTGAATGTTGCCAAATCGCCATATGAAAAATGCATGTGCTTTTCTGACAATAAGTTGTATAAATAATTATTTAATATTGATGAAAGACCACATTGATGTAGTTTCTCTGAGAGAACATCAATGGAAACAGAGTCGAATGCTCCTTTTATATCTAAGAACACAGACGCCATTTGTTCTTTTTTTGCGTAAGCTAGTTGGATTTCTGACGAAAGTAGCGCCAGACAATCATTCGTTCCCTTTCCACTCCGAAAACCAAACTGGGTATCTGATAGCAAGCCGTTCGCCTCAACCCAATTGTCGAGACGTCGTAGGATAATTTTTTCCAACAATTTCCTGATGCAGGATAGCATTGCAATCGGTCGATACGAGTTATGGTCGGAGGCTGGTTTTCCCGGTTTTGGAATGGCGATAACTCTCACTTGTCTCCAGTCGTGCGGGACTATGTTCTGCTCAAGAAGCTTATTGAATAAATTCAACAAGCGTCTTTTTGCTAGGTCAGGCAGATTCTTCACCAAGTTGAATTTAATTCTGTCTGGACCCGGAGCATTATTGTTGCATGAGAGGAGTGCAATTGAAAATTCCATCATTGTCAAAGGCGAATCTATGGAATCGTCACTTGTGGGAGCATCGCGAATGATTTTCTGCGCAGGAGCAGAATCTGGACAAACTTTCTGGGCAAAATTAAATATCCAGCGATTCGAAAAATCTTCGCTTTTATTAGTTACGTTTCGATTCCTCATTCTTCTGGCTGTGTTCCAAAGAGTACTCATTGATGTTTCTCTTGACAAGCCATCAACGAAACGTCTCCAATAACTAGACTTTTTGGCACGACGGAGACTGTCAAATTTTTTTTGTAAAATCGAATAATTTTCAAAGTTTGCACGTGTACACCCTTTCCGTTTCATAATTTCTTTGTAAGCAACTTGTTTAGCTTCATATGCATCCGAGCACTCTTTGTCCCACCAGGGATTAGGAGGCCGGCTGTTCATTATCATGCCAGGATTGCATTTCGTTTGGGTTTGTTCTGCTGCTTCAATAATCAAACCCGCTAGAAATTCATATTCTTCGGTAGGTGGTAGCTCTTCCGTCGAAACAAGAGAAGTAAAATTAAAGATTGGTATTTTTTCCAATCAATATTTCGTGTCAAGTCATAAGTGACATTGATTGAATTCGTGAGGCCTAATTCACTGTTAATTGAAATAACGACTGGCAAATGATCGCTACCGTGAGGATCAGGTACCATTGAAATATGGCCTTTTGAAGTAAACATTACGACTTTTATTCATTTTTTTAGTTTTCACATTATATTTAACGTTTGGTAGACAATCCTATTTTCATATTTTTTCAGTGCACCATATAAATAACACCTTTTGTGCATTATATTTATGTAATTGAATGGTAAGGTTTTCCTTTAAAAACCGCGACACGTATAAACGATCTAAATAGTCAATGGACAAACATGGATTCACGCTTGAAGTCTGGTAGATATCCCATCTATGACCGCATACCACATCCAAACCGTTATAAATTTCGATTCCGTCAATGAAATATTTTCAAACTTGCAGGAGATATACTTGATTACTATATCTTTCGAATGCCATGTACTAAATAAGCAGACAAAAAAAATTTGTAGAGATAGGACCAAACCCGTGGGTGTTTGCTGGTAGCCTTATGAAACGTGTCATAAAACTTCAAATTGCAATTTCTCTCGAATCCCTCGTTGGATCATTTTGAAATTCACTGAGAAGATGCTTGGATACTGTATTATTCGAATGCCGTATGACAAATTTATGGTCATTTTTTGTTAATAACGGTTTTAGGAACACCGTGGTTGGCGTATCATATTATTAAAATTCTACTTGTATCTCTTTCAAACCGCTAAATTTACACATTAAGTTTGATTCACCGGGCTCAGTGACACTTTCCTGGGGATGTGAATAGTATCCCGTTCGGTAATCAATTCAGTAAAACTTTTTTTACCGTGTTCTCCGCAGCTGCATTTAAAAATTAAGTTTTATTATTATTCATGTCCCTCTTAACAATACACGTAGCTATATCGTCGTTCAGGACTTTATTTCAATTTGCAGGAAATGTTGATATGTATGAAAACTAGACGAAATAGATTCAGCAGCACTGATTTTCATCTCGTTTGTAAATATAGTTAACGCTCATTGCTGGCAAAACGACCAATCAGAACCTGGTTCAATATTGAGGTTAGGACTGGATCAAATAAGAAACGCGATTAGGGTGCGACGTGCATATGCTGCTTGTTAGTTTGCGTTTCCTTCTTAGAGAGGAATATAGCTATTTTTGCTTAATGGATCAGCCTAATGCGTTTAGTGGTTTGCCATTTTTTTGGTTGATCGATTAATAACAAATCAATCATTTTTTTATATACTGGCAATTTGTAATAGATTAATGGTAAGAGATAATAAGTAGAAATAATCGATTAGCTTACATACATAGCAGATAGACTAGTGTTGTACTAGCTTTTAGATTCTTTTTACTGTTAGAGGGTCTATAATAAATTGTTTGGGGGTTGGGTATATTACAAATTGAAAGATATGGCGACGGGTAGTAAGCTACAATGTGACGTAGAATATTTTTAATGAAGACTATATACTCTCCAGCCCTACAAGAGACAGAAATATTGTCAATAAATATATTGACAAGACTCCTTCAATTCATCAATCCCATTTAAATTCTACGGAATCAATATTTTCAAGATGACCTTACACCATCAATATATTGATCAATATATGATTTATTGTCAATATTTCAGCTCGTGTAGGGTCCGTTTAAGATAAGCCGATAGTTAAGATAGATTAATATTCATTCGCGAATTATATTGCACGGCCTTGAAAACTTGTTTTAATATGACCGTGGTCCCTGTACACAACCCTTTAAGTTTTCGACATTATAAAACCTTGAAAATAAAGTGCGTGGAATGTTTTCGTAGATTTTTAGCTTGCTCGATCATTGATCGCCTCTCAATTGCACACGGTCAACGCATGCAGTCTATCCGGACGTTGACAAAAGTTAGCAAATTTGTATCGTCGTGCAACGTGTCGTCCCACTATGTCATTAGCCTACGATACAGAACTCGGACTTAATTATAGTTCCATATTACCATTCCTAAATAATAATTGTAAACAATCTTTGATTTTGCTATCTGAATAAGCAAAAATTTTAACTCCGAAAATAAGGTTAAAATGTTAATTTCGTGTATTTTTCATGAAATTGCACTCTGCAGCGAAATAGTGAACTAAATTGATTGATAAGTCTATAATATTTATGTAGGAACATTTATTGTTACGAATCCTACATAATTATTATAAAGATAGCCCACCTTGTTTCTGAAAATTGGATATACATATTCACTCAAGCTTCTTTGCGTTTACGAACATTTCCAAAGGATTCAAAAAACATTTCCAAAGCATTTTACAAATTTCCGAGACTATACAGCTCATTGCATTAATTGGTGGTTGCCGATAATACTACATTTATGACGGTTTTGAATGGCCCGAAACTGGTGCAAGTTCTAAACCCAATCGATGTCTATTAATACATTGTAGAATTTGATAGTTTCGCCACAAGCAAATAGATTAGAAATCACTATTATGAATGGTTATAACCTGAGAGTTATAACATGAACCAAAATAATCACAAAACAGATCTGTAACCAGATCTGTAACCACGGTTCAAAGTAAAAAAAACCATACCGAAAGCCCTATATAATTGCACTGATACGAAATGTGTTGCTCACTTCGGAATTTTCTAATGCTGTACTTTATTTTATGTTCTTTACACTCATAAATTTAAAAAGAACTCAAATCCGAGTTTTCTTTCATTGGGTGCACTTTTTCATACTTAAAATGGCCTCTATCCAGAACTACTTTTCGTTTTTACCTGAAATAGCTCTTTAGTATGTACCAAAAGCAATTTTCACTTGCGTAATTTTCCGTAAGGGTGAAACAGAACAGAAACTATTTTTCGTTTTCGATTCAGCTATAAATCGAAGACGCAAAATTCTCCACACTGTACAGTTTGGTTGGTGTTTCTTTGGGTGTCCCTTATTTTTCTTGTTGTTTTTTCAACAGGCAACAAAACAACCTATAGCTAACACGAACCAAAAGGAAATCGCATACACACTCTCAGCTGCTCGCGACGATGGAGGAACTGATTGACGAAATTTCGTATGTTGAACTGACTGGTGACGAGGTTGAGAGCAGAGTTGCCACATTCACAGATTTTTCTGTAATGTCACATATTTATTTAATTTTTGGTCGCAGCGGTCCTTACCCCTTCAATATTTTTTATTAATACTAGAGAATATTGATAAAAGTAATGAACGTGTAAAGCGGCCCTTACACGATCAATATTTTTGTCAATACTGGATAGTATTGACAAAAGTATTGTACGTGTAATTGAAAAAGTTGTATTGACGATGTGGATTTCAAATGAGATTGGAATATTGAAACAATATCGTCAATACTGTGTATATTAATGTATATTATTATGATTTATTATGATTATGATAGTGATAACCTTACTCGTTACGCCAACATGGTAGAATTGCAATGAAAGAATTCAGTCAGAAACATTCTTTTTATATTGAGCAATTAAATTTCTTTTATTTTCTTTATTTTTATTAACGTGGCTTTAACTTAGTTTTCATTCTTCATGTGAGCAATTAAATGTGTAGGACGCTTATGAATGTCGGTATGACGTCTGTGTTAGGGAAAGTCTTGCACAAATTCGCGAAAATTGTATTTGTGTTCCCTATTTTTTTGTAGATTTGCAAGTTTTTCTATAGAGTATTTTGAAAATACACAAATAAATTTTACTAGCAATTGTCTGAATCGATTGGTGTTCGCATTGTGGAAATCCATCAGGAATTAACAAAACGTCGTGTCGTGTCTGTTTTCATACATTTTCACACTGTTTCTCCAATAATACGGATTTTTCAATAGTATACTGTACAAATATCAAACTAAGTTGCAATAAATTTTTATGTTTGAATATTCAGAATCGATAGGTATCTAAATCGGGCAAATCTATTAACAACTAACAGCACTAAAAACTTTTAAAATTATGCCACATTTTCGTGACGCGGATCGATTTTTAGTTGTACCACAGCCCCATATATTTAAAAGGTGTTGGTATAAACCATCTAAGAACGGTTGGTTTCAAAATCGTCCAATCAAGGACGTTCGTTGGACCAATTTGGACAACGTCCAAATAACCGTTCAACGAACGTCCATCGTTGGACCCGTGTTGAACGATTTTGAATTTTTTGGACCTCTCAGTGGGAAGGTATGCAGAGTGAAGCCAAAAAAGTTTACCTCGATAGGTAGACTTTTTGCCTTTACTCTTTACGTAACTGTTCTCTATAAACTGTGATAATATTATTATAGTCGAGTGAAGCATTTTCAGGGCTAAAAAACTTGGCATCCATGTCCTGGTAGAGATTCGGGAATGGTGCGATCGGTGAAACCGTTTGTTATGAAGCAGAGATGCCAGATTTGCAGACATGTCTTTGCAGATTTTTGGCTTGGTTGCAAGTATCTGCAGATTTTTTAGTTTGACTGCAGATATTTGCAGATTTTTTAATTTGGTTGCAGATATTTACAGAATTTTTTTAAAAAAGCTTTTGGCTACACTAGTTTCAAATTACAGCTTTATCTACTTTAGGTTTTTCCACCGTAAGCCATTTCTCTCTACTTATCTTGGGCTATAAATGCACTATTTTCATATCAAATAATTCGTTTTTGGTCAAAAATAGTGTTCCTATCATTTTTGGTACTTCCCAGACTTTTGAAATTATTATTGCAGATATTTGAAAAAAGTATCTGGCATCTCTGTTATGAAGTATTTTAGATTCTCTCTTTTGGGTGGGACGCTCTCCTTCTGTACTGATTTTCATTTCTTTGTTCATATATTAATGCCGTTTTTGCTTGACCCCGAAACTGAGTCAGGTTTCAACCCAAACCGCTGTCAGTTCATACATTTTAACAGCAGTTGGGGTTAAAAGTGACTCAGTTTCGCTTAAGCGTAACTTAAGACGTAAAGTCAAGGAAAAGGAGTTCAGTTTGTTTTCATCATGAAATACCTCAACCGGGTTTTGCAGCGCAAAATATTTTGGTTTTCATCACGGAATAATTCTAGAGAAAATTTTCAACGTAAGTAACATTGAGAGCCTCTCTTTGTATACTTTCTCTTTCGTTTATTACGACGTCATTACAACACTGCACTAATTTTCCAGTACATATCGAAAGCCGAAGGCTTTTAACTAGAATATTATGCAAAGAGTAGAGTAGTAAATGTTGAAATGACCGAGTAATGAACAGAAGACCCCAAAGAGAATCTCTCATTGTTACTTACGTCCTATTCTAAATTTTCTCTAGAATTACGTGCCTTTTTTGACGGAAATAGAAAGGCTTATTTGTATAGAATGCTTTCCAATCTGTAACAGTATTAGTATAACCAGCTCTTTAAATAGGGTAATGTGGGGCAAATCCGACCTTATAAATAGTTTTTGCTGTAAAATGCTTATTTTACATCGGATCAAGTCGTTATATGTATATACCAAATAAAACGTTAGGCTTGTACGCAATTTGCTATGTATCGCATTTAATGTATACCTTGGGAGAATTGTGAGTTCGACGAAAAAGTTCATTCTTGCTGTTTTCAAAAACGGAAGAGTAAACCCGACCGCCTGTTTTTGGTTGATTTACAGTCGATTTCTTCACCCTCGCTTAGCGCCCAAGCCAGGTTTAAACATACTGGTGAACCTGTTTTAAAAATTGAGCGAGGGTGAAGAAATATACCCTTAGTACAGATATTATTGTAGTATTTCAATGATAAACGAATGAATTTTATGATATTCAATGATAACAAAAGATAATGTAATTCAAAAAAAAGAATGGTAGCCAAATAATTAATCATGTTATTTATCATTCAGATAGTGGAATTCAAAAAAAAAAAAAATAACGTAGCAAAATAATTAATTAGTCATCTAATTCACTGCTCAAATAACTTTCTGGTGTTTTTTTTTTGTTCGAGCTGAACGTCTGGGTGGCAGCGATGTTGATGATTTCGGCAGCGATGTTGATGTATTCGGCACAGACTAACAGACATAACAATCGAAAACAATGCTTCGACCGCTTTAGCGGTCATTTTAAATATATTTGTAGTTGGGACTGTGGCCACATTTGCAATTATGGCGCCACTGACATATGAACAAACAAGTTTACTAAACGCCGTACCTTGTCACTTAGAGTTTATTATGTAAGGCTCAATAACGATTTTAAAAAACTGAACAGTTTTTGTTTTTCAAACTACCAACGAAAAATGCAACGTAAGCTTAAGTCGGATCCTAAATCGTTTTGGAGATACGTCAATGAGCAGCGGAAAGAAACCGGCTTACCTTCTACAATGTTTTTGAATGGTGAAGTTGGGCATGATTCACAAGCCATATGCAAATTGTTCGCCTCTAAATTTGCGAGTGTGTTCGTCAGTGAGACTCTGTCCTCGCAGCAGATTGACGTTGCAGCTAGCGGCGTGGCCCAACTCGAACAGTCAGTGAGTGAGATTCATGTGGAGCACTCGGATATTGTATCAGCAGCATCCAAGCTTAAAGCATCGTCATCTCCTGGGCCAGATGGTGTCCCTGCTGTGTTTTTGAAAAAGTGTATATCTGGTTTGGTTGAACCTCTCTGTCAACTATTCAAAATGTCACTGACAACCGCGATTTTTCCTCAATTGTGGAAAGCAGCTTTCATCTTTCCTGTCCACAAAAAAGGTGATAAGAGAAACATTGACAATTATCGAGGAATTTCTGCGCTCTGTGCCATTTCCAAGCTCTTTGAGTTAGTCGTGGTGGAGTCAGTGTTTTTTCACTGTAAGGAATATATTTCTAAAGACCAACACGGATTCATGCCGAATCGATCTACGTCGACGAATCTACTATCTCTAATCTCTTTTGTGTCCGAAGGGTTTGATGCGAATCAACAAACTGATGTTATATATACGGACTTATCTGCAGCTTTCGACAAAATCAATCACGATATCGCAGTCGCTAAATTGGAAAAACTTGGCTTCAGTGGATCACTCCTGCGATGGTTTCAATCCTATCTCGTTGGCCGTCAACTCAGTGTGAACATAGGTGATGCATACTCCAAACTGTTCTCCGCAACGACTGGTATTCCGCAAGGAAGTCATCTCGGTCCATTAATATTCACTCTCTATTTCAACGATGTAAACTATCAGCTGAAAGGACCACGGTTGTCGTATGCAGATGATCTAAAAATTTTCAACAGAATTAGGAGCCGATCGGACGCACAATATTTGCAGCAGCAATTCGACACTTTCAGCAGATGGTGTGAAAACAACCGAATGATTCTGAATCCGGCGAAATGTTCTGTGATATCGTTCACCAGAAAAAAAGATCCCATTGAGTTTGAATATAACTTGTCTGGAGCTCTTGTTTCCCGGGTGAGCTGCGTTAAGGATCTTGGAGTGCTGTTAGATTCGAAACTTACATTTAAGAATCACATTTCGTATGTTGTTGGTAAAGCATCGCGAAGCCTGGGCTTCATTTTCCGTACGGCTAAATCCTTTACAGACATTTACTGTCTCAAAAGCCTATACTGCTCTTTAGTGCGCTCTACGCTGGAGTATTGTTCGGCGGTCTGGAACCCGAATTACATGAACAGCAGCGATCGAATTGAAGGCGTTCAACGAAAATTTATACGGTATGCTCTTCCACGCCTGCCTTGGCGCGATCCTGTTCGTCTACCAAGCTACGAGAGTCGGTGTCAACTCATCCAGCTCGATACTCTCCAGCGTCGTAGAGAAACTGCAAGAGCCTTATTCATCTCTGATCTTCTGTCAGGACGCATCGATTCTCCAGATTTACTAGAGCGAGTTAACATCCAAGCAAGGTCCAGAACGTTACGCGGAAACGTTCTTCTGAGAGTGCCGTTTCGACGAACTATTCAAACAGCTAATGCCGCTATCACGGGACTACAACGCCTCTTCAATCGTGTGTCGCACTTGTTCGACTTTCATTTGTCTCGAATATCATTGAGAAATCGATTCCTGCAGTTTTTTTTTTTTTTATCTTAAAATACGTTTATTTAGGCCCAAATGCTGTAGCTTAACGAGGCCGATAATTCATTTTTTTTTATATTACATGTCACATGTTAGTGGGGGAAGGGAAAGCCGTATTTAGGGGCGGCTTGCTCCCCTCTTATGTAAGTACAGGAAAAAGGTAGGAAGTGGGATACATATTGTGTAATTGACATCGTCGTTTGCTGATTGATCATTGTGGCGGATATGCACACTTTGTTGTAGTGTTGTAGTTTCCAGCCTGTAATCGCAGGGGCGAGGGGAGGGTCGATATTTCGGATAATTATTGGCACTCTATATCATCTGCATGGTTATCAAGAAGAGTGTGCACCGAAGACTCGTGAAGCAATGCCATATTGTAGATACAGGGATAGGTTGGTGAGATTCTACTGTGAATGAGAGAGGGTAAAATTGAAAGTATTCTTGAAGAACACCACGCGGCTAGCTCACCTTTATTTTTGATCTCAGGGTCGGCTACCGTTCTCGGGAGGACTCACTGTACTTACCGCTTTTAAACAATTTTTCAACTCAGGCGAATCAATATAGAAACCATCCAACAAAGAAAAAGACTCTCGTAGGAACAAAAAGAAAAGGTTTACAATTTTACAATTTATTTTTGAACGGAGTTTTAGGCGCCTAATTATTAACGTTGGGGCCCTTCGCTGATCCGACACGTGGGTGGGAGAGAGGAGGAATTGAACGTACCTGAGCCCGTTTGGCGGGCCGTCGTTGCTGTCGATGCTGCTTGGCGAACGAGGCAGTGGTTTTGGCGTCTATACTAGCGTAGCGCCGGTGCTTCCAGCGTGGGGAGAACTGATGCGCGTGGCCTTTTAGCAAACTGCGCACGCGTCCGAGATGTTACCGTCACTTGGTGCTTTCGTGGCTCCACAATGGAGTGGCGTACCGTTGTCTAACCCAGGAGCGATTCTCGTCGGCTGTGCTAGGGTACGGCGGCGGACTTCGGCGGGTGTTCCGTGGGTTGATAATTTCACGATGTAGTAGCGGGTTGCCGTCTTAATGGAAACGGACTTCCGAAAAATCGTAGCGGCCAACGGTGGGACACAAGCCGAATTTTGACCGGAAAATCACTTTGAGCGGACTCGTGATATCAGGTCCGTACTGATCTAGGTTGAAAACTTCTCGCAGGATTTTATACTTTGCGAACTATACCGTTTTATAATTTCACTGAACTTACTCGCCTTAGGCCTGCATCCAAACTGACCTACCTCACTCATTATCATTTCCCATGAACCCTACGATATCCAATTCCTCTTATTCTCTCTCTCTCTCTCGTCCTTCTTATCTCTCTCTCTCCCTTAGCTTTTCCGGAAACAGTGGTTCTGCGGCTAAATTACTGGCACCTGACTCAACTCCACTGCGGTGCCAATCAGTCATGCAGCAACAGATTCGGCGTTAGTAAATTTTGCATTATACAGTTTGCCTATGATTAGTGCGGACTATTTTGCCGTCTTTTGCCGTTGCGGTTTTTCCGGTACAGTCAATAGCTTCAGATTGGTAACGGTTGCGGGATTATAGGTGCCTTGAGGAGTTATGACTGGTCCAGAGGGGAACACGTCTTAGGCCCCAACGCCTGGTCTGGACGTTCCGGGGTGGGTACGAAAGACCTCTTTTCAGCCCTCGAACAATACAGGCAGAATTCCCAAATTTCCCCCAACCGCTATCATTTACAATGTTTTTTTTCGCAAATTATCGACGCGTAATTATTGGTTTGAATTTTAACGGGGTTAGTGGTTAGTACAAAACTTATCCTATGTTAAACAAAAATAACAACAAATATATTTTTTCCAATTCAATTAACAAACTAACAACAATAATAATAGAGAGCCAATAACAAAAAAACTAACAAAAAAGAACAAAATCATAACTTAGATACTATAATTGAATTAATGGTGGATGGAATTATATTGTTACGAAACAGCTAAAACTTAGATCGGTAACAATTCTCCCCGTGGTAGGGTAGAAAAATTATGTAATAATTTTTCGTCTATTCTGAAACCATCGCGTATAAATTGTCCTCCGTGTCAGACCTGTGTGTGCAGCAGAGTTGCTTCAATAGAGATAAATTTAATTGTCTTTTGGCCGCCCCGATCAGACCCGCTACTAATTCGAATTGTTGCATTCTTTTCATTTTTTCATCTTTCGTATAATTTCAGATTTTTTTTATACTACTCCTTTCCATTCCTTTTTACTAGTGGGAACACAAACTACTTCCACACCATATCTCTAACTTTCCCTCTTCATTTCTTATTCTTAGTGGGAACACGAGTGTTTCTTCCTCACCGAATTTATATTCCTATCTGTAAGTTTACTATATGAAACCTACTTCGAGAACGTTTTACCTCAATCATTCTAAAACATACATCCCTTCCAATCAACAGACGCGTCTTCCATTCTCATTCGTACTGTCATTCATTCTTCTACATTCGCTCCTATTCTTGATTCTCCTAATAAATATTACTTTTAGAGACAAAAACGGATAACTGTCTCTCAAAGTCCATCACGGTATATCAAAAAGGCACAGAATGATAACTGCCTTTTTTCATTTGAAAAAGGTGCTGGTGTGAATGTCCTAGTAGGTTCATTCAGACTTATAACACCTCTTCATTAAACTAGGGTTAACTATCACCTCGATGTAATTCGAACCGCGAATTCGAATCATGAGTGCATAGTCGACCTACTGTATCGACTTTTATAGCAAAAACCTCCTAACCAATAGAGATGTAAGCCGCTCACTAGCTAGGTGGAAATTGCATTACTAATAACGTCAACAGATGACATGTCTTGTCACTGTCACTGTGAGATGGTTTTTTATGTTAACATGTAATTTTTCTTAAGATAAAAGTAGCAGTAAGAAAATAAAATTTTCGACGATTTTTCAGGACACCTGCGACAAGACAGGTTGTAGCGGTCCTTTTTGTTCATCGCTATGGGGATCGGGCACGGTAGTTCTGCGCATCAGGTGGTATTCCTCCCGCCAGCAGTATTTACCTCACGGAAAGATAATTGTAAACTAGGTTCGTTTTTGAGATTTCGCTCGGTGCAAAAACAAAATTAATAGTGAATTCTTAGTGCTCTGTCAATGAAAAGAACAACAAGGAATGCTGTATGACATATTAAAGTGAATTTGGAACAAAAAAATAAATATAGAGTAAATATATTGCCCTGGTTTGATGTGGACAGCAGGCCACTTACCCAGGTTCTTATCTTTCATCTCCTCCAAGCCATAGAAAGAGTTTCTTAGTTTTGTTTTGATTTTCGCAGGAGGGTACATAGGGCCGTGTTTTGCGTCGTACCATTTTGTGACGCTGGATTGTTTCATTTTGCGTCAGTCGGTGTTGGCCAACATTAAACGACCTTACGCATTATTTATGTTGTATGTTATATCCGGTTTTCAATCGTCAGGGGGTTTGTCCATCCTCTCTAGGGAGCTTTTTATAATCCGTGTCTTAGGAAAGCTGCTCCAAAGAAAGGAGTAAAATCAGTCATGGAATGATCCATGGGGTATAATCTGATTAAATAGATTAAAATCTTTAAACCAAAAGTAAGTAAATGGCTTCAAACAATTTCTGAAATTTTCACAATAATTCATCAGGGATTTTTGAGGGATTGTCTATAGAAGGTACTGTTGCTACTTTGGCTGTTTTTGCTGTTCATATCTCCCATGCTATAACTGTCCAATG
Organism: Topomyia yanbarensis; assembly: GCF_030247195.1. Taxonomy (NCBI): domain Eukaryota; kingdom Metazoa; phylum Arthropoda; class Insecta; order Diptera; family Culicidae; genus Topomyia; species Topomyia yanbarensis. Next base: position 161,454,871 of record NC_080672.1, on the reverse strand, counting down.
ATGTTTTTGTCGAATTCTCACCAACGTATGTCTACATGTATAGACAGATCATGGTTTGTGCTTACGCTAGTCCCTCTGTTCTCTGGTAGGACTACCTGTTTCCACCCAAACCTGTAATCATTAGGGTGATTTAGTGTGGAAACAAATTTGTTTAGGGCGCCATCAATTATTTGAAAATGAACGTGCTCATTGATTTGTTTGATAACCATTTGTTCAGAGTCAATATACCAAAAACGATCTAGATGAACAAAAAAAACTCCAACCCAAAGCGACGCCTCCTGAATCACGGTTTCTTGCATCCCCGTTGCTATATCATCATGCTGTAGTGTCATAGTCCAACAACTACACCGCGAAGACGTCACCTCTGGTATTGTACTATGTGTATCTGGACTGAATCGATAATGAAGGTTAAGTGTGATCCCTGAATGTGCCTCCAACGGGCCTCGATGGAACACCGGGCAGCTAAAGTTTCTTTCTGCTAAGTGAATTAGTTTCGTTGGGTTGTTAGCTTATGTGAGCAGAAGACCATAACTCTACTATTCATCCAGGTCTCGTGAGTGTACCCCAGCTACAGCCCCGTCACTAGCGTCTGTCTAATTGAAAATTCTTCGCAAAATCAGCGCTCATTAGGATGGAAGAGGTGATCATTTTATCTTTTATTAAACAAGAATGTTCTGCAGTTTGCTTTCCTGGGGGGGAGTGAGTTTCGGCAGCACTCTCTAAGTTATCTGTCGCCGGTATCCTATCTTTATCCCTTAGATTCCAAATGCTACTCTATCACCCTCGCCAATACTTCCTCGGCTTGAGAATGTACTAAAATTATCTTCACATATATCACCAGCGTCAATCGATTGGCCACGTGAATCAGTGAACTTTATTCTTTCGACGCAATGTTAGCGCGTGTAATGACCGATAACTGGAATATAACTACTTAGTCTGGTTCCTACCATGCACCGGCACATTGTCTTATCACTCGTAATTATCACTTTGCGCAAAGCCAGCTCTCTAAAAAAAATCAACTCTCAAATCTAAATATCTTCCTCTTATATTTTCTCTGATGAATCATTTGTATTCGTCTCTATACAGCAGCTATCAACTGCCTAAACCTCAAGCGATGGGGATTTGCAATCACTCGTGGCGTAAAAGGAATGGAAAGAAAACACGAAATGTATATTGCTTCCTTAGCTAAACAATTGAATCTATAAAAAATGCAAAAAACTCTGAAAAACTAACAAGCATCACACGGTTTCCAAAAGACAATTTGATCACTATTGTGTGTATGCCGGAATGATTCTAACACTCTACTGCGCGCCAAATCATTTAGGAGAGCAAGTTAACAGCCACGATATCAAGCACGTGACGAATTGTACACGAGTCTCCCCGAGATACGGCCAAAAATATTCCAATGGTGATTGGGATATTTTTATTTAACGAGGATCGCCAATTGTAAGTATTCTTGAAGAACACCACGCGGCTAGCTCACCTTTATTTTTGATCTCAGGGTCGGCTACCGTTCTCGGGAGGACTCACTGTACTTACCGCTTTTAAACAATTTTTCAACTCAGGCGAATCAATATAGAAACCATCCAACAAAGAAAAAGACTCTCGTAGGAACAAAAAGAAAAGGTTTACAATTTTACAATTTATTTTTGAACGGAGTTTTAGGCGCCTAATTATTAACGTTGGGGCCCTTCGCTGATCCGACACGTGGGTGGGAGAGAGGAGGAATTGAACGTACCTGAGCCCGTTTGGCGGGCCGTCGTTGCTGTCGATGCTGCTTGGCGAACGAGGCAGTGGTTTTGGCGTCTATACTAGCGTAGCGCCGGTGCTTCCAGCGTGGGGAGAACTGATGCGCGTGGCCTTTTAGCAAACTGCGCACGCGTCCGAGATGTTACCGTCACTTGGTGCTTTCGTGGCTCCACAATGGAGTGGCGTACCGTTGTCTAACCCAGGAGCGATTCTCGTCGGCTGTGCTAGGGTACGGCGGCGGACTTCGGCGGGTGTTCCGTGGGTTGATAATTTCACGATGTAGTAGCGGGTTGCCGTCTTAATGGAAACGGACTTCCGAAAAATCGTAGCGGCCAACGGTGGGACACAAGCCGAATTTTGACCGGAAAATCACTTTGAGCGGACTCGTGATATCAGGTCCGTACTGATCTAGGTTGAAAACTTCTCGCAGGATTTTATACTTTGCGAACTATACCGTTTTATAATTTCACTGAACTTACTCGCCTTAGGCCTGCATCCAAACTGACCTACCTCACTCATTATCATTTCCCATGAACCCTACGATATCCAATTCCTCTTATTCTCTCTCTCTCTCTCGTCCTTCTTATCTCTCTCTCTCCCTTAGCTTTTCCGGAAACAGTGGTTCTGCGGCTAAATTACTGGCACCTGACTCAACTCCACTGCGGTGCCAATCAGTCATGCAGCAACAGATTCGGCGTTAGTAAATTTTGCATTATACAGTTTGCCTATGATTAGTGCGGACTATTTTGCCGTCTTTTGCCGTTGCGGTTTTTCCGGTACAGTCAATAGCTTCAGATTGGTAACGGTTGCGGGATTATAGGTGCCTTGAGGAGTTATGACTGGTCCAGAGGGGAACACGTCTTAGGCCCCAACGCCTGGTCTGGACGTTCCGGGGTGGGTACGAAAGACCTCTTTTCAGCCCTCGAACAATACAGGCAGAATTCCCAAATTTCCCCCAACCGCTATCATTTACAATGTTTTTTTTCGCAAATTATCGACGCGTAATTATTGGTTTGAATTTTAACGGGGTTAGTGGTTAGTACAAAACTTATCCTATGTTAAACAAAAATAACAACAAATATATTTTTTCCAATTCAATTAACAAACTAACAACAATAATAATAGAGAGCCAATAACAAAAAAACTAACAAAAAAGAACAAAATCATAACTTAGATACTATAATTGAATTAATGGTGGATGGAATTATATTGTTACGAAACAGCTAAAACTTAGATCGGTAACAAAATGTATTAAACTTGGACATCAATGGTTTTCAAAAAGATATAGATAAGAAAAATATAGGGGTGGTCACGGCTTGCCAGGACGTCCCGGACTGGCACATAGGGTGATCTACCTCAGGCCCGAAGGGAATCTATTAGTTGGGACCTGGCAACACAGTACTCTGCGCACAGCCAAACAACATGCTCGATGTCGTGATAGCCGTTCTCACAAACACAATGATTATTTTCAGCAAGCCCTATACGACGGAGATGCGCGTCAAACGAGTAATGGTTGGACATGATCTTTGACATCGTACGAATAAAGTCCCGGTTCACATCCAACCCCTTAAACCAAGCATTCGTTGATACCTTCGGGATAATGGAATGTAGCCACCGTCCCAGATGCCCATTGCTCCATGAGGTTTGCCAACTATCGAGCGTCCTCTGACGAGAGATACTGAAAAATTCGTTGAAGCAAATTGGTCTTTCGTAAGTGTCGCCTTCTAATGCGCCCACCTTGGCTAAAGAGTCCGCCTTCTCATTGCCCGCAATAGAACAATGTGACGGGACCCAAACCAAGGTAATCTGGTAAGATTTTTCAGATAAAGCACTCAGATATTCCCGTATTTTCCCCAGGAAATACGGTGAGTGCTTTCCAGGCTTCGCCGCACGGATGGCCTCAATGGAGCTGAGACTATCCGAAACGATGAAGTAATGGTCTGAGGGCAGGGTGTCAATGATCCCGAGAGTATACTGAATGGCAGCTAATTCTGCGACGTAAATTGAAGCAGGATCATTGAGTTTGAATGAGGCAGCAAGATTTTCGTTGAAGATACCGAAGCCTGTGGACCCGTTGAGAATTGATCCGTCAGTGTAGAACATTTTGGCGCAGTCGACTTGATGGTATTTGTTATAGAAAATATTTGGGACCACTTGTGGGCGAATATGATCCGGAATTCCACAAATCTCTTCCTTCATGGATGTATCGAAAAATACAGTTGGATCAGAAGTATCTAAGAGATGAGCACGGTTGACGTTATATGTAGATGAATTGATGTTCTGTGCCATGTAATCGAAGTACAAGGACATGAATCGGGTCTGAGAATTAAGCTCGACAAGCCTTTCGCAATTTGCAATCACCAATGGGTTCAGAATATCGCATCGAATGAGCAATCGATATGAGAGGTCCCAGAATCGATTTTTCAGCGGTAGAACGCCCGCCAGCACTTCGAGACTCATCGTATGGGTCGAGTGCATGCAACCCAAGGCAATACGCAAGCAACGATACTGGATTCGCTCCAGTTTGATGAAGTGTATGTTCGCAGCGGAGCGAAAGCAGAAACATCCGTACTCCAACACTGATAATATCGTTGTTTGGTACAACCTGATTAGGTCTCCTGGATGGGCACCCCACCATGTTCCAGTTATTGTACGGAAAAAGTTGATCCTTTGTTGGCACTTCTGTTTCAGATACCTAATGTGACATCCCCAGGTACCTTTAGAGTCGAACCATACCCCGAGATATTTGAATGTTGAAGCCTGAGTAATAGTTTGATCCATTAATTGAAGCTGTAGTTGCGCTGGTTCACGCTTTCTAGAAAATACGACTAGCTCAGTTTTCTCCGTGGAGAACTCGATACCCAGTTGGAGAGCCCATGCAGACAAATTGTCCAAGGTATCTTGCAGTGGTCCTTGCAAGTCGACGGCTTTAGGACCTGTAATAGAGACCACACCGTCATCTGCAAGCTGCCTTAGCGTGCAGGAATTGACAAGACATTCGTCAATGTCATTCACGTAAAAATTGTAGAGGAGAGGGCTTAGACATGAGCCCTGGGGAAGGCCCATGTAGCTAAATCGTGATGTCGATAAATCGCCATGCGAGAAATGCATTTGTTTTTCAGACAACAGGTTTAGCAAAAAGTTATTTAAAATTGGCGAAAGACCATGCTGGTGCAACTTCTCATAAAGAATGTTGATCGAAACTGAATCGAAAGCCCCCTTAATATCCAAGAATACTGATGCCATCTGCTCTTTGTTAGCATATGCCATTTGAATTTCTGTTGAGAGCAACGCAAGGCAATCGTTCGTCCCTTTGCCTTTGCGGAAGCCAAATTGTGTATCTGACAGTAAGCCATTTGTTTCGACCCAATTGTCGAGCCGAAACAGGATCATTTTCTCGAACAACTTCCGGATACAGGACAGCATTGCAATCGGACGATACGAATTGTGGTCGGAGGCTGGTTTTCCTGGTTTTTGGATGGCGATGACCCTCACCTGTCTCCAATCATGTGGGACAATGTTACCCTCAAGAAACCTATTAAATAAATTCAACAAGCGTCTTTTGGCAGAGTCTGGAAGATTCTTCAATAAGTTGAATTTAATTCTATCTGGCCCCGGGGCTTTATTGTTACATGATAAGAGAGCAAGTGAGAACTCCACCATCGTAAACGGTGTTTCGTTCGCGGTATTGTAAGGCGACGCGGCGCGGTAGATTTTCTGTGCCGGGGCGGAATCCGGACAAACCTTCTTGGCGAAATCGAATATCCAACGGTTTGAATATTCCACGCTCTCGTTAGTACTGTTTCGGTTTCGCATACGTCGGGCCGTGCCCCAAAGAGTGCTCATCGATGTTTCTCTTGTTAACCCGTCGACAAACCGGCGCCAGTAACTGCGTTTCTTAGCTTTCATTAAATTTTTCATTCGCTTTTCTAATATCGCGTACACTCGATAACTAGCAACTAACCCGTCGTTCCGGAAGGTTTTATACGCGGCAGCTTTCTCCGCGTACACGTCTGAGCACTCTTTGTCCCACCACGGGTTGGGAGAACGTTTTTGGGTGTTCACGTCGGGTACTCGTTTCGTCTGAGTTTGAATCGCGCTATCGAGAATCGAGTTGGACAAAAACTTATATTCTTCCTCCGGGGGAAGTATCTGTGTTGAATCGATAGTTTTGGATATCTCAGCAGCGTAGCTCTTCCAATCAATGTTTCGTGTGAGGTCATAGGGAACATTGATTGGTGTCGATGGTCTTGAACCAGTGGTGATTGCAATTACAATTGGTAAGTGGTCACTACCGTGGGGATCAGATATTACCTTCCACTTGCAATCTAACCGTAGTGATGTCGAGCATAAAGATATGTCCAGTGCACTTGCTTGCGCAGGTGGTCTAGGAATTCGTGTCATTTCCCCTGTGTTCAGAATTGTCATATTGAAGTTGTCACAAAGGTCTTGAATTGTCGAAGATCGATTATCGTCGTATAGACAGCCCCACCCCGTACCGTGAGAGTTAAAGTCTCCAAGAAGCAGGCGGGGCGTGGGAAGGTGTTCAATCACATTGGAGAATCTTCGATATCCCATCATGGCCCTAGGAGGAATGTAAATAGAAGCAATGCAAAGATCTTTGCCTTTGATTGTTGTTTGACAAGCGACAACTTCAATGCCTGGCGTCGAAGGGAGGTTGATTCGATTGAAGGAGTAGCACTTTTTGATCCCTAAAAGTACCCCCCCATATGAGTCTTCTCGATCCAAGCGGATAATGTTAAAATCGTGGAAGTTGAGGTTTATATTAGAAGTTAGCCATGTTTCACATAGGGAAAATGCATCACAATGATTGTAATTTAGCAAGTGTTTTAATGAATCAATTTTGGGGATAATACTTCTGCAGTTCCACTGTAAAACAGTGATCAGATCCCTGATTCCGTCTAATAAGTTAGCCATCGAAGGATACGATCGCTGCAAGGAGGGGCCATTGTTCAGTCAACTGTTTTAAAAATGTTCTTACTGTTGGTAGAATAGCAACCAGCAAGCTTTTCATAGGATCGGTAATGTTGAAAGCTGTGAATATCCAGTCCACAATGTCAGAAAATTTAAGGAATCCCGTTTTAGGTTGAGTTTCTGACTGTAAAATTGGAGCACTTGGGATTTTTGGTGCCCCGGGGAGTGCTGGGAACTCCTGGTTGTATCTCAATTTCCCAAAACCAGGAGGTATTATCTTCGGATTTGTACCAGCACTTCCAGTTGATGAATTATTTTTATTTTGTACCCTTGTTTGGGACAACCTAGGACCCTTACGAGGAAGTTCAGGTGAGTTTTGATTAGGTCTTTTCCTAGAGTTTCCAAGCGGAGCCAAAGAATGCCCCTCGCAAGGGTCGTTAGAGGCGTTATCGTCAGTTGGCAAGAGAGCGAATGGGTTTTCGGAGATAAGTGGAACAGCTCTTTTAAGCATTTCTGCGTAAGAGCGTCTGGAGCGATCTTTGGCGGATCGCTTCAGTTTATCCGCGCGAAGTTTGTACGTTGGGCATGTCAAAAGTGCATGCGGATTCTCCCCACAGTAAACACACTTCTCAGCGGGGCTACTGCAAGTATCATCCGCATGGCGTTCCCCACATTTACCGCACCGTTGCTTGTTGCTACAGTAGGTGGCCGTGTGACCTAGCTGCTTGCAATTGGAACAATTCATGACCCGCGGTACAAACAGGCGTACAGGTAGACGAGCTCCTCCCACTTCAACGTAGCTCGGAAGTGCAGATCCGGCGAAGGTTACGCGAAACGAGTCTGATGGATAGTAATTACCATCTTCGATGGACTTTGAGTGCAATTGCTTGCACTCCAAAATCTTAACTGATCGAAGGTTAGGGTCCTTAAAGCGGCCAGCCCCATCATTCATCAGATCATCGACAGTTAGACCCGCATCACTTACCACACCGTCGATCTCCACATCACGAGAAGGGATGTAGACGCGATACTCCAGCGTAAAGAGGCTATTGCTAACGATATCATTGGCCTGTTTCAAGTCAGTAACGACTACGCGCAGTTTATCTGACTGAACCTTTTTAATCTCGGTTACGGCCGAGTAACGTTTTGTCAGCTCCCGTGCAACTGTTATGCTGTTTAACGGTTTATTTTTGGGCCGAAAGTATACCACCCAAGGACCAGCGAATCCATCCTGGTAAACCTTGACTCGGGGGGGCTGTGAGACATTGGGGGAAAGTGGGGGAAGTGGATCGACCATAACATTATCTGTCTCAGTATCAGATATACGTTCTTCTTCTTCATAATATTCCTCTTCGGAGGGTGATCCTTCTGTTTGTTCCATTTTGTTGCGGGAGCAACACGCTCGACCGCACTGTTTAACTTAAATCAAAATAAAAAATCAAAAGCAATAAAAAGAAAAAAAATCGATAAGAAAAGTAAAAAACGAAACACTTCACCAGTTGGTTCCTGACGAGCTGGTAGGTGAATTGATCCTTCGTTTGTTTTATCCGTCACCCGCGTGACCTTCACACAGTAGAGCTGATATAGCTCGTCTAAACAAAGCCGTCTTTCAGGCAAGAAAAATGTTTAGTAACGCACTTCACTGCACTACTTTAACTGATATCGCAGGTAACAATTATCACTCGCGGGACTGTTTATTAGTAATGCTTTACTGCAGCCTCTGCCACAGCAAGCACCTTCGTACCACCGAAAAAACTAAACCACACCGGAGAGAACAAAAAGCACTTTTTTCCCGATACAAAGTTGGGTTACGAATGACCTGCAGTTTTTTAGATGTAATTAGTTTAAGTTTCCATCATTGGGGCCGAGTACGGCCTGTTGATGTGCGTGATAAATAAATAAATAAATAAAACATATGGGGGATAGACCAATAGTGAAAAATTGTTCCCAAACCTGAGGGGTAACCCACCAGTAAATCAGTGTTTTAGACCGTGAATAAAAGGTGGAGCTAGTGTTCTGGGAAAATTGTCGGATCGATGTTTTTTGAGGGGATTCCCTCATAGTGTTATATCTGTTAGTCTGTGGTTTCGGTGCTATTGTTGTTTTTCTGATTTTTTTAGCGGCAGCCGTTTTTTGCCAGTTTGCTTAGTCTGCGCAACTTCAGAAATTGTTTCATCTGATGTTAAAATGGATGTCCGCCCAGGCTTGCGACCTTGTCTTGGTCCTTTGCTACGTACCTGGCGAAGCGTACGGAATGGGACGTATAAACTCTAACGTCTCATTCAAACTGTTTCTTGATGTTGCTGATGTTGAAGCGGCTAGTGATGGATTAAATGGAACATCGTCTTCTTGTTCCTTTTGGCTTCAACTTCTTCCAATGGCCGATCTGTTACTAGGCTGGGCATGAAGTCAATATCTTGGAAAATATCTGATTCTACTGGTCAAACATCATGTTAAGGACGGCGCCCATGGCTAGTAACGCAGCCACTATTAATTGAGAGGTGGTAGAATGATAACAGGTAGCTTTAGACAGGCAACTTCAGATAGTCAGGTAAAGACACACCAACGAGAGCAAAGCAGAAGTTGAAGCCACGTTTTAGAAGCTGTAAGCTTGCTAAAATTATCTTAAACCTGAATCTAATGTCACAGTTAATTATCACAGATTGGTTGAATGGGTAGAAATACCAGACTAATGTTTTGATGTATAACATCGAAGTATATCCAGGTAAGTTTATTCGAATTGTTAAAGAATTTGTGAATTTAACCTAAAATTTAAAAGTACAGGTTGCAGTTGATTAAACTAATCTACAAGCCGTAAATCGATTTAATGCACCAGTGGATTGGATACTTGCATAAAATATAGAGGGATCTAATTTATGATACACTAGTTGATAGATCACCATAGAGAATCTACTACCAGCCAAAGGCCACGTGAAATAACACTAACTTTGTAAGTTGAAATTAGTTAATTGAAATTTAATTAAATACCTGAAAGTACATTTATAGCTTCAAGCTGCTGAACACAGTTGCTCTGAGGATTAGTTTTCTTGGTTCGATCCGAACACGCCAGTTGCACGGAATCCTGTACATAGGGTGACCATACGTCCTGGTTTCCTAGAACATGGCCTGGTTTTTCATTGACTGTCTTGATGTCCTGGAAAGTCGAGGAAAACGCTAGATTTGTCCTGGTTTTCCTCCTTTAAGCCTAATAAGTTTCTACTCAACTTCTCTTTATTCTATCAATCTTCTCTTTATTCTATCTGCTCCAGATCGCATCTATGACCGACCGCAACCATAACTGCAACGTATACAGTCGTAATTCATTGGTTGGACATTTTTTAACTGGACCGCTTTTTAGTTGGACCTCCGCTAGTTGGACCATTGTCCAACTAAAAAGCATCTGAATGTCAAAATCTTATGTCAAATTTACTTTGACAATCAATCTGACAATTATTAGAGATGTGAATAGATGCAATTACACTACTAGCGTCTCCTTTGGAGAGATTTTGACATCTGTCAGTCAGTCCAACTAACGAATCAAATTCGTTAGTTGGACAGAGGTGTGGCGCAACCAGCGAATCACGACTGTACTCATCCTCAATCGGAGTACGACAATCAAACTTTATGGTTCAACTAAGAAAGCTTGGAAAACGAAAAAGCAGTTTTTGGAAAAAACTTTCATGAAAACCAATCAGTAATACTCTACCAATACCCCGAATACATTGATTCATTTTCATGAAGATTTTCCAACGGTGTGAGAAAAAACCGCTTTTTTTCGTTTTCCAAGATGGCCGCTTATTGAAGCGTTCTCAGTTGAACCTTAATACACTCGAATCTCCCAATGTACCTCCGATGGTTTTTTTAATCTCTCAAGAGTTATTTTTCTTTTCAAATTCCTTTTCTTGCATGGAAATTGAAAAGAGAAAGAGGCGTTCGTATGTACGTAGCATATAAATGAGCTGTACTCTGTTGGCAAGGAAATTTGACATTCGAGCAAATCAAACCGATCCCAGTTATGGGCCAAACTCTGGCCGCTATCAATATCCCTGCCATTTTGCTCGGTAAGGGGAATGGGCGCGTTGTGTCAGTTTGGCCGAGGCACATTTCGATTGTGAGTCAGTGAATGCATGACGCGCAAAAGTGTATGAGCCGATAACAATAACTGGCAGGGATCAATCGGAGATGTGGAAATGGAACCATGCACGTGATTAAAACTAAATTAGTTTAAATAGTCGTAATTCGCCAACTACTTCGGGCCACTAAACTTTAATACATGTAAAAGTAGGTACTTAATATTCAAATAAGTGGTTGTATCACAAAAGATGACTAAGTATGTTCCTGTATCGTATCCGTATATCGACAATCTACCGCCTTTATATCCACTAAGCCAGTTGGATTGGAAACAATAAAACAATGGTGCTGTTGGAAGGTTTGGGAAAGTCTCCATACTGAAGACAGGCCGCAACGACCCTCTTCAGCATCACCAAAAGAACAAAAAGAAAAGAACTCTGGCCGCTATCAATATCGATGAAACGATGATTACCAGAGTTTCGTGTCGACTTCCATCGTCTTTCAATCCCGGATCCGAAGAAATCCCTCTAAAACTAAGATCTAAAATTTTATCAGCGTCACGAAAATAATTTCAAATGACTGTAGCGCTGTCATTTAAAAGTTAATTGTTGATGGATTTGCGTCATTTGAATACCAATCGATTTAGAAAAGTCCAACTTAAAAATTGATTGCAACTTTAAATTGATATTTCAACTGTACACTATTGAAAAATCCGTATTATTGTAAAAACTTTGGGAAAATGTAAGAAAACGGACACAGATTTCACTTAAGTTTTGTTAATTGTCGATGGATATTCATGATTGGAAAACCAATCGATTCAGAAAATTGCCAGTAAAAAATTGTTATCAAATTTCTCTGCATATTTCATTAGCACACTATTGAAAAATCCGTAAATCTGCAAAAAATAGGGAAACATATACAATTTTCACATATTAGCGCAATACTTTCCCTAACAACCTTATCTCGACACACATAAGCGTTCTACACATTTAATCGCTTGATATAAAAGGAATGTTTCTGACCAAACTTCTTCATTGCCATGCCTGCTCTGCTGCAGAACCAGTTAGATTATCGCTGCTGCTGCTGTTATATCTGATTCGCAACGATCCACGGAATGGGAGCGTTTGTTTGTGTACTGGAAGGATTTTGCTCGCAGTTCCAAGCGACGATGGCGGAACAGAAGCGAGATAGCGAATTGCTGGTTTATGCCGTGCGTTTAATCGTGCAGGTAATCGTTTTATAGGACTCCCTGAATCACAAGACAGTTATCAGCAAACCGTCCCTATTAGGACGAATACATAATAGAAACAGAATTGAATTAGAAAATTACATTTCTGGATAAACATATGAAGCAAACGAGAGCCTCTCTATGTTTACTTTCTCTTCCGTTAATAACTAGGCCGCTTTTACGTTTGCTCTTTAACTCTTAGCATAATATGGCAGACATCACAGTCTTTCGATATTGATTGAAACAATGTTGGAAAAGTTTTATGATGACACCTTAATAATCGAAACAGAAAGTAAACACAGAGAGGCTCTCATTTCCATTATACCCTTTCTACATGTTTATTCAGACTTATTAACTTGTATTAAGTTTGTGCTCGTTAATTTTGTATCATAATATATCAATGAATCATAATATAAGCAAGTATTCTTCAAATTAATAATCTATAAACTCGAAGGTTTTTGTAAAACCTTTAAGAAAATCAGTGAATGTGGCAACCCGGCCACTATGCGAAACCCACACTGAGAAATAAAAATATGCATGGTTAGCATACTTTTTATTCCCGTCTCTTTTTTCTGCTGCGATTTTTATGCATTTTCATGCATATACCTATAGTAAGCATTCAATGAGTGGATAGACCGAATTTGTCCAATGCATAAAATTTACAGCAGAAGAAACGAGAGGCAGATAAAAAAAAGTGTGCTATCGATGCATTAATAAAATTCTGCGTGCACACCAAAATGAGTGATGGAAATATTTTCATTTGTCGTACAAAAGGATGGTTTTCCATCTGCATAAAAAGTTGATAAAAGAGACGCCTTGTTTCAAAAAGTGCTTATTTGACATGAGCTGCGTGTGGAGAATGTTCGTCTGTGTGTACGTGGCAGAAGCGAATCGCCGGCAAGGTTCGAATCGTTGCAAAGGATTCTCGTCTTGTATCACCAATCATAGTTATCTACAAACTGTCCTTCCGTCCTTATTAGGACGAATACATAATTGAAAAAGGATTGAATTAGAAAATTCCGCTTATTAACTTGTATTAAGTTTGCGCTTGTTAATTCTGTTCCTTTACCAGTCAATTATAATGTAAACAAATATTCTTCAAATCAATAATCTACAAACCCGAAGGGTTTTGAAAAACCTTCAAGAAAATGAGTGAATGTGGTAACCTGTTACTAAGCGAAAAGGTGGGTCTTTCATCTAAGTCGCAAAGTTGATAAAAGAGCTTGCCATGTTTCATATGTAGTCTTTTTACACGAGCTGGCAAAGAGGGACGTTCCTCTGCGTGTACTAGAACGTACTTTCCAGCTATGATGATACAACAGAAGCAAGATAGCGATGTGCTGTATTATAGCATGTGCATGAGCCTTAGCGGCTTGAATCATTTTTGATTCAAGCCTGAATCACAAGACAGTTATCAGCCAACGGTATTTATTAGAACGAATGTATAATGGAAAAAGAACTGGATTAGAAAATTGCTTTTATTAGCTTAGCTTAAATGTGTGCTTGTTAATGATCAATTCTGTATCTTTATCGGTGAACAATAACATTAAAAGTAACAACGTGATACGTGTGTGTCCTGATAAATGATGCGAGATTGACATGATGAAATAATTTCGCGAATGGTATTTGCTAGTTATGCTGTATTTTCAATGTAACGGTGGTCGTGTCTTATACACAACCATCAAATTGTTCGTCTTACTGGAAATCCATTTCATAAAAAGAAAAATAGCGAAACATCAACATCTATCGTGGAATAACTTCATTAAGCGCTCTCTCTAGCTGGTGTTAGCGAAGTGGAACAGTTATTAAAGGTGTAAATGTAGTTTAGACTTACGGAAGTCGTCCTCATACAACTTCGCCACAGTCATTATGCGGTACTAGTAACGTTTAAAACATTGGCCATGGCAAAAAGCCATGCTATGGAAGATTTCCAATGATGTTCTTGTCGTGAGAATGCGAGTGACGGAACCTATTCCTTCACACCTGAACTTTCAATACAAAATAGAAGGTGTAACCACGTTGTGCACATATGAAGGACAGACTCCCACGTGCCAGTTCTGTAACAAGAAGACACATTACGAGAAACCATATACACAAACCTCTAACGAAACAATATCAACTGCAAGCGAACCCAACAAACCCCTCATCAACATCAACTAAATCACAAACAACCGGAGTTGCAGCTCAGGCACCAACGAATGCTGGAACGACAGAACCTACGAACAGCGTGTCCGATTATTGTGATGCGCCTACTACTTCCCAATAAACTGCCAGCACCACCGAATAGAGTAAATGACAAAGAACATGGATACACGATCGTAACCCGTAGGTCCCACAAGCAACTCAATCTAGGTAATCGGGAAAACCTATAAAACATCAGCAGCGGGGTAGAATGACCGTTATGCAGGAAATGGATCTCCAACAAAAAAATAAGACCTTTACGCAAAGTAACAAATCGCGTACACAAGATCCGCTGGATGTACAATAAAATTTGTTTTATTTGTATTTATTTACACATAGTTAATATTAAAAGATCCACGGCTCAGGCAAGCTAATGCATTGAGCCACATCAAATAAATGAAATAAGGAAGTATCAATAGTGGATTAACATGGCTTCACAACTGGACGCTGAACAGCGACTAGCCTGCTAAGTCTAGCATCCTAAACATTTGTAGCAAGTGAGGCAATGTTGTCCCGACAGCTATTTTTTTAAATTGGACTTGCCATGGCGTCTGTGGCGGACGAGCATTGTTTGAAATTTGAATTTATTTTAGGGATCATCCATAAATGACGTAGCATTATATGGGGGAGGGAGAAGTTTTGTGTTTTGTGATGTGTGACGACAGGGGGGTAGGGGTCATGTCATGCTACGTAGCTTTTTTAAAGGGGAATAGAAAAGAAATTTAAAAAATAAATTACGGTGACAAGGGGGGGCAGGGTTACCGTCAAGCTACGTAATTACCAGGGGGGGGGGGGGGTATTTAGAGGTTTGTGACGAAATGCTACGATGCGGGAGGGGGGTGTTATAAATCGCTCAAAAAATGCTACGTCATTTATGGATGGTCCCTTACATTATCAGTAAACAGGCTCCTTAAATAGCTTCAACTACGACTTTCTCTTTTGGTGCTCGATAATTATAATGCCTTATATCTGGTTTGGATTTCGTCAGTAAATCGTAGGCTTCAGCGATTCTCAGGCACTCTTCCGTAGAAAGTTGGAAAGAACGTGCCAAAGGATCAACGTCTGCCATTCGAAAAGTAAGTTCAGTGAGCTCTTCTCGCACATCAGGCGGGTACAGGTTTGCGACACCTCGACGACAGTATTTTTGACGCATCGAAAATATATGACGAACAACTTTCTCCACAATATCGAAGTGGACAATGGTAAGAGGTTTCTTTAGCGGAATTATGTGTATTACTCCCACGTCAACATCCGGTTTGGGTACAAATGCTTTGCCGGGTATAAGAAACTTGAGTTCTGCCCTACTCCATATTTGATTCATCACCGATAGGCGGCAACGATTCTCTGCCAGAATTGGGGCAACTATACGTTCAGCAACTTCTTTCTGAAATGTTAATGTGAGACTGCTGCGTCCGTAGGACCAGGCGCCTGTTTGCAAACTCATTTCACGAAGCCAGTTGACTAGTAGTCGGGTGGAAATCGCAAATGGTAAGTTTCCTATTATGTGCACAGGAGCCCGTTTGTCTTGCCAATCCATATTAGAGCATTCGGGAAAAGCTGCCGCCATATGGTACTCAAGTATATCCCCACGTACGATATCCATTCGGAGAAAATCCTTTGAGGCTTCCGACAATAGCTCCAGGGTCGGTAGAAAGCGCCTGTCTTTTTCCACAACAACCAAATGTCGTGGACACATTTTGATAATGGATCGTGTTATGCCACCTGGACCCGGGCCAACCTCAAGCACATAATTATTTTGAATGTTGCCCGCCGCACGCAC
This sequence comes from Topomyia yanbarensis, assembly GCF_030247195.1. Classification (NCBI taxonomy): domain Eukaryota; kingdom Metazoa; phylum Arthropoda; class Insecta; order Diptera; family Culicidae; genus Topomyia; species Topomyia yanbarensis. The sequence continues at coordinate 161,438,927 of NC_080672.1, read as the reverse complement.
TATTTTGTTCGTTAATCTCTCGTCCATAAGGAAGTTCTGCGAAAGTTGCTTGATTGCTCTCAGCTTGTACAATCTAACCAAGTCGCGTATTGTCGGCAAGGGAGGAAGCCTAGCACCACTCGTTGCCAACAAGCTCATTGCGGTAGATGAAGACATTTTTAAAATAATTTCTAAGCCTGGAAGATAAACATGAAATATAATGCGTGATTACCTAGAACTACTGTAAGCAGCCAAAATGCTGAGTTTTACCCTATTGTTTCTTCTGCTATTCAACTTTCAGAGGTTCTTCGAAATCGTCCAAAAATGTCTCCTACTTCACCGATAATACCGTATAAAGATAGATGCCCAGCACAGATTCACATAGCACCAATCCGGGAATTCTACTTCTCCGTTGACGCTGCAATTTTTAACACGCTGTAGGTTCGGCTGCTCTATTCAACGCATGAAAACGATTTTCGAATTTTTTAATTGTATTTTTTCTAGTTATAGAGGTCCATTTTAAGGAAGTTTTTTGCCAAAATGCGGCATTTTAACCTAAATAAACCGAATCCGAGAGCGAAAATGTAAAATTTTATACCAATGTTTGAAATACTGAAAATATATTTAGGTTTTCGATAACAACATAAATGATATTATATCATAGTATGATATGCACTGCACACAAACTTTACCCATTTTACGAATATAAATTGACGCCTTTTTTAAAAGGGCCAATATTACAAAATGAATAAATCGAGTGAAATGGGCTTGAAATTTTGCTAATTTCTCGCGTACTTTTTGAAATGGACCTATGTGCAAAAGAGAGCCTCTCTTTGTTTACTTTCTCTTTCGATTATCACGGCTTCACCATTAATCTTTCCAATAATGTTCCGTTATATATTGGTAGAGTATGATTTCGACTAGCATATTATGCAAAGAGTTAAACAGCAAACGCAAATGCGATCGTGTTATTAGCGGAAGAGAAAGTAAACAATGAGAGGCTCTCATTTGCACATAGGACCTTTTCAATAAGTTTGCTTGATTTATTTCAATCTGCTATTTGAAAACGAAAGCTAATTTTGTTAAAACAATGCACACATTCGTTGTAGTTTGATCTATATTTTGATGACATGTAATAATTTCTGGAGATATTACTTGATTTGAGCGGATTTAGGCAATCCATAGACGTTTGTTTGACAATCCAGCGGGGGTTCTGTCAACAAGTCTACTCCTGCGAACAGAAAAACTCGTCCGACAAACATCTTTCGTTAATCCGATTCGTTTGATGTTGGATCGAATCAACGATATTGTCGGACGTCGCTCCCCTCGGAGTAACTTCAGAAGAAGTAAAAAAGAAATAATCAGCTGATCAGAAACGTCTCATGGATTGCCTATTTGCTTTTCATATCATATGCTTTTCAATTATTTTTGATGGCATACTTCAAATGGAGATCCTGGATATGAACGAATATGAAATAAAACGAAAATTTTAAATTTTGTTTATTGGCCCTTTTCAAAAAAGGCGAGAATTAATGCATGATTTTTGAAAACAACGTAACTGACAGTAAAGTTCAGCCGGAAATGAGCCGGAATTCCGGCTGGTTTCAGCTAGCATTCCGGCTCCAGGGACAATCGATTCTAGTTATAGAATCGGTTGTGTCACTGGAGCCGGAATACTAACTGTAACCAGCCGGAATTCCGGCTGAACTTTACTGTGCAAAACTAAACAAACTGAGAATATCATACAGTCGTGATTCGCTGGTTGGGCCACAGCCTTGTCCAACTAACGAATTTGATTCGCTAGTTGGATCGACTGACAAATGTCAAAAACTCTCCAAAGGAGATATTGGTAGTGTAAATGCATCTGTTCACATCTCTAAATAGTCAGATTGACTGCGAAAGTAAATAGACCTTTCTCGTCAAAAAATTTTATATGATAGGATGCTTCCTTTTTTATCCCCAATTCGTTACTGCCTATTGCCCCGATGATTTGGTACCACTTACTATTGAAAAAATCAAAAATAGTGCAAGCTGCTCATTTAACCCCATATTCTGAATACCTATCTTGCCTTGTTTCCCCATATTTTTACACCATTTGGATGAACTTCCTGTGGGGAATACTAAAAGGATGCCAGATCTGCATATATATTAGTAAATCTGCAGATTTTGCATTTTCACTGCAGATCTTTTGCAGATTACAAATATTTAGCAGAACAAAGCCTATGCCAGCCAATTTATACACCAGCCTTCAACATTTTTGATCATTTAAATTATATACATACTACATTTCTACGTCGCATTTATTGAAGATTTTTATAGCATTCGGCAGACTTTTATATTTTTACTGCAGGCTATTGTTTAAATAGACCTGGCATCACTGATGCTGAAATGATTCATTCATATACCTGTCAATAATATAGAGCATTGTATGAAAATGTATAACCTCACTTTTCTGACAGTTCGGTGTGCTTGTTTACCTAAGACTTGTTTACACAGACTTTTAAAATTTACATTACTTGAATACTTTCGATGCTCTTTGAAAGAATATCAACTCAAGAGGGATTAGGATTGGAACAATGGTAACCTGGTTCATGTGGAGAAAAACAGTGACCACCGTATATCAACATACTACTATCTATGTACACTTTGTTAACCGCACCCACCCAGTTAAACTCATTCCGGAACCGGTTCGGATTTCTGAATGGAGTCATTATGGATTCCAAATCAAATGCAACGACCGATTCCGACTCAGAATCGGTTGTTGCATTTGATTTGGAATCCATAATGGCTCCATTCAGGATTCCGAATCAAATTCCGAATGGTTTGACCGGGTATATGTGACCCTTATCCACTAAGTCAATCCCTCGTTCAGTGCATAAAGCAAACGCCTATCAGGCGAATTCTCATTCTCGAGCGCGACCATGCAAGAGTGCAGTTCGTTTTTTTTTCTCAGACTAAATAAAAGTAACCGTAAAAGTTCTCGCGTGTGTTTTTATTTACTTCGAGCATCTGATTTATTACGCTGGATTTCCGCTGTGAACCGTGACATTCCCGTCAGGTTATGGGCCCAGCAGAATCGATGAAAAAGTAAAGACATTGCTCGGAAAGATTTTTGCATTGTTCGATTTGCCTGTCCGGGAGTGACGCTGCGTTGTGAAGAATAAAAACAGTTGCAAAAGCCCGTGTTTGCGAGTATAAAGAAACGCTCCTTTTTGACTCGTAAAAAGTGAATTGTTTGCTGGTGAAAATGAACGACCCGAAGTTTGTGATTCCGAAACTGAACGGTACAAATTGGCAGACATGGCAAGTGCGCGTTGAGAATCTGCTTTCCCGGGAAGATTTGTGGCATGTTATTGCCGAAGAGATTCCGGATGTGAAAAACGACAGGTGGAAAAATGCCGACCGTAAAGCGAAAGCAACTTTAGTGCTTTTACTGGAAGATAACCAGTTGCCACTGGTGAAGAAAAGTGTGCATGCCCGTGACGTGTTTAATGCACTGAAAGCGTACCACCAGAAGACAACAAGATCGATTCGCGTAGCGTTGTTGAAAAAATTGTGTGCGATTAATCTGCCAGTTCGTGGTGATTTAGAGCAGCATTTTCTAGAAGTGGATGAACTTTTTGATCGTCTGGATGCTGCCGGCACAGAGCTGGACAAGGACACAAAAGTTTGTATGCTTTTGCGAAGCCTGCCTCCTTCTTTCGATGGTCTCGTTACGGCGCTAGACACTCGGTCTGATGATGATATTTCGTTGGATTTTGTGAAGTCCAGGCTGATGGACGACTACCAGCGGCAGCTGGAAAGGGGAGGTGGATCTCCAAAAGTGGAGAAAGCAATGCGTACCGCAGAAGGCAACCAATGTGAAAGGCGTGTGTGTCACTTTTGTAAAAAGCCCGGTCACATCAAACGCAACTGTCGAAAGTTGTTAGCATTGAAAAAGGAATCGGATACTGCACCCAAACCGAAAAAGGAGGAAACCGCCAAAGCGAAGGCAGCCCACGGTGACAACAAAGGGGTTGCGTTCACTGCCGGTAACGAAAAAGCGCGCTGGATTATTGACAGTGGAGCCAGCGCCCACATGACGAACGATAGGGCGTTTTTTACGGAGCTAAAGGAGTTCTCAGGTGGATGGATCACTTTGGCGGATGGCAACAAAACGCAGATTAAGGGTGAAGGCAGTGGAGTGCTTTACGGGATCGCTAACGAAGAAGTGATGAAGATAACAATTAGTGAAGTGAAGTTTGTTCCTGGTCTGTCGACTAGCTTAATTTCTGTTAGCAAGCTGGCACAGAAAAAGTTTGATGTGTTTCAGTGAGCTAGAATGCCGGATTGTCGATCCGAAGGGTGTCGTTGTGGCGACTGGATGTCGTTACGGCGGCCTATATAGTTTGCTGCTCGCGGAAACTTCGTTGAAAGAAACAGTCGGACAGCACAAGGAGAACTGTCAGCATCAGTGGCATCGGCGCCTCGGCCACCGTGATTGGGCTGCAGCTGAACGCATTGTCAAGGAAAATCTTGCAACTGGTATGAAGGTAAGCGATTGCGATTTAAAATTAATCTGTGAATGTTGCATTGAAGGGAAATTAGCTCGCCCTCCATTTCCTGCAATTACCGAGCGGAAATCGACTGGAATTCTCGATATCGTGCACACAGATCTGTGTGGCCCGATGAAAACCGCCACGCCGAGCGGTAACCGATATGTTATGAACATAATCGATGACTATAGTTGTTTTACGGTAACGTACCTATTGCAGCATAAATGAGAAGCAACGGAGAACATTAAAGAGTATGTTCGGTGGGTGGAGAATCACCATGGTAAGAAGCCGAAAATAATCCGCTCGGACGGTGGAGGGGAATTCGACAATAAAGAATTGCGGAAGTTTTACCGAACAGAGGGCATTAAACCACAGTTTACCACTCCTTACTCGCCACAACAGAACGGAGTGGCCGAGCGTAAAAACAGGTCACTCACAGAGATGGCAACCTGTATGTTAATCGATAAAGACATCGAGAATCGTTTTTGGGGGGAAGCCACTCTTACTGCGACCTATTTACAAAACCGTTTACCGTCAAGGTCGGTTCAGAAAACGCCGTATGAACTATGGTGGGGTCGTAAGCCGGAGTTAGGTCACTTGAAGGTCTTTGGGAGTGAAGCGTATGTGCACATTCCTGAATCGAAACGAGGAAAGCTAGATGGCAAAGCTCGAAAGCTCACTTTCGTAGGGTATTCGATGGAGCATAAGGGGTACCGCTTTGTAGATCGTGTGACAAATCAGATCACTGTGAGTCGTGATGCCAGGTTCATTGAGCTGGACAACGGAACGAATTCGGTGGAGTTTCCAGCAACGGGGTCGGATTCCAGTGTTCCAAGGGGAAACGCTGAGGATGATATCGAATTGATACCTTTCAAGGAAGAGCCTGATAGCGACACAGACCAAACCAACATCGATTCAGAAAGTGATGAATACCTCGAAGCATCGGGACGAGATGACCACGTTCCATTTAACAGTCGAAGATCGGATCGCTTGACTCGTGGTGTAGTGCCGAAGCATTTAGATAACTACGTTCTGGATTACGCCGTAGGAATTGCTGCATGTGCGGTGGAAGAACCATCGGACTTTCGTGAAGCTGTCAAGGAACCGGAATGGAAAAACGCAATGCAGGAGGAATTGGCCTCTCATCAGCGAAATGGAACCTATGAACTTGTACAACGACCCAAAGGACGTAAGGTAGTTGGCTCGAAATGGGTTTATAAAGTCAAACGCAACGAGAAAGATGAAGTCGTGAAGTTCAAGGCTAGGATTGTCGCTCAGGGATATACTCAGAAGTTTGGAGTCGATTACGATCAAGTGTTTGCACCTGTAACTCGCCAGGCTACGTTCAGATCGTTTTTAGCCATAGCTTCAAAGCGGAATATGGTCGTTCGACATCTGGATGTCAAAACCGCGTATCTTTACGGGATGCTGGACGAAGAAATTTTAATGCGTCAGCCTCTTGGGTTTGCAGTAGCCGGTAAGGAGGAGTATGTTTGCCTGCTCAAGCGCAGTATTTATGGTTTGCGACAGTCTGCTCGCTGCTGGTACAAAAAGCTTGATGAAGTCCTTATCCAGTTAGGATTCAAGTCATCGAAAGCCGACCCATGCCTGTACAGTAAACTAGTTGGGACCACTGAAGTGTTTCTGCTTGTGTACGTGGACGACATGTTGATTGGATCAACTGATGAACGGGAAGTGAAAAGGGTTTTCGATTCTCTGCAGGAGGAGTTTGAATTCACTTGCCTTGGAGAAGTGCGGCACTTCCTCGGAATGGACGTGCAGCGAAAAAATGGGACCTACACAGTTCGATTGAAGAGTTACATCGAAAAGTTAATCGCGAAGAATGGGATGGAACAAGCTAAGACGGCGAAGTCACCCATGGACCCAGGATACCTGAGTATAACAGATTCAAGTGCCCCCTTCGAAGACCCTACAATGTATCGGAGCCTTGTTGGAGGGCTATTATATCTTGCCGTTACCGCTAGACCTGATATAGCTGCATGTACTGCAATTCTCGGACGCAAATTCAGCGCTCCGGGTGAAGCAGATTGGACCGCTGCGAAACGAGTTCTACGCTACCTGAAGGCAACAGCTGACTACAGTCTGCAACTAGGAGGAGAACCGGATAAGACGCTAATTGGTTACTCAGACTCTGACTGGGCAGGAGATGTCGCTAGCCGAAAATCAACATCCGGGTTTGTGTTTTTGTTCGGAGGTGGAGTGATTTCCTGGGCTAGTCGCCGCCAGACGTCCGTCACGCTCTCGTCAATGGAGGCAGAGTACGTGGCGCTCAGCAAAGCTTGCCAAGAGATCGTTTGGTTGAGGAAGCTTTTTCGTGATTTTGGTGAAGAACAGAAGGATCCAATCGTCATGAACGAGGACAATCAGGGATGTCTTGCGTTTATAAAGTCAGAGCGTTTGAGTCGACGATCGAAGCACATCGATACAAGGGAGAATTTCGTTAAAGATTTGTGCGATAAGAAGGAAATAGTTTTGTTGTACTGTCCAACAGATCAAATGGTTGCCGATGGAATGACAAAACCCCTCGGACCTTTGAAACATAGGAAGTTTTGTGAAATGATAGGGTTGTCAGTGAATCAGGCGATCACTGAGGAGGAGTGTGGAGAAAAACAGTGACCACCTTATATCAACATACTACTATCTATGTACACTTTGTTAACCGCACCCATATGTGACCCTTATCCACTAAGTCAATCCCTCGTTCAGTGCATAAAGCAAACGCCTATCAGGCGAATTCTCATTCTCGAGCGCGACCATGCAAGAGTGCAGTTCGTTTTTTTTTTCTCAGACTAAATAAATGTAACCGTAAAAGTTCTCGCGTGTGTTTTTATTTACTTCGAGCATCTGATTTATTACGCTGGATTTCCGCTGTGAACCGTGACATTCCCGTCAGTTCATACATTGACCAATCGGCGCTGGATGTAAAACCCGGTGGCATATGCTGAATCGTAAGATCAAGCATTGGGCTATAAAACGATTGCTTTTTGGATGATGGATAAGGATTTGTACACATTTGTTTGTTTGCTCGTGGGTTAATTCCTAACAAGATGATCCGATTGATTATTCATTTTTAGGTGGTGAAGTTTACCTGAACTTTATAGGTAACGAATTCGGTCGATGATAAGTTGTTGAAATGATTTTGATCGTTCAATGCCCATATCGAAGAACGTTTCCATTGGTCAGAATGCCTACCAGCGTATGATAGCTGCAAACATGAGGACAACAAGGTTATCGCTTTCGAATGGAACAATTATTTATTATTCGTGTTCAAGTTCCATTACAGCAAAAGTTTCGTCGATTATCGCATTGTCGTTGATTTAGCCGGCAAATGCAAAATAGCGCTCGGCACTGACAATAAGGAGTAAGAAGGATTTGATTGGAGTGATAATAATAATGCAGAGCATTATACCAACGACACGACTAGACACTTGCATTCCGAAACTGTATCGTAAATCTGACTACCCCTCAGTAACTCAGGTAACTGGTACTGTCAAATATGACATTTGGTTGGAAAATGTATGAAACCTGCAACACTGAATAATCTGTTATTTTTTCCAAACAACCTTCCGTGGCAACCCCTGGTGACGATGTACAAACTTATTTGTTTACAAAATCGTAATAAGTTAAATTTTTGTCGGATGAATATTTTGTGTAGTGTATAGAGTAATTTATCATTTGATTGCTTTTTGTAATGTTGTGACCACATTGCTAATTCAAAGGCAACTATCAGTAAGCGGAAGGAAGTTCAAAAGCTAGCGCTATGGGTGATTATGCAGATGCATTAAAGTGCGATTTCATCGAGAGCGGCTTCATCGGCAATCTACAGAAAGGCATCCCAAAGAAGAAGTTGCCGGCCTGGAGCAAGCATTCAGCGAACTGGACATAGCTAAATCAAATTGACACACTGGTTTCTAACTTAGATTTTAATGCGCACCGTTACCAAATATATGCTTGCTTTCTTCCCTAGTTTCTTTGCTTAAAGTGCTGATATAGCCCTTTCGTTAACACGTAGCTGAGGTGATGCTATGTAGATATAACCTGTCCTTATATCACGACAACATGGATGTTTAGTAGCTGTATATTGCATTATTGAGTGTACCAATCTGCATTTCTGTTCCAAGTGAAACATCCTCTAGAGCAGTGACTCTTTACCTGGGGTCCTCGGACCCCTAGGGGGCTGCAAAGAAAAATACATTTTCCGAGTGCATAATGAAATTTCAAGTCTTGGTACCTAACAAACTGAAAATAATATTTCGATAGCACGCATAACCGATGTTTATCCGTGGGGGTCCGCAGCAACCCAGGCTGATTTCTAAGAGGTCCGTCGTACAAAAAAGGTTGAGAACCGCTGCTCTAGAGGACCTATAGTTTTTGTAGCATTATTCCAACTCATCGCTAAGTGCAGTGAACACTAGCAATGCTCGGAGCTGACGAACAGCAATTTGCATACACACGGTTATTTAAATTAAACACTAAACACAGTAATCCAATATACAAATATCATTAATTAAATGATTGTGTCAGAATGTAATTATTTGCGCGGCAAAGGCACGTAGAGATGAATAAAATTTATGGAAAAAAAACATGAAATGAAACGTTTAAGTATTTTTATCCTGAATTTCTCTAAAAAGAACCGCTAACGAGTTACTTAACTCGCCATTACCACTCGATTAGTCTCCGAATATTTCGTTAATTCCCATTTCATGATCCAAGGTACTTGAGGCAGCAAGCGCCGATTCAGTTGCATTCGTTTTTATCATCAACGGACGACAGTTTCCCTGCCCTTCTTTCTGATGCTTTTGAGTGTGACCTTTGAAATGCAGTATCAGAAATAACATACCATAGATAACCCACAAAAAGTATCTTACGTTTATCTTTTCCAGATTTTATTCTCTTAACCACAGCTGATTCTTCCACGAATGAAAGAAATCAGCCTTACACAAGATTATGCACCTAAGCATACATTGAATCGACACACCCATCAAACTGTCGAGCTTACAGTGTGTTCTGCGTCAATTGGCCCTTGGCCCTCTCGAGCTTGGCGATGCGAGCCATACTCTTCGGACCAAGTAGACCACCTCCCCAGTGCTTGCGAATTTCCTCGTTGCGATCGTTGAAGTTAGTCTTAATGGTTTCCACCAGTTTGGACAGTTTCGCCCGGTCCGAATTGTCAACCTGGGTAAGGGCAATGCACGTATAGGTCTTGCGATACACTAGCGTTCCCAAACGAGATTTTCTCTTGATAATACAGTATGGGATTCCCATCTTGCGGCACAGAGCGGGCAGATAGATGACCAACTCAATTGGGTTCACATCATGAGCGATAACAACCAGCTGAGCTTTCTTCTGCTCTACTAGTTTTACCACGGTGTTAGCACCCTGGCGCAGCTGCCCTTCTTCGCCGGTGGTTCAGGCTTGCCGGCAGCCTTTGCCTCGGCCTTAGCCTAGGCGCTGGATTGTAGCGATCGGATTCTCCGGACGATACGTTTCCAACAGCTTGAACAACTGCTGGGCGGTATGTTTATCCAAAGCCTGCGAGTTAATCGGTGGCGGAATCTTCAGACGTTTTTGTAGAACTGCCTTATGTCGTTGAATGCAAATGTATTTCGGCTAACGGACGAACCGGGACAGATCACGCTTCGGTTGCACATTCTGACCGATGCCGAAGTTCTTGATGCGTTTCTCAAACAGCGGATTAACCACTTTCTTAACCTTAACCTTCTTGACGGCCAGAGGAGCAGCGGCAACTTTCTTGCCCGCTACCTTCTTCTTGGATGGCTTCTTATTCACCATTTTCGGTGGTGTCAAAACGAACTATGGTTGCTATCCGGTGTGCAAACGAACATGAGCTCTAAGGGCTTTTGCCAGCCTTTCTGTCACCAGATTGTGCAAAAGATTTATGGCAAACCTATTCCGAAACATTCAAATTAGACAATAATCTGTGCAATTTATTTGGTTCTATACTAACCTCACAGTTATATGGTTTGCGTTTCAAGTGATTCCCATTTATGTGGGTTCGCAGATGTTCAGCCCCCTTGCGTTAAACGAGCGTGAAGAAATCGGCCCTTAGCGTTCCGTCATCGTTGAATCCTTCTCTGCTTCAAAATGTCCGCCTTATTTAAAGGTTTCCCAGCGGGGGAAACATTTTTCATCGATACTATTTTTCACTATTCCGACTGCAAAAATTAATATAAACATAACATATTGTTGCTTAACAACCGAAAATCAAAACAAGAACAAAGAAGTGTTGCTGGGAAAATAATTATACGGTCTGTATCGAGGGGTAACTCAATGTGCGGGTAACTTGCGATAAATTATTCGGACATTTTTTTTCGGCATATTGCGCACTTCCCACCAACCTGGACTCCGCACTTTCGAAGTGCGAGTGATCAAACTGCTACTGAAAACTGCGAGCTGTCAAATCACATGTATTTCAAGTGATAGAGATGGTATTTTCATGGACAGACCAGTCGAGCTAACCAGTCTATGAGAAGAATTCAATAGAAGAATAGTAAGTGCGCAGTGTGGTTAGAATCCAGTTTTTACTGCCACAAGCAATATTGATCTAAGTTTCTGGTCGTGTCGTTGATTATACATTCTGGTAGAATATCAGAGAGGAGAAATTATATGTAAATTTATATTATATCCCGAGTAGCCATCATTTTGGCACCGCAATAAAGCTATCTGCTGTATTGTTCAAATTGGCACCAAATAACTAGGCAGCGAATGATAAATTTCATAGTCAATTTATTTACTTTTTCGGAAAGATAAGTAATTAGTATGTCGTGAATATATGTGTCGCCGGTGCCGTGTGTTATGGTATTACCGAACGGAACCGTTGGTCAGAAGACCGTCCTTGTCGTACTGGTCATAGATGCGAGGTTTTTTCTCATCTGATAGCACTTGACATGCTTCGGAGATCTGTCTTAATGCTCTCTACTTAGCGCAGGATACGCGAAACCGCTGCTAGCTTTCGAAAGAAAATTCCTAGCTGCTGCTACTCTATCAGTCTCTCTCTCTCTCTCTCTCTCTCTCTCTCTCTCTCTCGACTGAGGACTACAATTTCGGGTCGACTAAATTGTGCTATGAAAATTGTACTTCCTGGAATTTCACCTAACGAGATCAATTCATTGTGAGGAATTTCGCTGCGTTCCAATATTGCTTGCCTCTGTAGGTGATGATGTGTGTGGATTCACTTCGGCAGCCAGCTCTTATGTTTTGGGTAATTTTGCTATCTTATTCTGCTGAATAAATCATCTTCCTAAAGCCTCTACGTTATACTACGGTCACTTTAAAAACGCCCTGCTATTTAATCTTGTAGCTCTCGGCAAGTCAGTAGGTTTGTTCCAGTACACGGAAGTCACTCCGGAATAAAGAGAAGCAAAAATATTTGCTCCTTTTTACTCCGGTTTGCTACCAGAAGAAGAAAAAGAGAAGAAGAGAGCACAGGAACGATTTTCTCCGGAGTACTTCCAGTTTCTCCTGGTACTGGAACAGACCTAGTCCTGGCACTCTTCTCGACTATTCCTGGCACTATACCGCTGGCGTCGCACTTATGACGGTGATCAAGCTTGGCGAAAGTGGCAGTGGTTTCGTCGGAATTGTTCACTCGACAAGCAGTAAGTGCAAGGACTCTGCTACTTATGCCTGAGCCCCTCATTGAAACCTTCGTCCTGCCGGAGTGTTAGCTTCGTCCGATACCGGAGCGTATTGCTGAACCGAAGCAGTCTGCTACTGGCGCTGCTTCCTTCGAATCGGAATCGCTGAATATTCCCGTTAGCCGAATGTGTCCAACGTGGCCGAAGGCAAACCGATTGCAGCAACACCACCAGCCGTAGCTGACCTTTTAGCCTTTAATCCAAAAGAAGTTTTGGTCGAATTCATTATAATTCTATGTAAAATTTAATACTGTTTTATTTAGTTTGATTGCGCATATTGTTTACATGAGACACTCCCCTTAATTCGTTGAGTAAGTATTTCACTGTCTTTATAATCCTTTTGGAATCAGTTACAATAATCCATTATAATCATTTTATGATAAGTGTATTGCTAGTTAGGACTTTTATATCAGCCGGGCCCTTTTATAATTTGTCTAAATTCTTCATAATCCATTGTTACGTTATGTTTATGCACATGGCCAGATAGATAGTTTTTAACTGGGACGTGACGTGTGGATACGAAAAAACCTAATGTCAATTGCAGCCAGGGGGAGCTGTCAAATGCAGCCAAAGGGAACCGTCAAATGCAGTCAGGGGGAACTGTCAAATGCAGCCAGTCCATTTAAAATATGTGAGGAAGAAAGAGTTGCTATGCAAAACAAGAGATCAAATGAACAGAAAAAAAAACATATCCAGGTTTTGTCCCAGGATTTTAATAGAGAACATGAAAATTCGATTTGTTTGCATTTGGCAGTGGGCCTTTTTCAAATGTTTGGCTAGAAATTCCTTACTTCTACAATGAGTCATGTACATGAAAAGTAAAAATGTTAAATTTAACGGAACAATGTATGATGCCGACATCAAATAAAAAATTACAGCTGAGCGACCTTGTTTGGAAAGTGTTAACATTTGGCAGCGAACCAAACCAAGTTTCTCATACTATGATCAAATCAACAAAAATTCCAAGACCATGTAAACAATCTCTCTGAACTGTCAAAAAAGTGAGGTTAAACATTATCATGCAATGTTCTCCACCGAGAGGTTCACTTTAGTTTGTTTACATAACCAATGAACTTTGTACCGCGACTCACCACTTCATTTGCCGCGTTGCCAGGAACTCAAGCAAAAATATACAAAACAGTGTTGCCTAAACACACATTTTGAGTCCCACCATTCTTGCAAAGGTGAAAAAAATACTCAACATTGTTGCATTTTTCAAATTTAAAAAAATCATTAAAAAATCACGATAGCTCCAAGTAGTCTCATTTCAACGGCAATATTCTTAAAAATGTGTAGTCTTTTGAATAAAAATAAGAAAAAAGGGGGTTAGGTCGGACGAGAAAGGTCTATTTGACATGAGATTTTGACGTTAAGATGCTTTTTTATTTATTTATTTATTTCGTCAATCGATGTAGACTACAGATTTCCTTAATTACTAATGTGTATATTTCGTAAATTTAGTATAAATGAAGCAATTTCGGCTTTTACTGAATCATCCTCTTACGCGTTAGAATTTCTTTTGTGTATAAAATATTGCTTTAGTTTCAGTTTAGACATTGTAAAATCAATTGAGTCGCAATAATGATTATAAATAGACATCATTCGATTTATGGGGCTATATTTTGCATAGTTTGTGCGAAAAGGAGTTATTGAAAATATACTTCGATTTCGTAGCTGTCGTGAAGGTGCATAAAAGTTCAATTTGGATAAAATTTCAGCTGAATCGATACGATGCGAAACGATATTATTAATGAATGAGAGCATTGCAAATTCGCGACGCTCCTTTAATGTTTGAATATTGATAAGCAAGCAGCGTGCTTCATAAGATGGCAGAGGGAATGCTGTCCATCCTAGTTTACGAAGGGCAAATATTAAAAACTTCGTTCTTCATGTCTGCTTGAAAAAGGACACCAAATAATACTGCAATATTCCAATATCGACCTAGTTGGACAGTGGTCCGCTATGTAATGCAGCGTGTACTGATTATATTCTGTTTCATGAAATAGGCTTATATGATAAATCCCTACTTGGTTATATCATATTACGTTCCGCTCCATCCCGACATACGACATCCAGTAGCAAAAGTGTGCTTGTTCACGGGGCATTCAGTTAGAATGGCCTATACAGTTAGCTATCAAGCAATTAAATCACATCACAATCACCTTTTCAAACCAGATCTGAACCACTAGACGAGAGAAAAACAACCTTATATTGAAGGGCGCTAGAACCCAGTAAAGTTCAGCCGGAAATGAACTGGAATTCTGGCTGGTTCCAGTTCGTATTCCGGCTCCAGTGACACAACCGATTCTAACTAGAATCGGTTGTGTCAATGGAGCCGGAATGCGAACTGGAACCAGCCGGAATTCCAGTTCTTTTCCGGCTGAGCTTAACTGGGAATGGTTGGTAAATAAAAACGGTCGGTAAAGCAGGTAGTCTAAGATGCCAGATATTTTTCTACCAAGTTAAGTTCAACCGGAAAATGAGCTGGAATGTTGGCTGGTTCTAATACCTATTCCGGCTCCAGTGACACAACCGATTCTAGTTAGAATCGGTCGTGTCACTGTAGCCGGAATACTAATTGGAATTAGCCGGAATTCCGGCTTATTTCCGGCTGTACTTTTTCTGGGTAATAGCGCTTTCCTGGGACGGAACATGCGGATTGAGAAAAAATAAGTGTTAAATTGATCCAACTCTCAAAATCAAAATCAGCTTATGTAGAATGTTGTTACAGTAATGCTGATTGATTTTTATGAAGATCTAACACATGGTGTGGAAAAACTGCTTTTTTCGTTTTCGATTTATGCCCTTTCCACAGAGAACAGACATCCATGATCGAACAAAAATATTTAAAAAACGTGTGTAAACATTTGAATTAATATACGAAAAACACTAGCGCCGCCACACCAACCTATCCCAACTATCCGTCAAATCGATTCCGGAACCGGTTCGAAATCCTGGATGGATTCAGCATGGAATCTAGCTCAAAGAAAACAACCGATTCCGACTCTATCGGTTGACGCATTTGAGCTGGAATTCATGCTGGAAGTCCGAATCGGTTCCGGACTAGTTTGACTGGGTAGAGAAATAACCGCTGTCAATTCTGTCGCACTCAGCCACAAAAAAACATGACGACAGTAGCGCACCAGGATTAGATATCCAAACTACCTTCGAAACCGTTAGAGATTTTACACAAGTTGAATGCTGAAGATGGACGTCTGTTCTCTGTGCCCTTTCTCTGTTCAACCTTAAAATCGACTAAATGAAAAATGTCACAATATCGTAACCTTTATTTGTCTTCAATACTCTGCTCAAAAGTGACAAACGGCTCCAGCCGTTTAGTCATAAAATTGAATAAAAATGATAAGAGTTGTCACCAAAATCGATGGAACAGAAATAACGTAAGTGCAATAAAGATACCAAAACTAACGGCACTAAAACGAGATTTTGACGTTTAGATGCTTTTTACACAGAGAACAGACGTCCATCTTCAGCATTCAACTTGTGTAAAATCTCTAACGGTTTCGAAGGTAGTTGGGATATCCAAACCAGGTGCGCTACTGTCGTCATGTTTTTTGTGGCTGAGTTCGACAGAATTGACAGCGGTTATTCCTCTACCCAGTCAAACTAGTCCGGAACCGGTTCAGGCTTCCAGCATGAATTCCAGCTCAAATGCATCAACCGATAGAGTCTGAATCGGTTGTTTTCTTTGAGCTGGATTCCATGCTGAATCCATCCAGGATTTCGAACCGGTTCCGGAATCGATTTGACGGATAGTTGGGATAGGTTGGTGTGGCGGCGCTAGTGTTTTTCGTATTTTAATTCAAATGTTTACACACGTTTTTTAAATATTTTTGTTCGATCATGGATGTCTGTTCTCTGTGGTGTTCTATTCGGGTTTTAAGGGTATGTCCAAAAGCGTTTTATTTTGTATAGGAGTTTCAAAGTAGAACTGGAACTGAAACATTCACATCCCCAGCAGAGCGTTTTGCTTTGTTTTAAAATTTAAAACTGTTATACGACGCCGTTCTATTTGTTGCTGATTTTAAAACACGTTTAGAACTGTGTTTTAAATACATGCAAAGTTTTCAGCACAGACACTTGGATTCGATAGACTGGGGAAAAATAAATTTGAATGCGGTAACGCTGAAGGCATGGCGGAAAATGAATTCTAAACTGAATAAAACACCCGCTAAAATTGCTGCTGGGGACACCAAGATCTAGTTTTAAAATTTTTAGTTTTTTTTATAGAACTGTCAAAATTATAAATCTACAAACGGAACCACTCCTGAACTTGCCCTAAATTGTGGAAAATTTAAAACAAAATAGTCGAGCTGTTTTAAATCTTATCCAAAAAAGTGCTCGAAAAATAAAACTGCATCTCAGCATAGCGATCGATCTGTTTTAGCCGGTGATGTAAAATAGAACAGCCATATCCCAGTAAAGTTCAGCCGGAAATGAACAAGAATTCTGGCTGGTTCCAGTTCGTATTCCGGCTCCAGTGACACAACCGATTCTAATTAGAATCGGTTGTGTCAGTGAAGCCGGAATACGAACTGGAACCAGCCAGAATTCCGGTTCATTTCCGGCTGAGCTTAACTGGGATAGAATACACCCATTTAGGGCATGTTCAGGAGCGTTTTATTTTGTATGGGAGTTTCAAAATACAACTAGAACTGAAACATTCACATCCGCATCCCCAGTAGAGCGTTTTGTTTTATAATTTCGAACAGTTTTGTTTCAAAATTTAAAACTGTTATACGACAGCGTTCTATTTGTTGCTGATTTTAAAATACTTTTAGAACAGCGTTTTAAATAAATGGAGAGTACTCAGCACAGACGCTTAGACCCGATAGACCGGGGGAAAATAAATTTGAATGCAGCAACGCTAAAGGCATCGCGAGACATAAATTTTAAACTGAATGGAACACCCGCGAAAACCTGCTAGGGACAGCAAGTTCTAGTTTTAAAATTTTCAGTTTTATACAGTGAAGCCAATTTTCATCAAAATTAACACTCATCACCCAATCAAACCTGATAGTAATCCCTGGTTTCGATGCACGAATATGTGTACAGCCGAAAACCTTCCATGGTAACCTATTTTCAAGTTGCAAACAAATCAGTATCGATGAAATGCGTTACCAAGTTCACTTGTTTGCATTCCCTCCATTCATTCATTCCGCGTGATCATTTTTCAATCTGAGTATGCTTCACTATGTTCGATTCTTATCCATTCAGAAGTGAGACACGAGATCCATAATATTTTTCGAATTCAATCGAAGTGATTGAGACAGTTTTGATGCTCTTATGCATAAGAAGGGCATTTGAAACCTATAGTTACGGGCCTTTATGGTACTAGAGCCTCGGATAGTACCATTGATGCCAAAATATCTTCATTTTCATGCCCAAAAAATTGCAACGAATGCTGTTTGATTCATTCATCAAGCATCGAAAGTTTTCGATTTCGATAAGAAAATATCCATATTGGACCGATCTTCACTCAATGCTGAGTTGCCTCTGACAACAGGTAGTACAGCATTTATTGACGAATGAAAAGTTCGATTTGGCGCGTTATGTATTTGGATTTTATCGCCTACTACAAATAGGATGACCTGATAAGCAAGGACAATTGGTGCAGCATACTACATTCAACGTTAATATGCATCATTTTAGATCAACAATATTTTCATCAATCACCATCACTGGTTTTATATTAAAGATCTGTCAAAATTATGAATCTAGAAATGAAACACTCCTGAACATGCCCTTAAGGTCAGTATGCTTGTTCCCTGTAAAGTTCAGCCCGAAATGAACTGGAATTCTGGCTGGTTCCAATTCGTATACGAGCTCCAGTGACACAACCGATTCTAACTAGAATCGGTTGTGTCACTGGAGCCGGAATGCGAACTGGAACCAACCAGAATTCCGGTTCATATTTTCGGCTGAGCTTAACTGGGTTGGCCCTTTTCAAAAACACCCCTCTAAGAACGGTTGGTTTCAAAATCGTCCAATGACGGACGTTCGTTGGACCAATTTGGACAACGTCCAAATAACCGTTCAACGAACGTCCATCGTTGGACCCGTGTTGAACGATTTTGAAACAAATTTTTGGACGTCTCAGTGGGACGCGAGAAATCATCAGGTTTGTTCCAGTACATGAAAGTTACTCCCTGTTGTTCTGGAGCAAAAAATTCTTGCTCCTTTTCACTCCGGTTTGCCACCAGAACCCGGTCAAACCATTCGGAATTTGATTCGGAATCCTGAATGGAGTCAGTATGGATTCCAAATCAAATGCAACAACCGATTCTGAGTCGGAATCGGTTGTTGAATTTGATTTGGAATCCATAATGACTACCCTCTAAGAACGGTTGGTTTCAAAATCGTCCAATGAAGGACTTTCCTTGGACCAATTTGGACAACGTCCAAATAACCGTTCAACAAACGTCCATCGTTGGACCCGTTTTGAACGATTTTGAAACAATTTTTTGGACGTCTCAGTGGGTATCCATTAAGAAATCCGAACCGGTTCCGGAATGAGTTTAACTGGGAAGAAGAAAACAGAAGAAGATAGTACAGGAACGATTTTCTCCCTGTTTGCTCCGGAGTACTTCCAGTTTCTCCTGGTACTGGAACAAACCTATCATAAAGGGCCAGTGTTGCTGTTTTCTCTTCGAAGAATACTCGAAAAACATATGATTACGGCCTAAAAGCCAACTGTCAAAATCCACTTTGAATGCAAATTCCAGACAAACCGTTACACGGCAATCACAGATGTTGGTAGTAAACGAAAGAGAAAAGTTTTCTCTTTCATAAACTGTAGTGAACTGTGTTCGACTAGTAACGGTTTGTCTGGAATTTGCATTCAAAGTGGATTTTGACAGTTGGCTTTTAGGCCGTAATCATATGTTTGTCGAGAATAGATCTATTCTCTCTGTAAAATACTGACACGTCTGTAAATCTGGCATCGCCGCATGGAGTATTAAATTTTGTTATGTCATTGATAGCCGGAAAATTTTTTAATGTCACGAACTGTTAAAATAGTTTGTATATCGTTAGATTCCCACGAGTAAACCAAAATGTCCACAGGAACTGAGAAGCACGGATTGAAAATCGACGATAGCAACCGTAAATTAAAAAAGACGGAAATCGATTTCATGCGTTTAATAGAGCAGCAGAACTTACAGCGTGTTGAGAAATTGCAGCGTCAACGGAGAAGTAGCAGAATTACCGGACTGGTTCTAGGAGGATCAGTGCTGGGCATCTATCTTTATACGATATTGTCGGTGAAGCAGGAAAAATTTCTGGATGATTTTGAAGAACCACTGAAAGTTGAATTGCCAGAGAAACAATAGGGTAAAACTTGCTTAGCAATTTTGTTGTTTACAGTAAGTAGTTCTAGCTAATCACGCATTATATTTCATGTTTATGTTCCAGGCTTAGAAATTATCTTTAAAATGTCTTCATCTACCGCAATAAGCTTGTTGGCAAAGAGTGGTGCTAGGATTCCTCCTTTACCGACAATACGCGACTTGGTTGGATTGTACAAGCTAAGAGCAATCAAACAACTTTTGCAGAACTTCCTTATGGACGAGAGATTAACGAATAAAATAGTGCGTGCGGCGGGCAACATTCAAAATAATTATGTGCTTGAGGTTGGCCCGGGTCCAGGTGGCATAACACGATCCATTATCAAAATGTGTCCACGACATTTGGTTGCTGTGGAAAAAGACAGGTGCTTTCTACCGACCCTGGAGCTATTGCCGGAGGCCTCAAAGGATTTTCTCCGAATGGATATCGTACGTAAGGATATACTTGAGTACCATATGGCGGCACCTTTTTCCGATTGTTCTAATATGGATTGGCAAGACAAACGGGCTCCTGTGCACATACTCGGAAACTTACCACTTGCGATTTCCACCCGATTACTAGTCAACTGGCCTCGTGAAATGAGTTTGCAAACAGGCGCCTGGTCCTTACCACTTGCGATTTCCACCCGATTACTAGTCAACTGGCCTCGTGAAATGAGTTTGCAAACAGGCGCCTGGTCCTATGGACGCAGCAGTCTGATTAACATTTCGGAAGGAAATTACAGAGCACATAGTTGTTCCAATTCTGGCAAAGATACGTTGCCGCATCTCGGTGGTGAATCAAACAAGCTTCTTATTCCTGACAAAGCATTGGTACCCAAACCAGATGTCGTGGGAGGAATAAACATAATTCCGTTAAAAACCCTCTTCCCATTGTTAATTTCGATGTTTTGGGGAAAGTTGTTCGTCATATTTCGACGCGTCAAAAATAGTGCCGTCGAGGTGTCGCAAACGTTTACCCATCTGATGTGCGAGAACTCTCGATCATTTTTTCAACTTTCTACGGAAGAGTGAGAATCGTTGAAGCCTACGATTTGCTGATGAAATCCAACCCAGATATAAAGCATTATGATTACTGAGCACCAAAAGAGAAAGCAGTAGTTGAAGATATTTTAGTAGTCTATTTACTGATAATGTAAAATAAATTCAAATGTCAAACAGAATGCTCCGTCGTAGACGCCATGGCAAGTCCAATTTAAAAAAAAAAAATCAAGGCTGCCGGGAATATACGGACTGTCGTATTTTAAATCGGGCTTTGACTGATCGTAACTGACGAAGCATTCTGTATGACTTTTTGTATCTTTATACTGTGGTGTTATCCTTTAAACACATTGCTCCGATTTACTCAATGATTTAAAATAAGTTCTATTTGGTTTTTATCTTATACTACCTGCCAAAAGTTGGGAATCGCCTTAATAATTATTGCAACACGCATACTGAATCACAAGCAACAGTTCAAATACTTATGAGTTTAAAAAAAGGATAAAGGATTTTTTTGTTGGGATATGGAACCACCGCGACCATTGAGTTGATCTATTGTGGTATACCCCTGCTTATTATCGGCTCAGGTCGACGAGTTACCATTGAGCGAAGACTACACGCAGAATTTTATTTATGCATCGATAGTATACTTCTGCTGTAAATTTTATGCATTGGACATATTCGGTCTATCCACTCATTGAATGCTTACTAGAAGTATATGCATGAAAATGCTTAAAAATCACAGCAGAAGAAAAGAGACTGGAATAGTGTACAGCCGAAAACCTTCCATGGTAACCTATTTTCAAGTTGCAAACAAATCAGTATCGATGAAATGCGTTACCAAGTTCACTTGTTTGCATTCCCTCCATTCATTCATTCCGCGTGATCATTTTTCAATCTGAGTATGCTTCACTATGTTCGATTCTTATCCATTCAGAAGTGAGACACGAGATCCATAATATTTTTCGAATTCAATCGAAGTGATTGAGAGTTTTGATGCTCTTATGCATAAGAAGGGCATTTGAAACCTATAGTTACGGGCCTTTATGGTACTAGAGCCTCGGATAGTACCATTGATGCCAAAATATCTTCATTTTCATGCCCAAAAAATTGCAACGAATGCTGTTTGATTCATTCATCAAGCATCGAAAGTTTTCGATTTCGATAAGAAAATATCCATATTGGACCGATCTTCACTCAATGCTGAGTTGCCTCTGACAACAGGTAGTACAGCATTTATTGACGAATGAAAAGTTCGATTTGGCGCGTTATGTATTTGGATTTTATCGCCTACTACAAATAGGATGACCTGATAAGCAAGGACAATTGGTGCAGCATACTACATTCAACGTTAATATGCATCATTTTAGATCAACAATATTTTCATCAATCACCATCACTGGTTTTATATTAAAGATCTGTCAAAATTATGAATCTAGAAATGAAACACTCCTGAACATGCCCTTAAGGTCAGTATGCTTGTTCCCTGTAAAGTTCAGCCCGAAATGAACTGGAATTCTGGCTGGTTCCAATTCGTATACGAGCTCCAGTGACACAACCGATTCTAACTAGAATCGGTTGTGTCACTGGAGCCGGAATGCGAACTGGAACCAACCAGAATTCCGGTTCATATTTTCGGCTGAGCTTAACTGGGTTGGCCCTTTTCAAAAACACCCCTCTAAGAACGGTTGGTTTCAAAATCGTCCAATGACGGACGTTCGTTGGACCAATTTGGACAACGTCCAAATAACCGTTCAACGAACGTCCATCGTTGGACCCGTGTTGAACGATTTTGAAACAAATTTTTGGACGTCTCAGTGGGACGCGAGAAATCATCAGGTTTGTTCCAGTACATGAAAGTTACTCCCTGTTGTTCTGGAGCAAAAAATTCTTGCTCCTTTTCACTCCGGTTTGCCACCAGAACCCGGTCAAACCATTCGGAATTTGATTCGGAATCCTGAATGGAGTCAGTATGGATTCCAAATCAAATGCAACAACCGATTCTGAGTCGGAATCGGTTGTTGAATTTGATTTGGAATCCATAATGACTACCCTCTAAGAACGGTTGGTTTCAAAATCGTCCAATGAAGGACTTTCCTTGGACCAATTTGGACAACGTCCAAATAACCGTTCAACAAACGTCCATCGTTGGACCCGTTTTGAACGATTTTGAAACAATTTTTTGGACGTCTCAGTGGGTATCCATTAAGAAATCCGAACCGGTTCCGGAATGAGTTTAACTGGGAAGAAGAAAACAGAGAAGAAGATAGTACAGGAACGATTTTCTCCCTGTTTGCTCCGGAGTACTTCCAGTTTCTCCTGGTACTGGAACAAACCTATCATAAAGGGCCAGTGTTGCTGTTTTCTCTTCGAAGAATACTCGAAAAACATATGATTACGGCCTAAAAGCCAACTGTCAAAATCCACTTTGAATGCAAATTCCAGACAAACCGTTACACGGCAATCACAGATGTTGGT
This sequence comes from Topomyia yanbarensis, assembly GCF_030247195.1. NCBI lineage: Eukaryota > Metazoa > Arthropoda > Insecta > Diptera > Culicidae > Topomyia > Topomyia yanbarensis. The sequence goes on along the minus strand of NC_080672.1, from coordinate 161,415,911 downwards.
AGTAAACGAAAGAGAAAAGTTTTCTCTTTCATAAACTGTAGTGAACTGTGTTCGACTAGTAACGGTTTGTCTGGAATTTGCATTCAAAGTGGATTTTGACAGTTGGCTTTTAGGCCGTAATCATATGTTTGTCGAGAATAGATCTATTCTCTCTGTAAAATACTGACACGTCTGTAAATCTGGCATCGCCGCATGGAGTATTAAATTTTGTTATGTCATTGATAGCCGGAAAATTTTTTAATGTCACGAACTGTTAAAATAGTTTGTATATCGTTAGATTCCCACGAGTAAACCAAAATGTCCACAGGAACTGAGAAGCACGGATTGAAAATCGACGATAGCAACCGTAAATTAAAAAAGACGGAAATCGATTTCATGCGTTTAATAGAGCAGCAGAACTTACAGCGTGTTGAGAAATTGCAGCGTCAACGGAGAAGTAGCAGAATTACCGGACTGGTTCTAGGAGGATCAGTGCTGGGCATCTATCTTTATACGATATTGTCGGTGAAGCAGGAAAAATTTCTGGATGATTTTGAAGAACCACTGAAAGTTGAATTGCCAGAGAAACAATAGGGTAAAACTTGCTTAGCAATTTTGTTGTTTACAGTAAGTAGTTCTAGCTAATCACGCATTATATTTCATGTTTATGTTCCAGGCTTAGAAATTATCTTTAAAATGTCTTCATCTACCGCAATAAGCTTGTTGGCAAAGAGTGGTGCTAGGATTCCTCCTTTACCGACAATACGCGACTTGGTTGGATTGTACAAGCTAAGAGCAATCAAACAACTTTTGCAGAACTTCCTTATGGACGAGAGATTAACGAATAAAATAGTGCGTGCGGCGGGCAACATTCAAAATAATTATGTGCTTGAGGTTGGCCCGGGTCCAGGTGGCATAACACGATCCATTATCAAAATGTGTCCACATTTGGTTGCTGTGGAAAAAGACAGGTGCTTTCTACCGACCCTGGAGCTATTGCCGGAGGCCTCAAAGGATTTTCTCCGAATGGATATCGTACGTAAGGATATACTTGAGTACCATATGGCGGCACCTTTTTCCGATTGTTCTAATATGGATTGGCAAGACAAACGGGCTCCTGTGCACATACTCGGAAACTTACCACTTGCGATTTCCACCCGATTACTAGTCAACTGGCCTCGTGAAATGAGTTTGCAAACAGGCGCCTGGTCCTTACCACTTGCGATTTCCACCCGATTACTAGTCAACTGGCCTCGTGAAATGAGTTTGCAAACAGGCGCCTGGTCCTATGGACGCAGCAGTCTGATTAACATTTCGGAAGGAAATTACAGAGCACATAGTTGTTCCAATTCTGGCAAAGATACGTTGCCGCATCTCGGTGGTGAATCAAACAAGCTTCTTATTCCTGACAAAGCATTGGTACCCAAACCAGATGTCGTGGGAGGAATAAACATAATTCCGTTAAAAACCCTCTTCCCATTGTTAATTTCGATGTTTTGGGGAAAGTTGTTCGTCATATTTCGACGCGTCAAAAATAGTGCCGTCGAGGTGTCGCAAACGTTTACCCATCTGATGTGCGAGAACTCTCGATCATTTTTTCAACTTTCTACGGAAGAGTGAGAATCGTTGAAGCCTACGATTTGCTGATGAAATCCAACCCAGATATAAAGCATTATGATTACTGAGCACCAAAAGAGAAAGCAGTAGTTGAAGATATTTTAGTAGTCTATTTACTGATAATGTAAAATAAATTCAAATGTCAAACAGAATGCTCCGTCGTAGACGCCATGGCAAGTCCAATTTAAAAAAAAAAATCAAGGCTGCCGGGAATATACGGACTGTCGTATTTTAAATCGGGCTTTGACTGATCGTAACTGACGAAGCATTCTGTATGACTTTTTGTATCTTTATACTGTGGTGTTATCCTTTAAACACATTGCTCCGATTTACTCAATGATTTAAAATAAGTTCTATTTGGTTTTTATCTTATACTACCTGCCAAAAGTTGGGAATCGCCTTAATAATTATTGCAACACGCATACTGAATCACAAGCAACAGTTCAAATACTTATGAGTTTAAAAAAAGGATAAAGGATTTTTTTGTTGGGATATGGAACCACCGCGACCATTGAGTTGATCTATTGTGGTATACCCCTGCTTATTATCGGCTCAGGTCGACGAGTTACCATTGAGCGAAGACTACACGCAGAATTTTATTTATGCATCGATAGTATACTTCTGCTGTAAATTTTATGCATTGGACATATTCGGTCTATCCACTCATTGAATGCTTACTAGAAGTATATGCATGAAAATGCTTAAAAATCACAGCAGAAGAAAAGAGACTGGAATAGAAAGTATGCTAACTATGCATATTTTTGTTACTCAGTATGGTCTGTGCCAATATGAGAAAAAGGAAGATCTACGGTTTGGTTATGAAAATCCCGCCAACTTGAAAGTGAATGATTAAGGGAGGCTTTGAATTTGAATCATAGTTGGGTTTGATTGAGCTGAAAGTTTGCATTTGAAAATGAAAATATGCGTCACTGGCCTGGACAAGCGTAAAACGACTTAGCACTATACTGCCCATAACAGCATAAGAGTCCCATGTTGAAAAACAGCAAGCCGAGAAAAACACTGTTCAAGATTGTCCCATCCATTGAGCCAAATGGATGGGACAACCATGCTTTGGTATTTTTTTTGATATTTTTTGAACAAACCCGGTAATCTTATTTGTGCAGTGTGATTAAGTGGTGATACAGAATACAATCCAACGGATAACTCATTTTCGACAAAAATCCACATGGGACTCTTATGCGTTTATGGGCAGTATATGCTGTCGGTTCCGATGTTCTCTCGTCGATTTGCGCACTACAGATGGAAGTAGGCCACCACTAATCGGACTGCTGTTTGCTGGTTGTGAATCTAGGCGGTAACGGAACCGTTTGTCGTGGTGGTAACCTGGTGACATTTCACATGGCTCATAAAAGTGTAGATATCTTTATCTCAATCAAACAACTTTTCAATGGATAGTGATATAATTAAGGTATCGATCACAGGCTTCGATTGCATTTGATGTATGCTTGAACGTTCTGCCTTGGAACTCACTCTCGTAGTGCAGATCTCCTTGTCGATCTGCGATTACACGATGCTACAGTGATTTTGTTCTTTTCACGTGACCTAGTATGGGTCGTAGAACTCGCCCAATGCAACACAAGATAATGTTTGAAAAATGTTGAATACCCTCAAAATCTTGAATTATGACAAAAAACTATTTTTTGGGACTATCGGCATTAAAAAATTTTTCTGCGCGGTCACTTTTCAACCGATTTTTTTAGTGTTCTGGAAAGAAGAAGAAATTACCTTATCAACGGTATGCTATGTTATGTTCTTTTATCCAAGATACTTTGCGGCTTTGGATCAACAATATGAAAAATACCAATATTTTGTGATTTTTCCATGAAAATTACTCAACATTCTTCTAAAGAAGCGTCTTCAATTTATCCAAGATACTTTGCGGCTTTGGATCAACAATATGAAAAATACCAATATTTTGTGATTTTTCCATGAAAATTACTCAACATTCTTCTAAAGAAGCGTCTTCAATTTAATAAAATTTTAGAGAGAGCGTTCAACTTTGCATCTAACGACGTATTTATCATAAGAAATTGAAAAATTGGCAGAGTTGTCATTTTTTTTTACAAATTAGATACTTGCTCGCATGAACATTTAAGAGGCTAGTGAGGTATTGACTCACACTATAAAATGCTAAAATTATATCTTGTTATTTTTTCAAATTTCAAGCTAACATTTGAATTAATATACGATAAAACACTAGCGCCGCCAAACTAACTTATCCCAACTACAGACACTTTATACACAGACTAGCGAAGTGTCAAAAATTGCTTCTTAGAGTCATTGGCAACTGCAGGATTGTGAAGTTAGAGAATTTCTCTTCACGCTCCCTAGACATATAAAATTCAATACAAAACTACCAACACTATATTTGTCATGAAATGGGCTTATTTTGTATGCAATTTGCTGTTATAATGAAAATGTCGATAAAAGTCGTCATTTTGAAAGGACAAGTATTCAAAATAATTGAAAAACATATGTAATTTTTTTCATCCACTGCAGTGCACTGGCCGCGTTGCATAGGATGAGAGGGGGGTAGCACAGATAACAGACGTTTAGGCTCGATTTGAATCGTGTGTAAATACCCGCTACTGAAATTTCGAATAAATCAGACGTCTGAAACATGTTTGGCAAACGTTTGCAGATGGCGCAGTGATCACTACAATGCAGTTAGAGTGCAGCTGTCAAACACGTGTAGCAAACAGTTGCGCAGATGGCAATAGTGAAACACGGATTTTCAACGTATAGCAATTTGAAAGTTTACACAAGTTTTTGAAGAAATTTTGTTCTAGCCTAAACGTCTGTTATCTGTGGGGGTAGGTAAATGCCACGTTATTTACAAGGGGGAGGTTAGAATTTTGTGACCAAATGCTACGAGGGGGGGGGGGGGGCAGGGAGGGGTCAAAAATCGCCGAAAAAAAGCTACGTCATTTGTGTACGGCCCCTAAACTGGAATATCGCGAGTATTAAGAACTGTAGATTCACTTCCAATATTGGTTGAGGCTTACTCGAAATTACCCGCTCCGACTGCCCTTTGATGGGTACGTGCATGTGGCTTGACAGTTGCCTAGCGAAATGGTCTTTACAATTTACTGCCGGCTAGATTGGCTTCAAGCTCCAGAGGTGTTCGAAGCTGGTAATTCGGAGAACGAGGTACTACAGGTTTGAATTTTGCCACAAATGGCATCGATGGTACAGTTATTTCTTCTATGAGGCTGATGCTACTACGATCTCTATGAGTGCGGTTCTACTGAATCCTAAATTACGAGTTAATCATATCAATTGTATACCACCATATGCCAAGAACTAAAACGCAGAGAATATGTACGTATCTTGATGCAGACCAGAAAGGCAATGATCATCTATATTAAATTAGTGCAACACTTCCGCTTAAACTTTAAACTATTTAGCACAGAGAACAGACATCCATGATCGAACAAAAATATTTAAAAAACGTGTGTAAACATTTGAATTAATATACGAAAAACACTAGCGCCGCCACACCAACCTATCCCAACTATCCGTCAAATCGATTCCGGAACCGGTTCGAAATCCTGGATGGATTCAGCATGGAATCTAGCTCAAAGAAAACAACCGATTCCGACTCTATCGGTTGACGCATTTGAGCTGGAATTCATGCTGGAAGTCCGAATCGGTTCCGGACTAGTTTGACTGGGTAGAGAAATAACCGCTGTCAATTCTGTCGCACTCAGCCACAAAAAAACATGACGACAGTAGCGCACCTGGATTAGATATCCAAACTACCTTCGAAACCGTTAGAGATTTTACACAAGTTGAATGCTGAAGATGGACGTCTGTTCTCTGTGTATTTAGGTAGAAGTTGGATGCAGATAACGTTATTTGCCCCAAACCAGTTCTTCGCTAATTATATAAACAAACCGGAAAAAAATTAAAAACAAAAGGCACACTTTGATTAGGTAGCACTGTCAGTTTCGTTTTCGCCGACGGTTTTTACTTGTCAAGACGAATTGGGTTGTTTAATTCGCCTCCTTGGTGAGCCAAGAAACGATAACACTTTTATATGGGACCTTGGCGTATTTAATTTGTATTTGGTTTTATCGTGGATGTCGTAACAGTTTTATAGCGTAACTACGGAACAAATAAAATGACAACTGCATAACACCATAATAAAATCATCAGCTTCAAGGAATCCGTCTTAAAACCAAGATAAAACAATGATAGATCCTCCAAGCGTTTTGATTGTTATTTGGACTGGTTGTAAAATGATACAAGTTGGTCAGCATCGCTGGATCGGCTCAAGTCTCGACAAGTTTCGCTATTAACAACAGTTGTGAGTACACAGAGTAGATACAGAACACTAGATTAGGATTGTCGCTGGCGTCAGTGGTAGGAACATCATTGTTTTGATTCCGGGATATACCTGTCAAATGGGCCAAATAAAAAAAGCAAAAAAATAATCCTCTATCGTCGTTTCATAGCGACTAATCATTTTTGTTTCTTTTAGCCAGCAAAACAATCGCCATTCTTGGCTAATGTGTTTTCACTAATTAGAATGCACAAATTGTCTAAACTTGTGCTGAATTTTGATAAATTTTAATTTCCTTCCAAACTCTTTCATTTCATAACAATAACAGTCGAAAATTTACACCGAGAAAATTCGTTATATTGAATATACTGATTTCACACATATTTTTTTGCAATTTGTAGTAGCATATAAAAATTACCTGTCACGCATAGATATCATGGAAAAATTAATGAAATTATAATAGTATGCCACATAGAAATTTGTTAACAGATATCACATTTTTCTTTTGCCTCTCGTTTATTCTGTTGCAAATTTTATGCATTGGACGTTTTCGGTCTTGAATGCATAAAAATCACAGCAGAATAAACGAGACTGAAAGGAAAAATTAGGCAAACTCAATTTGAAGTTCAACTAAACGGTTTGTGGTTAAAAGCAGGCCATATTTTTCTGCGTGTACCAAAATCGCGGACCAAAGACTTTTACTAGAGAGACTTTCGATACTTTGACAGATATATACCGGAAGCAAAATAAACATGTTCCGAGGCGAAAACAATGGGAACACCAGCGACAATCCTAATCTAGTGTTCTGTATCTACTGTACACAGTTACACAGCAAAGCAACGAACGATCAACACGAACTCGGAGAAAATCGGGATATCATTGTCTAGGAAAATTTTTCCGTAGGTGATCTCTACACGAGAATGGTTGAGAACTAAATGGCTCACGGAAAGGGACATCGGTATCGAGAGATATTCCGCCGCCGGGAAACTCAGCACCAACTAGTAGATAAATAGGGCCGAGTATCGCCATGAAGGATAAAAAACATAGCGAAGGTGGTTCTGTAGAGATGTAAGTATTTATGTTCGGTAGCTCTGGATCGGTTCGTGTCTCGGCACGAAGATATTTATAGCTGACCTGAGCAGGTCAGTTATAAGAAGAGAGTTGGACAGCAAGCAAGAAACAGCATTAATGGAAAAAAACGAATTATTAACACAAAATAAAAAGAGAAAATTACAAACCTTCCAGAAGTAAACCTAGCCTCGGAAGGATAAGAATTGCACAGTGGGACGAGCCCGGACTTAAGACCATATATGAAGGTTACGCGATATTCTCGCTAGTATTATTCTCGTATCAGCTGAGCTATCACAGACAAGATTTCATGTGATTTTAACGTAAAACGAATTTTTACAGCTTTTTGAAAAGCATAACTCAAGTGTTTTTGCATTATTTGACCATAGGAACTACATCCCGTAATTTTCGTTTTTCAAAGTAACGGTTGATTTTATACATTGTATCACTTCATCAAAGTTATCCTTGTGATCGTAAAATCGCCAAAAATAAGTCACTAGTTAGTTTAGTTATTGTTTAGATAACTATTTGTCATGAATTTTTATTGAATTCGAATTTCTAATGTGATAACAACAACGACGCCCTACTGGAGCTGTAGAGCTGGGTTCTCGGTGGAGTTTTTGGTTCTAGGAAGGGCTCCCCGTCACAATCTCATACTACAATTGCAGACGAGATAGGCTGTGTCGCCCACTGAAACACTAGTTAAGGCCAATTGCATCGGGCTGTGATTCTGAATGTGATATTCATTATACAGTTCAGATATGTTCGGGGGTAGAGGCTTCGCGATCACGTGAATCATCGCGAAGGACCCGAGCATTTGTACATTAACATGTTCAATCGTGTGGGCGTTTGTATGTCGCGTATGCTAACGTGAATGTAACTTCGCGTGTATAAATACTATTTTAAAACGTGTGCATTTCGCATATTCGCGTGTGTGCTTGGATGAACGCTCGCGGACCGTGAATCTAATACTTAATTTTTGGTGTACGGCTCAGATGCTAGAAGAAAGTGAGATCTTCCATATCACTAGAGTTCCCGGTTATGTCGCCATGGAACGTGTCTAGAGAATATGAGCTTTATTTTTTATTCGTCCTACTGAATGTATGGACCTAAGTTGCTAGGGCAGAGGATAATGGTTTCCGGACGTGACCGATTCATGATTACGCAAACACGGACGTTTGTAGGTTCGCGTTTGAGACAGCGAGCGTTTGAAATTTCGTAACATTCACCTTATTACCGGGGTGTTATAAAGTGCGCGCGATCGCGGGTGTTGGTGTGCGTTGTGATCGCAAAGGGCTTAAGTGTTCGTATGTTAACGTGTTTGTCACGTGTGCTCGCGAGCATGTGACTTCGTGTGTACAAAACTGGATTTTGACAGTGATGCCATTCATATATTCGCGTGCATTTTTGGATGGTCACGCGGACCTTCATTCTGATATATGAATTTTTAGGTTCACGTTTGAGACCGCGTTTGAAAATTTATAAGCGCTGTAACGTTCACCTTATAACCGGGATGTTATTTTTGCGAGATCGCGGTTGTGGGTGCCTTGGAGGGTCGCGAAGGGATCAAGCATTTGTATGTTAACGTGTTTGTCACGTGTATGTGACTACGCGTGTAGAATTTCGATTTTATAATTTCTTGAATGATCGCGTGGACCGTTGAACTGATGCTTTATGTTTAGTGTATGATACAGATGGTAGAAGAGAGTTAGTTTCCCCATGTCACTAGAGTTGCAGGTCATGTCACCATGGTGTTGTCTAGTGAATTTGAGCATAATTTTTTGATTGGTTCAACTGAAACCATTATTCTAGACTGTTTGGATCGAGGTTAGACTTCCGGACGTGACCGTTTCATGATCGCGCGAGTAGTGGGTTAATGCTTGAGACCGCGTTTGGAAGTTTATAGTGGGTACGTTTACTTAACAAACGGGGTGTTTTTATGTTGGCGAAATCACGGGCGTAAGTATGTGTAGATGTTTGTACCTATATGGATATAGATAGAGTATAGTAGAGATATACTAGTAAAAGAAATCATAACATGCTGAATAAAGAAAAATGCAGAGCTTGATTAGAAGTGTATAAAGTGACCGGTACTATTTTGGTATACATGAGTAATGGAAAAGCAAACAAATAGATGTACAAAAGAAATAGACTAATGAAGTAGAATAGAAAAACATTTGCAGCATGCAATCAAACTACTTTAACTCGTTTAAATGAAGTAAATGTTGTTTATTTGTCATTAACGACAATTGCATTTTGTTAGACTTTCATCATGCTATGCTGGCCGGGAATGGATGATTCACGTGCGTCGGTAAATTCATTGTAATGTACCTTAATTTATCTAATCCAACCTTCCCGAATGAATAGAATCGAATGCACAAATTGGACACTGGAAGTATTGGCCACTATGCTATCATATACGCCATTTCTGCATCCATTCCCTGACTGTCACAAATACTCAGACGAATACATACACAGATAGACAAACAACTAGCGCATAACAATTGGACAATAGTATTAAAAGCTACAATATTTAAAAAAACGACAACTAATAGGTTTTGTATTTATTAACTTAAATTAATTATTAAATTAATTTAATTAGCATAGGGTAAGGTGGGGCAAATCCGACCGTTGGGTAAACCCGACCCCCTCTGTTATCGAAAGTCGGAAGTACTTCGGGAATTGTTGTCATTGTTGTCGCGTAGAGCATCGAAAATAATCATAATGGTGGTATGACAGCATTTTATTAGTCTACATTGAGATGCTCAAACGACAATAAGTGTGTTTTTACAACTTTTGGTTTGATTTTTGTGCATCATTGACTACAATAAATTTCTGATTGTCAAAGTGATTGTATAAAAAAATGTAATTGTATTGGAATTCTTTGATTAAAGTCCTACAAAGTGCATAGATGAATTTATTCCAACTTTTCTCATATTTTTTTAATTGCATCGTAATGTAAAATGACGCGGTGTGGCGAATCCGACCTCTAAACAGTGGGGTAAAACGGACCGCTTTTTTGATATGAAACTGTTCATTTATCAAATTGAAATATATTTTTATTGTAATTATTTATTATTTTTTGCACAATGGTTCATAATTACAAACAAAAGACACAAAAATGTAATGAATATAGTATTCATCGAGCAACTGCCCCGATAAAAATGGGAATATCTTTACGTGTTACGTGCTCGGGAATTTGACATTCCAAGATTAACATTGAATTCCATTTTCTTCATGTTACAATTCAATAACATAACATTGAAGAGAAATTTTAAATTAGTTCCAATTTCATAATAGTTTCAAACTAATAATCCTTTCAATCCAAATTTAACCAACAAAACTGATATTCATTAAATAAGGTTAATACGTAATACGAATTATACAATTATCATTTTAAAATCGAAATTTCAGACCCCTCCCGAAATTTTTTTCTGGATCCGCCCCTGTAAGACCGCAATATGCTTGATGATGTTTGCTATACCGCCACGCACCTCAACCTTGGGGGGCGGGAGTAAAGTTAATTTCTATTTTTATAACCAAAATAGGAATTAGGCGTATAAAATTTTTTAAAAAATTTTTTGAACCTTCACAACAAAATAATTATTTTTAGCAACTCTAATGTGTAATGAAGGTTTTTTTACAAGTGTTAATATCAAAAACGATTTGGCACACGAAAATTAACATACAAAAATTTTAAGCACATTTTCGATAAAATATATATTTCTGAGACACTCTAATGAATAATAAATGTTCATTTATAATCTGTTTTAATAGCAAAAACGAATTCGGCATACCAAGTTACATAAAATTGTTCTATTTGAACCGATACGACAAAGCTTTGACTTTACTCCATCTTTTGTTCTAAGTCGTGTCACTGTGGATTGGGAGGAATAAGAGCGTTTGGTTTAGCCGGTAGATTTTATAAACCACCGCAGTAGGAATCTGACACTACCAATAACCAGCAGGCGGTGGTGTCTAATCAAGATTCCTTCTCGCTAAGACATTGTCTCAATATGTTGAGCCGAGTCGACACAATACTCTACGCTCCGGGTCTCGGAAAAAATCTTCAGTGTTTGAGGGTATGTATACCTTCCTTATATAAGGAACGAACAAAATCAAAACCTCTCTTAAGAATTTTCTGTGCACGGGCCTGACGGCGCACAGAGGAGTAACTAGAACATATTCCTGGCCAATAACAAAAATATTTTTTGCTTCGTTATATTTTTTACATACCTAGAAGTATACTGTATAACGTGGCAAAATTATGAATATGTCGAAAATTGTTAAAATTTTTTTGAATTGATGCAAAATGGTGATATTTTAAGAGGTTTTTTATTCATTTTTATTATATATCCAGCTTTCTAGTGATGATGACTGTATTAAATAAGATAATATTATTACAAACGTAGTTGAACACAACCATTTGTATAACTTCAGCCTAAAAATAACTGAAAATAGTAGTGTTGCTGCGCATTGCACCACCTCTAAAAATACATTTTTAACATTTTATTCCAAACTTGAATGATAAAAAAGTTATCTTAAACGGCTAGATCCGGCAAAAATGCTGAAGCAGTATTACAAAATAATTCCAGCTATCCAAAAAACATAAGAACTTTTTTGGACTTGTCCGATCCACATATTCCAAGCGATTTGAAAATTTTGGGGTATTATATGTCCACAAGAAATTTGGTCTTCGTTGATGGAATGATGGATCAGAATGTGTATTTTAATATGGATATCTTAAAATAAATTTTAAAGCAAAGCTTCCGTAAAATGGTACTTTTACTAAGAAATGAAATATTGGAAATTCGATCAGGAGAAGAACCTAAAGCGTAAGGCGTGCAAAAAACGTTTGGAGTAAATTAATAATTGTTTAAATGTTATGGATTCTCCTCTGTGGGCCCGCTTATTAACTGATTAGAAAAAAAACGGGAGTATTTGGATAAAAAGTGCGAAACTATCCGGATTATAATGAGAATGATCTTAGAAACTACACACCAAAAAAAAAAATAATTGATGAAATGACGAAATATAACAGTGTTCTATTTAATTTTACATGAAACATGTACTTTCCATGCGCAATGCCATAAAATTACACCCCTCAACATTTTAAACAAACGCCAGATGTGGAGGGAGTAAAATTACGTGACTTGCCAAATTCAACGACTTGTAAAATTAGAATCAAACGTAAAACTGTGTAATTTTTATCATTTTATGCTCGTATATGTCATGGTCAGGAGACGTAAATTTACACTATTTTTTCTAGGTGTGTACTATTTAGAAGAATAGGATAAAATTTAAGTTGAATTTCCACAAAAACTAGTGGCCAGCTTTCCAATACGATTGAAAACTGTAATTATAAACAAAAGCTACCACATTGAATATTGCTGAGCAGTAGCACAGAGAACAGATGTCCATCTTCAGCATTCAACTTGTGTAAAATCTCTAACGGTTTCGAAGGTAGTTTGGATATCTAATCCAGGTGCGCTACTGTCGTCATGTTTTTTTGTGGCTGAGTGCGACAGAATTGACAGCGGTTATTTCTCTACCCAGTCAAACTAGTCCGGAACCGATTCGGACTTCCAGCATGAATTCCAGCTCAAATGCGTCAACCGATAGTCGGAATCGGTTGTTTTTTTTGAGCTAGATTCCATGCTGAATCCATCCAGGATTTCGAACCGGTTCCGGAATCGATTTGACGGATAGTTGGGATAGGTTGGTGTGGCGGCGCTAGTGTTTTTCGTATATTAATTCAAATGTTTACACACGTTTTTTAAATATTTTTGTTCGATCATGGATGTCTGTTCTCTGTGGCAGTAGGTTAGATCCAATTATTTACTGTATCCAGTCCAGGATTTGTTAGAACAGCTTCAAAAGAAAACTGTTCTACGGATTTAGATATTTTACATGTGAGGTATTCCAGGAAGATCCGCCTTAAAATCTTTAAAATCATGATTGACCATCTTCGATTCCGATGAAACTTTCACCAGCATGAAATACATTTTCCACAGCCAACGAGATCGTTTTAACTCTGAGAAATCTTTTAAAAGGGCATAGAAGTTGTAGCGTGTATGTAGCGTTTAAAAAAAGTTTAATTACCGTATTTTATACAGCAGAACAAGTTACATCAAATGAATAGTACTACTAGGAAAAAGAAATGTTAAGGACGTTATGGCGAAAAAACTTTGGCGATACGGAGAGTGTTGGCCTGTTTAGTGAATTTTCATATAATAATGCAACATGTGAACAATATTTTCCTAAATTTTCATAGTAAAATATTGAAAATTGGTCGAGTGACAGTATATCTCTCGACCAATTTTCAATATTTTACTATGAAAGCACCTCGAAAAAATGTCTTGTACATCATAACTCAATATCTCTTGGCCCAATCGTTTTGAAATTTTGCACAGTTGGTCTTCTTCACACCATTTCTCACAACGAGAGCTTTTGATAAAATTATTATAATTACTATTCCCACAAAAATAAATCGGTTTTTTCGCTTTAAAGTGTTAATAAAAATTCAAAATCGAAAAAGAAAAAGCTCCCAGCTGAGTAATTACTCATGTGGACAAAAACTGTGAAAATTTTCAAATGATTCAGTAGATTTTATGTTTTGGTGTACACCGTAAAACGATTTTCTTTTTGAGACGCCGTCAGAGGTTAACTGTCATTCAATATTTTGCAGAGTTTACAATTTTCCCAATCGTGAACAGAATAAGACGATATTTCACCTACTTTGACCAGCAATAAAAAAGCAAACATACGATGGAACATTGTTTGCTCTCCAACTTTTCTCGACAAGATAGCATTGGATCTCATTTTTTCGCGGTATAATATGAGATGATATTTTCGCGCCTAATGTAAAACTACCGAATAACTAATGGTTTCGCAAAAAATCACAAAAATGAGTAGATACAGATCCTTAGAATGAAAATACTGCAATAATGTGGGGAAATAAGTTCTATAATGTAATATTTTAATGGTTTTTCTTGAACTTAATTTATCATGAGGTTCGAAGCTGCGAAATTATCACGCTTCCATACTGCATTGCCAGCAAATTCTCGCAATTTCTTGAAAGGTGAAAAGTAGGGTCCGTGCCTACTAAGGATGAAAAAGCTGTTCGATGAACTGCTTGTCGTGAAAATGAGCGAATATTTTAACCTCTGATATTTTGCATTGAAAATTTGAGATAAAATTGTTCAATTGTTGCACTATTCTATGGAAAATGAACGAATATACTAATGCTCTCTGTATCGCCAAAACAAATTAAAAATAGAGCTTTTTAACGAATTAATCTTGATCTCAACCCCCCCCCCCCCCTCCTTCCTACATAACCGAAATTATAAATAAATATGTTAAGGACTTTTTTAGAATTTTAGAATTTTCAGGTACAGAGTTTTAATACGCAGGGGAAGATAGGGTAAAACCGAAGACTCCATATCAAGAAGACTGGCAACTCTGTCCAGAATCCGGAGACAGTAACAGCAACGCCACTTGCGGGTAAAGGTGGTACTTTCCATAGTGATGCACACACACATATACATTTTTACATAAAGCTTCCTCCCTTCTTCCAATAGAGGCGCTGTAACCTTTGTCGCTTCTCGTTTGTATGGGGGAAGGAAAGAGATATCAGTCTTCTTGATTTGGAGTCTTCGGTAAAACGCACCCTCTAAGGAAATATAATCATAATCCTGCTATAGAACATCAATTGGGTGAATTTAATTATTTATATCGTTTAGCCAACATTTTCCTCTATAATCACAATCATAACGCTTTGTAAAATATTCAAAAACATAAAATTAATTCAATTCTTAAAAATCATTAAGAATTCCTTTAAAAAAATATCGGGGCAAAACGCACCTGTGCGGGGGTAAAATGCACCACAACAACGGGGCCCAATGCACTACAACAACGGGGCATAATGTACCGCAACAGCGGGACAGAATGCTCGGCGAACAAGGAAATAGTTTTGTTTTCCGACGGGATGTCACAAAAGTGTGCCATTAAATAGCCTTAGGTTATGCAATCAGTACGTTATCGATTTTTCTGTTTTCGATTAAAAACCCAGCAAAATCAAAGAAGAGGGCATTTTGCCACCGATGGAGCAGACATATAAATTTATCAAAAAGTGAATTATTTAGTATATTTTTCATATGTAGTGAGACAGAATAATGAACAACGCACTGTGGCGGATTTGGCTAAAAACCTGGCCAAAAGTCGAAAATTGCATGGTAGTACTTTGGGGTCTAGTACATATATTGTCCTTCGGAGGGTGCTGCCGCATGCTATTTTAAGTGAAACACTCCAAAATTTTCATATTTGAGGTGTTGACACATCCAAACAGTTTAAACCATCGCGCTTTGCTCATATTTTTCATCGAGCGTCCGAAATATCAGTATTATTCAAGTGTAGCTAGATTTTGATAAAAGCACAGAGAACAGACGTCCATCTTCAGCATTCAACTTGTGGAAAATCTCTAACGGTTTCGAAGGTAGTTTGGATATCTAATCCAGGTGCGCTACTGTCGTCATGTTTTTTTTGTGGCTGAGTGCGACAGAATTGACAGCGATTATTTCTCTACCCAGTCAAACTAGTCCGGAACCGATTCGGACTTCCAGCATGAATTCCAGCTCAAATGCGTCAACCGATAGAGTCGGAATCGGTTGTTTTCTTTGAGCTAGATTCCATGCTGAATCCATCCAGGATTTCGAACCGGTTCCGGAATCGATTTGACGGATAGTTGGGATAGGTTGGTGTGGCGGCGCTAGTGTTTTTCGTATATTAATTCAAATGTTTACACACGTTTTTTAAATATTTTTGTTCGATCATGGATGTCTGTTCTCTGTGATAAAAGTGTCGGTTTCAAATGTGTAATAATGGAAAGTTATGCTGACGGTATGTACTTTATTTATATGTATTGATGTCAAAACATATTATTTTGTTTGTCTATAGAAAATGTCAATAACTTTCACGCTTTTGTAGCAGACACGGTTTCAACAGACATTTTTGCTAAATTATTGAAATACTTTTTTTGTCCACGTATGTCCACTATGTTTCAAGGCAATTTTTGTTCCTTGAACGATTCTCTATTTGGAACATAATAAAATTCTTGCCCGAATTTGCCCGTTTATGAGTAATCTTTGATTAAGTGGAGACGGAGATGGATTATAAGATTTTTAGATTAAAATTTGGTCTCGCACTTTTAATTACTACTGCACCTCCGATTGTCATAGCGAGTCGCACAATACTGCATTTTGATCAGAAAGAATTGTGTATTTAGTGGTGAAAATTTCATCGAGCTTCGTAAACAAGTTCAAAAGTTATCAAAAGTGGAACGCAAAAGACTTAAATAATTTTGGTCGTTCATATTGAAATCCAACGAGGTCAACAGAAGTAATCGCCAAAGGTTCCAAATATCAAAAATCGATTATGAATACCATGATTAAACGTTATCGGGGAACCATGACCTTTGATCATGCAAAGCAAAACAAATCTAAAGGTGGAATATATGACTGGATACTACAAGCGAAAAGAGTAGAGTAGTGCAAAAGAATACTGGGATCTGCGGCCGTTTTTTGGCCAAAGAGCTCACTTTGGCGTACACTCCAGTTTGTCGAATTTGTTTGTGAGAAGGTTGACAATCGTAGCATGTCAGCAAACATGACAACTAAACGTGGTTGCTCAAAACTATAACAGGAAGCAGTACTAGCATGTTCTGACCAAGTATAACGCAAGAATTTAAATGTTTCATCGTATAATAATGTACTTTGGACAAATCCTCGGTCAAATTTAATTTAAATAAAACTATCAATCTTAGTGAATTTCTCTTATTTTCGTATTTTTCTCATATTTATTTTAAGTTACTACAATTTGCATGCAAACTTGTTGTCAATTTTCACTTCATGCATTTCGTCGCAGAATCGGCTTATTTTATATATATTAGAAAAATACTATTTTTCGTTCTTTGAGAAATATATGCATCAGCAATTGAACAATAATCGTACAGAGAGTTTAAAAGTTTTGTAACTATGTTGCATAATATTTCAAAATACATAGTTTGAAATGACTAATAACATCAATTCTCATAATAGCTACATTATCCAGACACCCAAACCTCTTAATGCGTGCAAATCAACAAATTCTATCATTTAGCTACACACTATTTAAAATTCGATACATTATAAACGTTATTGGCATACACTGGATCTATTAAATCTTCATTCGTGAAAATTTACTTATTTTTAGATTAAAATTTCGGCCATTTTGCATGCGCCATTTTGAATTTTGAAAATCTGACATCAAAATCGTAATCTGCGCCCCAAAAAACCATGGTATGCACCATTGCACATCAATCAAAACCATTTTCGACTTTTGGCCAGGTTTTTAGGGAAATCCGCCACTGTGCAACGGTATAAATCGAACTAGACTGCTCTTATATAATAGTAAAACAGCATTTATAAGAGCTGAAAATTCTTGTTGCACGAGCCACAATAATTACATAAGAAGAGCATGTTAATGTTTTTTGTTTATTTCGCGAACTGCTATTGATGTACGGTTATCAAACTTCGATAGTGTATGTTTACTGTGGCAGACTTCCGATTGGTGTTACCCTTTTCTTTCTGTTTTCGATATAAGCAAGATGTGCATTTTGCCCGAGGGTGCGTTTTACCCCATCTTCCCCTAATGTGCTATCTAATGTCGTTTTCGCTTGCGAACCTAGAAACTAACCCAGGTTAGTTGATTCAAACAAACGTTTTTAATGGAACTGAGTTGGGTTCCCGCAGAGGTTCGAAACTGAGTTAGTTTGTGCCTCAAGCGAAAGCGACATAACCAGGGTGGCCAGATGGAATTCCCTAATATCGGTAGGGTCACTAAAAGTTTATCGGTAGTTATCGGTAGGCCGGGTTATTGTTCCAAAAACGTAGTGTTGACATAGAATTGTAAAATACTGAAAACACAGATCTCAGACCAAATCCAACTCAAAAATGAATGTTGAGTAGAATGTGTCCAAAATCAATAAAAATCGGTAGTTTTCGGTAGGGATAAGAAAATATCGGTAGTTTTACCTTGGTCGTCTGTGAATCGGTAGGGAAGACCAAAATCGGTAGGACTACCGATAAATCGGTAGGTCTGGCCACCCTGGACATAACCCCTCAAACAGTAAGTGGCAGAGAGAGAATGCAAGTCGACAAGACATAGGGTAGACGAGCCCTTATTCATCTCATTAGTCAGTATGTCACACTATTTCGATTGTAACTTGGTTTACAGTGATTGGATTGCGCTTAAATAGGTATTAGCATGCTTGCTTCGTTTTTAAGAAGCAGTAACATACAAAATCTGGTTTGGAAAATGCAAAATACTCGCGTTTGAGCGAAGTGAAAAGCCGAGTACAACACACCCTTATTTATTCTACCATTTGACCTAATGCTTTGAATAGTATCTCTATTCGTAGGAGTTAGGCCTTTTTTACATAGAATGTTTATGCATAGTTTGAAAGAAATTGGTTAAGTGGTTCTTGAATGGCAGGTTACACCGCAAATCATGTTTTTTTCCTAGAGACGTTCTGCAAAAAGCTTCGTCACCGAGTCGTTTGTCGATATTTTTTCCATAGAAAAATTACAGAATGTTATTGTAATGATGCACTATAATGTACAAAAATTCAAAAAAGTTGGAATTCATTCTTTACACTTTCACACCCACATTGGCGGATCCAGGAGGAGGGTCCTGGAGGTCCTGACCCCCTCCGAAATTTTTTAACTTGTTGAGAAATTTTAAATTTGTTTCAATTTTATATTAGTTTTAAACTAAAAATCATTTAAAACCAAAGTTGACCACCAAAACTTATTTCATATAAATGATGTTTTACGTATAACGTATTGTACAATGTTCATTCAAAAAACCAAAATTTCAGCTCCCGCGATTTTTTTCTGGGCCCGCCCCTGATCCCTCATCGAGAGTTCATGTAGACTTTGGGGGATTTTTCGATCCGATTTGTGGATATTTTAGAACTACCTATACCTAAAACTCTATACCAATACATTATAGGAATGTATTCTCAATAAAATAATCACAAAGCGGTATTCATAGTTTTCAAATAACAATTTGAATGTCAGTTTGATTCAAAATTCAGCAACGATACAATCAGTTGAAAAAAAAAACGCACGTGATGTGGATTTTGGTTTTTTTTTAACTCGAGAAGAGCTATTTGCGTTGGGAATGTATAGTTATTTAGATCTATATTACACAGTTAAGATTTTCTAAGTTATTCATAAAAATTCGGTATAGAATTGAATTAAACTGGAGTTGATGTAATTTTCGATTATTAGTGGCATGCTTTCCCATATTGTATATGTTGTAAGCTAATCTTATTTTCTAAAGGAAGATATGGGACACCGAAAATCATTACTCAATTGATTGAATTAGTTAAGGTTATGTTAAATTCCTACAGCATTGCTAGAGAATATAGAAAGTGATGTGATCACATTAGATCATGTGGAGTATATCACAGCGCTTAATATGAAATTAATTGGTAATAACTAGGTGACGTACGAGTGTAATCGCTTAGAGTGTGACATTCAATTACTGCTTTTCCAAGTGGCAATCTACTTCGGCCAAACCTAATCGGCGAATATGTCGCTCATGGAATAGTATGATATCTACGCTTTGCTTGATTTAATTTCATTGTGGTTTCGGTTAATACATTCTTCATTCTTATAGAATCCGTTCGAAATTCCCTAGAAAGCTAATGAAATCGTTAACTTTTGATTAAGCAATATGGTGTGGGTTTAAAATGACTGGTTTGATTTTATTTAATTTCATATCGTCGGTTCATACCATTGAGGAACAACTCAAAGACTATATTTGATATTTATTAGATGGAGGAGGATGACTGGCCGTGTAAAGTTTCACCAAACATAGGGTTACCGAAGTCCTTATTTTAAAGGACACGTCCTTAATTTCGATGATTTTGGGCAGTGTCCATAATTTTAGTTTCAATTCATGGTATATTTGAAATCTATCTGATCAAGTTCAACTAAGCGAATAAAACATTTTGTTCGCCATTTTAGTTGGGGATTTCCTTGCAGTACTTTATTGTGTTCAGATTAATGATTTAAAAGTTTTGATTAATTTTATTGGTTCAAGTGCAGTTTCACGCTAAAATATGATGTCTCTTTATCCTAATGAAATTATATTGTCCCTACTTGTATATTGAAATGTATCACTAGCTTTAAAAGCTACAATAAAATGTAACTCAAAGAAATTGGCTCCTTCAACACGCAGAAAAAAAATTAGTATAAATAAACAAATTTTAGTTTACAATAGCAATTTTCCCGTTTGATATAGTGATAAACAAGATTCAGGTTTGATTCAATCAATGCTGTTGCTTGAATTTACGAACAAATTCATTTGTTGGCTTTTGAATAGTCTCAACATATAATTCGTTTGAAACAACAAAATCATCATCAAGTTTAACAGAACAAACAAGTTCGAAGAAACAAAAACAAATCTTTTGTATTAACCAAAGGAAAGAACAACTCAAGTTTAGTTGGAATTAAACAAAGATTCTGTTGGTTTTTAATAAAGGGATCAGTTAGATCTAACAAATTTTATTTTGATTCAACAATGCCTCTATTTAAAATGTAAACAGAAGAATTTGTTTAACTAAACCAAATACATGCTTTCGAAAAACGCCCTTTTCAGTTTGAAACAGTCATTCTCCACGTTTTAGATTCAACTAAACGTTTTGTTGCTTCTTCTGCATGAACCTAACGAAATGAATAAAAAGGAACCAAAGCTTGCTCCTTTTCCTCCCGGTTGCTACCAGAAGAATAGTATGTTAAAAATAAGAAAAATTTGGTCTCCAAACAATAGAAGGCATGTTAATCATCCAAAAAAGTTTTTGAAGGCAGGGAAATTATGGGTAAAACCGACACTGTGGGTAAAACTAACAGCGGAACTTTCTCGAGAAATCAATTTTTATTCATTTCATAATGACACTTTATTATTAGTACGATTATGTAGAGCATTTGAAGACAATTTGGATTGACATGAGTTCGTCGAATGTCATAAAAATAAACAAAATATGCGACCGAAGCGTTCATACTCGTCTGGATGTTAGATTTTGTTGGTAGTTGGTAGTTGGTAGTCGGTCTAACAAAGTTTGAGGTATTCAATATTTTTTATCGTTTTGCCTTTCTCATATAAAGAAATCACTGTAAAAGTCGACTTTTTAGCCGAGTGTCATACACCATTCGATTCAGTTCGTCGAGATCGGCAAATGTCTGTGTGTGTGTGTGTATGTATGTGAGTGTGTGTATGTGTGTGTGTCATGTAAACTCACACAATTTTCTCAGAGATGGCTGAACCGATTTTCGCAAACTTAGTTTCATTTGAAAGGTATAATGCTCCCATAAGCTGCTATTGAATTTTTAGTTGATTCGACTTCCGGTTCCGTAGTTACGGGTTGAAGAGTGCGGTCACACAGCAAATTCCCATATAAACTGGTACCACCATGATGTTCAAATGATGTAAAACATATTAAAATTGATGTAACATTACTCTAGTTTGCGGGTCTGGATCACTAATGATCAATTAAAGCAGCTTTGACCACATTGGCCACCTATGACGGTTCATGACGCCACCGGGGAACCCGCCAAGTTCCTAAGCTAATATCACACCCATTCCCCAACGAATTCTCTACCGATTTTTACAAACTTGATTTCAAATGAAAGATACAGTAATACCATTGACTGCTGCTGAATTTCATTCGGTTCTGACTCTTGCTTCCGGAGTTACAGGGGTGTTAGTAAGGATACACTGGAATTTCCCATATAAATCGGTACAATCGTAATACCTCAGAGGCTAAAAACTATTGAAATGGTCACCAAATTACTTCTAATCGCAGATCTAGATCACTGATTGCCAATCAAACATTCTTTGAATATATTGTCCACTATCGACGATTCCGGAAGTCCGGAGTTCCGGGCATATTCCACAATTAAAGTCACATCGGTTCTTCGGTGATGACTGAACCGATTTTCTCAAACCAAGCCTCAAATGGAAGGCAAAATATGCAGTTGAGTATTGCGTCGCCGCCCCTCCCCCCCGCCTTGCCCTTACACCTCCCTCCTTCATCACTCTCCTCCCCTTGGACCACCCTCACGCCCGCATTTCCTTCATCCACCCCGTATAACGAAATAAGATGAAGGATTTCTGACGCACTTTCCACTCCCACTCTACTAACCCCCCATTCCCTCCACTTTCAAACCCATTCCACCAACATTTCAAAATATAATCACATGAAGATAACATTTAACTCATGCTGATTAAGCTAATTAAATATTATTCTTTAACCTTTCTCATATAGAAAGGTTATGCAATTGCTCCAAAAACCGACTTTCTAACCGAGGCCCAAAGGTGCAAGTCTCATATAACATTCGACTCAGTTCGCCGAGATCGCAAAATATCTGTGTGTATGTATGTGTGTATGTATGTGTGTATGTATGTGTGTGTGTATGTATGTATGCATGTTTATATGTATGTATGTGTGTATATGTGCGGATTTGTTAACAAAATGTCCACATCGGTTTCTCGGAGAAGGCTGAACCAATTTCTCAAGATGAAGATTCAAATGAAAGGTATAATATTCCCATAGGTTGCTATTGAATTTCATTTTCAACTGACATCTTATTCCGGATTACGAGTTGAAGAGTATGGTTACAAAACAAAATTTGTTGATTTGTCCACATCGGTTTTTCGGAATTTTCTGAACCGATTTTGACAAACTTGATTTTAAATGAAAGGTCCATCAGCTGCTGTTGAATTTTGTATGGATCCGAGTTCTGGTTCCTGAATTACAGGGTGATACGTACAATCACGCAGCAAATCCCGATTCTAACGAATTCTGCGATGAATGTAAAAAGGTGAAATTTTTTCCAAAATGTAAACACAACTGTTGAATTTGTAGATCTAGGTCACCAACAGTCATTCAAAGTCTCTTTGGCCACACTGGCCACCATCGACGGATCCGGAAGCATCCAAATTCAGAATAACGGTTATATTGGTTTCTCGAAAATGGCTAGAACGATTTGATCAACTTAGTCTTAAATGAAAGGTGTTGCGTCCCCGGAAACTGATATTAAATTCCATCTCCATCCGACTTCCGGCTCCGGAGTTACGGGTTGTGGAGTGCGATCACATAGAAAACTCCGATTCAAACCGATACCGCGATGAATGCAAAAAGGTGCTCTTATATACACTTACCAAGTGTAATAAGAATGAAAGACATTTCCATAATGTTATATTGTACGAAGCTATTATCAGCTATTAAATCATAGTTTGGAGAAATGAGAAAGGCACAATTGCACCGCTAGGTGGATTAAAACAGGTTTTTTAAATGTTAAATCACACCTTTACATCACACATACTCGCACTTTATAACTCAGGCATATATCACATTTTTAATAAAGATACAGATTTTAATAAAGTGGAGAGAAAATAAATTAAAGGGGGTGTCGATCTTATGTCTATGGGGTGTCGGTTTTACCCGCAGAAGAAGTCACTTTGTTTGTTTTCCAAGTTTTGCAACAAATAATTTTTAATGAAATTAATTTTTTGATGTGCTGACAAAATTAACCTTAACGTAAAAATTAAAATTATATTGGTTTTGGCGTAACCCATAAAAATTGTTAAACTTAAGGTGTCGGTTTTAACCATAACTCTCCTACACATTTTTCGTTGGAATAAAATATAAATATCATTAGCTGAAACATACATTTAGGGAAAAATGGACAAAAATTCATCATGTTAGTCATATGCAAAAATGTCAAGCGTACACATGTCAACTCGGTTATATTATCAAATGTGACGACCATATGAACATAAATGTCAGGCCATATTTTTCCATTTCGCTGAATTTGAATTTATGCCACTTACGTATTCCGCAAACGACAACTAACGAAAATTGTTTGATACGGTCAATTTTGCATACAAACACTTCTTTATTCATACGGAAGCTTAAATCTTGAAGAAGTTAAGAAGTTGCATCCACTCTTCTTATGAGAGTTGATTAATTCCATTTAGGAAAATCCCTTCGGTTTCAAATGGCTTGATCCGTTTTTGCTTGGGTCGAATGGCGGGGCAAGTGGGTGTTAAAAACATAGAGCTGCAGCAAATGCACCGTCCGACTAAGAGGTGAAATAAAACCCTTTCTATGTTAGCGAAAGTGCTGCAAAAATCTACGCTAATCAGTGTAAGTAACGCAAAGTAAATACCTTCTTAAACTGACTGGCAGTAAACTGTTTTGCAACCAGGATGCTTCGTAGCGGGTTTTCTAGTTGCGGTGAGTTATCGTCATGGTATTCGGCTGGTGAAAAGCTTTTCGCCTAGCAAGTTATTTTTTGTTTGACGAAACCGCCGTTCATAGGTGGATGTGGTAAACATTGTTGAAAGCAAACACACATAAGGGATGCACGGCTGCCGCAAAATGCAAGAAAACATCCGTTTGGTCTAGCATGGCACAAGCTAGGATAGCCATGCAGAAAGAAGGAGACTAATGTGGTTGAATTAATTCCAATGAATATAGTAATCTGTATGATAAATATTGCCATACTCTTACGAAGCTGGTACCAGGTCGGGGATGAAATTCGTTTATGTTGCGTTGCGTCACACTGGCCATAAAGTTGGTTTATTCGTGTTGGGAGAGATGCGGAGGTGTTAAAAGCGCGTTTTAACTACGTAGAAAACAACAAATGTTGTACGTATGACATATCAGGCATCAGTTGGATAAGGGCACTAATCTCAGTTTCCGACCATTATAATAAGCACGCTTTCCATATCTCAACTATATACTTATTGGACAAGAGTGTTCATATGTTCACTATTCAAATTAAGGGGTCATAGGGAAAGGCGGCCTAAGAACGCCACCCTAAGCAATCAAATGTATAACACAAAATGGGCAAACAATTGCACACTAAGTTTGTAATACATACACGGAAAACCTATTCATCACAATTTCAACTAAAAAATTAGTTGAGTTTTTGATTTCGTCTAGTTAATAGTTGGGCGAACTAAGTTTTTGTTGAAAACAATAATCCAACACTGTTGGTTTTATGCTGTCAGTTTCAGTCTGGACACGAATGTTTCAGCCTAACACAAAATTTAAAAAGCCTACCTGAGCTAAAGCTTGAAACGCTTGTCTCAGCTTGTAACGCTTGTTTTAGTCCAGACACAATTGCATATGCCGTTACACTACCTTTTCAGCCAAAACACAAACGACTGGAATTCAACTAATCTCATTGTTAAAATAAACTGCTTCATCGTAAAATACAACATAGGATATTTCAAACGATTTGTTTCACCGACTGACGGATGAAGGTATGAAATTAAATTGTTGAAATATTCCGTATGCAAGTAATTCACACGTAAATATAATATAGAGTTATGTTTCTCATAGTGTTATCTTTTAATAAACTGCACTCTTAAATGAGCCAAAGGTATTTAAGGATTGTTGGAAATTGATTGATGATTTCAACTTTTTTTTTGAAAGGTATCATTTTTATATCTTTTCTATTTAGTCAGCCAGCACTGCAAAAAACTTCATAGTTATTCCACATCTAGTTTGGAATCTCAAAAGATGAAAAATAATTATCATATTGCATATTACATTTGTTAATAATTGAAATTTTACTATATAATCTATAAAATCCGAAATAGAATGATTTTGACAATTTTCGACAATACTTTCAACTTTCAGTATACATGTATTGAAAAAAATGTCAATCAAAATCATCCCTTTATTAAAATGTTTTTAAAGAAAAACTAGGTAAAACCAAAATGAGGTCAGTTGAATTTCTGTTTTTTGTGTACTGGTTCAGGTAGTTGCGTCCAGGCTAAAACAAGCTTTCCAAGCTGAGACAACTACCTACCGGCATAATCGTTATGCCCAGCGTGTATGAACATAGTTGCTGTCGCTACCTTGATGTATTTCAGTAAGGTGTGCATCTTGGCTACTTTCTGTCATTTCGTATGATGTGCGTCTTGAATCAAAATCAATAATAATTTTCAATAACTATTATTTGAGAATCTCGCAAAATTAAGAGAAAATTTAGTTACGTTTTTCATTTTTCTGTTGAAATCAACTAATTAGGAAAACAAGAATTTGTTTTGCTATTTTCTTCATCGAATAGTTTTCAGTGCGGAGTATTTGCTTTGATAACAGTATTTTACATTCATTTCTAATAAACAATTTAAAATATTTTCATGTTCTCGGAGCTTCTCAAAAAATATGGCAAGTGACGCAAAAAATGTTCACCTTGAATAGTCTGTAAAAATATTTGTGTCCTTTTGTTCCTATCCAGAGATATGAAGTTTTTTGTCACGCGCCGCACTCTTCCAACATGAGGCGCATTTCGATGATGCCCAGGATAACGCACTAGCCACAGAATTTAAAAAAATCGATTTTCTATTTATTAGTCTAAAATGTGCTTTAGGATGTCAAAAATGATATCCCAAACGCGGTTAAAGTAAACACACGGGATAAAAAGAGGAGTTACGGCATAATTGAAAATTTGAACATTTATGTATTGTTTTCGTCTTCTATGTCTTGAAATATAATTTTTAACATCCTAGAGCACATTTTAGACTAATAAATAGAAAATCGATTTTTTTAACCCCAGAATGTTTCACTTGCGTTTTGGAAAATACCACGAAATGGGGTGGAAATTGAAATGAAAAATATATTTCTGATCAGTAATACATTGGTAACATGCAACGTTACTGTTACAGCAGTTAGTGTGCGCAAATTATACCTGCGAGCCATTGTTTTGAAAAAAAAACTATAAAAAATAAACAATAAAAATCAGCGTAAATGAGAACGATTTTTTTCCAACTTAAAAATTAAATTAAATTGATTGAATAAAAGATTGAAAATGATTTTATAATACTAATTGTTACTTACGTAGTAAAACAACCAGTATTTAAACTGGTATTGTCACGAATCAAATTTCCACTGACAGTACGAAACCTGACGAAACTCTAACGGCAACCGTACACTGGGGTACAAATGTACCCTACTCTAACTTTGACACCTGCTTCCTTAAAGGCTATAAGCAAACTGGCTATACCACATTTTCCTACTCATACTAGGAACTCTAAATTGAATTATGGTCAGAGTTCCACGTCGATAAATGCCGAATTCTCGTCTCCACAGAAGGCGTGGGGTACATTTGTACCCCAGTGCAACGTTCTAAGGTTAAATTCTACGGTGGTGTAACCCCTTAATCGATTAAATAATTTTGTTAGTCTATCTTGAGTACGATGTTCTGGTTATTGATTTACGTGGTGGTTTGAGTTTCAATTTATGATTAAGCTGAATAAATGCAAAATACCGCAAAAAAATTTACAATAGTCGCAATTTATTCTCAGTAACTTCTTAGTGGAATGAAAAGTTCGTACAGTAAATTGGTAAAGACGTTTGTAAGTTTCTTGCGAAAATGAAACATGCAAGCTTACAATAAGTGCACTAATGCATATATGTTGTATATGTATCGTACTCGTTACAACTATCAAACCTTATTCATGATAACAATTTTAATTAAAACATGTTAAACTAAATTTTAACATTAGAACTGACGACGTTCTAAACAATAGAAGTTGCTATACAACCGAAGTTGCCGCATGCTAAACGATAGATACCGCAAGGTGCTCAACGCAAGATGGAAGAGCGCGGCGCGTGACAAAAAACTTCATATCTCTGGATAGGAACAAAAGGACACAAATATCTTTACATATTATTGAAGGTGAACATTTTCTGCATCATTTGACATATTTTTTTAAATTTTGAAGCGCCAAGAACATTAAAATATTTCTAAATGTTTATAAAAAATGTATGTAAAATACTGCTATTAAAACAAATATTCCGTAAATATAAGACAGTGTAAACATCATTCTATAAGTGCGTAAATATATATATATTTATACGACAGTGTAAACATCATTCTATAGGTGTGCAAAATTTCATTCTATTATCTGGAGTAGATATAAAGATATAAGAAATTGAAAAAAATAAAATTTTATTTTTTTCAAAAGTTTAAAAGCCTATAATTTAAACAAAAAAAGCAATTAAAAAAAATGTATTTTTATCGAAAGTTACACTGCATGTCCCCTACCAAAAAAAATATTTTTCATGAAAATCGGTGATTTTGTGGAAATTTCGAGGCTCACTTGACGTGGTTTGACTCAGTTTCCATCTCGCAGCGTGCAGAAATCGAATCAACGTGTACGACAGTATTTCACTTCAAGTCCTGTATGGTTAGCTTTTATGCAGGTATAGATTTAAAAGCGTGACGCGCCTACGAATTACATTGAAGTAGCACTGGTTCTCAGATAAATTGTTTTTTTTAATCATATTTGAAACTAGTATTCGACATCTGTATTAATGATAATTAATTTCCGAACAGAAACGCCTTTATTAGACACTTTGTGATCCCTATTTCTTATTGTCGACGAGGGTTTACCGTCACAGCAAATTAATTTTTCGCGGCTGCAAAACCTTTGTTCGGCACCGCATTGTGTCGTGCTCGAAGATTTAGATGTGATATTTCACAACGCGTATAACTTATTAATTGAAACGTGACGAAGTAGATTCAATCAGCGGGGGAAGCGTCATTGTTGGCATTTGTTTGTGGGTTGTTTATTCTCATTTTCAGCGGTCGTTTTGATATAAAGTGTCTGTCACACAGTTTTTTGCTAATATTGATGCCATAATAATAACCACATAGTGCGGATTAGATAAATCAAATCTCAAACTTCCCATGCTCCATTAGGATGGAAACATTAAACTTTTATGATCAATCTCTTCTACTGTTCATAGACAATAAAATTGAAAATTGCAGAGTGGGCGCACTTCCGCGAATTATAAAAGGATATCCAGAGTTTCACGCAAAAAATTGTTCCAGTAATGATGATGATTTTCCCTAATGGGTTATGAGCGTATTTTAATTCGTGCTTTAGAATTAGCATTAGCAACGGTATTCGAAAAATGTTGCTTACTATGAGGTCACTTTTCGAAAAAGTCGATATCGAAAGTATGCACGCATGCGCTACAGAGGTAGCGTGATATCAACAGCTGCAATTTTAGTTCTTAGTTGTCAGTCGCGTTGAAAATTTTAGTAAACGCTATCAGCGCTACAAAATTTCAAAATCAATTAGTTATTTGTGCTTACATTTACCGAAACCGACATTCAAATTCAACGCCTCCCGCATTCATTAACTTTCCAACTAACTAAATTTCATGCAGAATCGAATGCTTGAGAGCAGAGGAAATATAAATTCCTCCACCAATCAAAGCATTTATTTGATATTATGTGGACAGTTTGAAGGCAGAAGTTAGCATTACATTAGTTACATTTTCGAGCATAAGTAAACCGCGTAATCTATATCTGGTGCACTTTTGCTCAATAATTCCTCTCGGAGCTAGCATAGAAAAAAAATTCAGTTTGCTTCTGAAACTGAACAGTGAACATGAATGTGCTGCGTGGGGAATGACGAGGGAAACGAACCAAACATTTCATTCACCGTGGCGGTTATGAATTGAATTTCTTTTCCCTTTCAAGTTCACGTAGTCAAGGATGCAAAATGCCTACCTTTTCTACGTCTATAATTTTTCTGCCTACATTCGCCTTTCTCATACGACACTGCTGTCGTTCGATAGTGCAGGACGCCCAGCGCTGTACGGCAGCCTGTACAGCAGCAAAGCAGTAACATGACAAAAAATACTGCCCCCAGTAAAGCCACCAAACGCGAGCGGTACAGCTTATGTTTACTTATTTAACACTTTCTAATATTTTTAATCTTTTAAATTTCGTTAATCACAAACTAAGACAATGCGGTTCATTTACGTCACGACCGGCATCAACGCTGTCGTGTGCGGGCCTCTCCCTTTGACTATGCAGAGAAAAGTGTGCAAAGCGAGAGAACAAATTTTACTACGCCACACTCTCACCGAGCAGTCGGAGTACAGCAGCAAAACAAAAATGTATTTTACTGTACGGAAAAGTGTACCTACTTGGTTTGGCTACCGTTCTGGCAAGAGCGGTAGTGATGCGTCGCTGCACAGAGGAGTAACTGGGGTCGAATCCTGGCCAAAACTATTTATTGCGGCTATTGCTGTTATTATGCCTTAATATGAACTACAAATAGAAAATAACTGGTTTTTGGGACTATTTGGCATCTATCCACTGCAGGGGTCAATTTTCGAGATCCTCCCAAATACTAGTATTTTCGAGGTGATGTTTGTGAACACATTTGTTTTTTCCGCTGCATGAACAGTTGGCCAGTGGAAAAGGAAGAAGAAAAGGGATACCTGTGCACATATTCATAAATATTCATTTTGCCAAACATAGTTTTTGACCCTACAGCATTTTGGCGTACCTCAAATTAGTAAAAATATCAATATTTTCAAATCGCTTGGAATTTGTGGATCGGAAAAGATCGGAAGAGATTGAATGTTTTTTGAATAGCCGGAATCTTGTTTTGTAATGTTGTTTCAGCAACTTTGCCGGATCTTGCCGTATAATGTAACATTTTCATCATTCAAATTTGGAATAACTTGTTTAAAAAAGGTGTTTTTAAAGCTGGTCCAACAAACAGCAACACTACTATTTTCGGTTATTTTTAAGCGGAGGTTATACAAATAGTTGTGTTCTATTACGTTTGTTATAATTTAGTCTTATTTAATACAGTAATCATCATTTGAAAGCGATTTTACTGGATATATAATAAAAAATGATTAAAAACCCTTAAAATATCACCATTTTACATCCATGCAAAAACCTTTAGCAATTTTTGGCATACTCTTTATTTTGCCACAATATGCACTATGCTTTTAAGTATCTAAAAAAAACATAACTAAATAAAAAATCGAAAAAAATATTTTTGGTTATTGGCCAAGAATTTGTTCTAGTTACTCCTCTGTGCGCTGTAGCGCTTTATCTTTGATTTGGTTCAGCTTTTGAGATTGGTCTATGCTGATTGGAGCGTTTCTCTGAGTCCTGCCACTGCCACTCATGAAGTATGTGTTATATAAAACATTGCGAGACATCATGTTCTAAATGGTCCCATTCGATATAATATCCGAAGAGAATGATAAGAGTTATAAGTAGGGTTACCAACCGTTCTTATTTTAAATGACATGCCCTTAATTTTGATGATTTGGAAAGCGTCCTTAATTTTACTTCAAATGTCCCTTATTTTAGGCGCAGCTCTAACCTTTGGCTCCGGAGTTACAGGTTGGTTATTGCGGTCACATAGGAATTTCTCATATAAACCGTTATATTCATAATTCCTCATAGGTCAAAAATCTATTGAAATGAACATCAAATTACTTCGATTCGCTTGCCTAGATCACTGGCGGCGAATTAAAAATTTATGAAATATATTGTCCACTCTCGATAATTCCGAAAGTAAATTCCGGGTTCCTGGCACATTCCAGAACTTAAGCCGCTTCGGTGATAACTGAACCAATTTTCACTAACCTAGTCTCAAATGGAAGGTATAATATGCAGTTGGGTATTGCACACCCCATCCACCCCTCCGCTTGCTTCCTCTCCCACCCCCTCCCGCCTCTCAGACCAGCCACCCCGAATGCCAAAATAAGTTAGGTGGTTCCCGGAGCATCCTCCCCCTCCCACTAATCATACCCGCCCATCCCCCATTTCAAAATATGTTAGCATAAAGCTAACAATGAACTCACGCTGATTGAGCTAATTAAATAATATATTTTTATTTGTTTCAAGTGTGTCAACATCGTCGTGTTGCTCATCAAGTTCGTGGCAGTCGTGACTTATATATACTTACCAAGTATAATAAGAATGTGATAGATTTGTCCACAATGTTTATTGCGCGGAACCAGATATTAAATCATAGTTTGGATAAGTGAGAAGGGTCACCAATTGCACCCCTAGGTGGATTAAAACACACACCTAGAAAAAATAGTGTAAATTTACGTCTCCTGACCCTGACATATACGAGCATCAAAAATGACTTAGTTTTACGTTTGATTTTAATTTCACATGACGTTTAATTTCGTAAATCATGTAATTTTACTCCACATACAGCGTTTGTTCTGAATGGTAGGAAGTGTAATTTTATGTTATTGCGCATGTAAAGTATACTTTTCATGTAAAATTAAACGGAACACGGTAATGTTCCGTCATTTCGTAAATTACGATTTGTTGAATTGTGTCATGTTTGCAATTACGTCACCGATAAAATTCAGAATTTTTTGGTGTGCAGGTTTTAAGTCTTATTTCTAGCTATGGGAAAATGATAAAAATCTTTCGTCTGAATTCAATGTTAAATATTGATTGATTATCGTTCGATTATAACAATATATAGTTCGTTGGGAAGGTATTCGTATCAGTTGTAATATATAAAGTGTTTATCTATGTTGTAAATTTCGGCAGACAATCGCAAAAAAAAAACTTTAAAAACGCCATTTTTACACATTTAAACATCCATATTGTGGAAACTAAACATCAGAATTAAAAACAAATTAATAGCGTTCTGTCTGGATGCCAGGCCTTTCATTTGAAATTAGTTTGGATAAGATCGGTTCAGTCATTGCTGAGAAACACGAATGAGAGTTTGTCCGTTACATACACGCACATAGACATTGTCCCAAATCGTCGAGCTGAGTCGGTTGGTATATAAGTCTCGGCCCTCCGGGCCTCGGATTTTTTTTGAAAGTTTGATCGAATTCTATACATTTCTATTATAAGAAATGTGAAAAGATTGTGGGAACCGATTCAGCAATATATGAGATGCTGGTGTGAATTTAATTTCCGAACTACCGGTATAACGTTTTATATAGGAATTTCGCGACTGACCGCATACTTCAACCCGTAACACGGGAATCAGAACTTCGATCAACATGCATTTCAATTGCAATCAATAGGGATGCAGTAGCTTTCATTTCATTTATGAAAATCGAGTCAGACATTTCTGAGAAGCAGATGTGAATTCAATTCTGGAACTTAACCAGTTTTCCTAAGCTTTCGGTTCCGCCGAAGGTGTTCAAAGTGGTCAAAGTGGGTTTAATTGGGTATCAGTCAGTTAACCCCTTCATGCCCATGTTGTTTGTGGACAACCACATTTTTAAACAGTTATAACTTTTGATTGAAGCTTTGCTATACTCACAAAAATAAGTAAGGCTAATAAATGTAACTATTGTCTTTCATTTGAATGTTAATATTTACAAGGATCAAGAGGTTATTGCCATTAGTCTGATTGAATTCCGATGGAGCAGTGCTGCCAGCGACAGTTCACGTTGACGAGGGAAAATGTTTTGCCTTTCTCAATAGGAAGGTATTGCAATTGCTCTGAAAACCGACTTTTTAACGGAGGCCCGGAGGGCCGAGTGACATATACCATTCGATTCAGTTCGTCGAGTTCGGCAAATGTCTGTGTGTGTGTGTATGTATGTGTGTATGTATGTATGTGTGTGTGTATGTGTGTGTATGTGACCAAAAATGTCACTCATTTTTCTCAGAGATGGCTGAACCGATTTTGACAAACTTAGTCTCAAATGAAAGGTGCAACGTTCCCATAGGCTGCTATTGAATTTCTAATGGATCCGACTTCCGGTTCCGGAATTACAGGGTGATAAGTACGAACACGCAGAAAATGTCGATTTTAATAAATTCTGCAATGAATGTATAAAGGTGAAAAATTTTCCAAAATATGACCACAACTGCTTCGATTTGTAGTATTAGGTCACTAACATCCATTCAAAGTCTATTTGGCCACATTGGCCACCATCCTCGGTTCCGGAAGCCCCGGCGGAAGTATCTAAATTCAGAATAACAGTCACATCGGTTTCTCGGAGATGGCTAGACCGATTCGACTAAACTTGGCCTCAAATGAAAGGTATTGCGTCCCCGTAAATGGCTATTTAATTTCATCCCGATCCGACTTCCGGTTCCGGAGTTACAGGTTGTGGCGTGCGATCACATAGCAAATTGTGATTCAAACCGATACTCCGATGAAAGCAAAAAAGGTAAAAATTTCGCTAAAATGTCTCTCAAACAACTCAAATTTGCTGTTCTAGGTCACCGACGGCCAACCAAACTTTCGTTGACTACATTAACCACCATAGACGGTTCCGGAAGTGCCCGGGAAAAGCGGCCATCTTTCAAAATTTACGAACTCACATCAGTTTCCCGGAAATGGTTGGGCCAATTTTCACAAACTTAGTCCCAAATGATAGCTATAATATCCCCATAGATGTCTATAAAATTTCGTACGGATCGCTTATATGGTTCCGGAAATATAGACTAAACCGTCCGGTCACATATGAAATTCCCATATAAGCCGGAACTCAAATTTTTTTTCAAAGGGGGGACCTCATGAAATTTCAGAAGTCGAATTCGTATTTTTGATGCCAAACATCTTTAAAATGCATGAAACGTCGAGATTTTATGTTATCTCGAAAAAAAATTTTTTTTTATAAAAATCGAATTTTTGGGACTTTGCCGATTTCGCACCTTTTTGCCTTTCTCAATAGGTATTGCAATTGCTCTGAAAACCGACTTTTTAACGGAGGCCCGGAGGGCCGAGTGACATATACCATTCGATTCAGTTCGTCGAGTTCGGCAAATGTCTGTGTGTGTGTATGTATGTGTGTATGTATGTATGTGTGTATGTATGTATGTGTGTGTGTATGTGTGTGTGTGTATGTGACCAAAAATGTCACTCATTTTTCTCAGAGATGGCTGAACCGATTTTGACAAACTTAGTCTCAAATGAAAGGTGCAACGTTCCCATAGGCTGCTATTGAATTTCTAATGGATCCGACTTCCGGTTCCGGAATTACAGGGTGATAAGTACGAACACGCAGAAAATGTCGATTTTAATAAATTCTGCAATGAATGTATAAAGGTGAAAATTTTTCCAAAATATGACCACAACTGCTTCGATTTGTAGTATTAGGTCACTAACATCCATTCAAAGTCTATTTGGCCACATTGGCCACCATCCTCGGTTCCGGAAGCCCCGGCGGAAGTATTTAAATTCAGAATAACAGTCACATCGGTTTCTCGGAGATGGCTAGACCGATTGGACTAAACTTGGCCTCAAATGAAAGGTATTGCGTCCCCGTAAATGGCTATTTAATTTCATCCCGATCCGGCTTCCGGTTCCGGAGTTACAGGTTTTGGCGTGCGATCACATAGCAAATTGTGATTCAAACCGATACTCCGATGAAAGCAAAAAAGGTAAAAATTTCGCTAAAATGTCTCTCAAACAACTTAAATTTGCTGTTCTAGGTCACCGACGGCCAACCAAACTTTCGTTGACTACATTAACCACCATAGACGGTTCCGGAAGTGCCCGGGAAAAGCGGCCATCTTTCAAAATTTACGAACTCACATCAGTTTCCCGGAAATGGTTGGGCCAATTTTCACAAACTTAGTCCCAAATGATAGCTATAATATCCCCATAGATGTCTATAAAATTTCGTACGGATCGCTTATATGGTTCCGGAAATATAGACTAAACCGTCCGGTCACATATGAAATTCCCATATAAGCCGGAACTCAAATTTTTTTTCAAAGGGGGGACCTCATGAAATTTCAGAAGTCGAATTCGTATTTTTGATGCCAAACATCTTTAAAATGCATGAAACGTCGAGATTTTATGTTATCTCGAAAAAATTTTTTTTATAAAAATCGACTTTTTGGGACTGCCGATTTCGCACCTTTTTGCCTTTCTCAATAGAAAGGTATTGCAATTGCTCTGAAAACCGACTTTTTAACGGAGGCCCGGAGGGCCGAGTGACATATACCATTCGATTCAGTTCGTCGAGTTCGGCAAA
Source organism: Topomyia yanbarensis (assembly GCF_030247195.1). NCBI lineage: Eukaryota > Metazoa > Arthropoda > Insecta > Diptera > Culicidae > Topomyia > Topomyia yanbarensis. The sequence continues at coordinate 161,380,068 of NC_080672.1, read as the reverse complement.
TGTCTGTGTGTATGTATGTGTGTATGTATGTATGTGTGTGTGTATGTGACCAAAAATGTCACTCATTTTTCTCAGAGATGGCTGAGCCGATTTTGACAAACTTTGTCTCAAATGAAAGGTGCAACGTTCCCATAGGCTGCTATTGAATTTCTAATGGATCCGACTTCCGGTTCCGGAATTACAGGGTGATAAGTACGAACACGCAGAAAATGTCGATTTTAATAAATTCTGCAATGAATGTATAAAGGTGAAAAATTTTCCAAAATATGACCACAACTGCTTCGATTTGTAGTATTAGGTCACTAACATCCATTCAAAGTCTATTGGGCCGTAGTCATATGTTTGTCGAGATTTGAAAAATAACAAAATGAGATTCAAGAATGCATCGTTGATTTTTAAACCACCTTTTCGAGCTACGATTTTGAAAACAAAACTTTTTAGAATAGTTGGAAACACAAATGGCAAAGTTTTTGTTCGCTAAAAGCGAATAAATTTTGTTAACTTTGCATCATCTGAAAATTTCAACAATCCAACATGCTGAAAGCTCACAGCCTCAAATTCAATCCTCAAGCTTTTTCAATAAAAACAGACCATCCAGACAATTCCAGACTTTTTCGAAAATTATTACAGACTTCTTGGAAAAACACTTGGCATCCCTGTTTTGAATTGAGTTCTTGTTGGTACTTATGCGGTTTCTTGGTTGAGGGCGGTCCCATTTGCTTTTTGCCGCCTTTGTCCACCAGCCGGTGATGTGAGGTTTGTGTCGTGTGAGGTGTGCGTGCATGAGCCATAGAAAAGTCTATGGGCGCGGAGCTTGGGAGGGTACCCTTTTGTGGTGTTTATTTGCAAAGAAAAGTCTATGGTAATTGGAGCCGGATTTCTAACTGTCTATTTTAATGTGTTTGCGATTTCAGCGTATACTGCCGGATATTTCATTTGTGCATTCGCTATGCCGGGTTTCTGAGTATTAAGTGAGAACTGAGATTATATTGTTGCATGTAACAATGACGCTCTGCTTTATGCAAAAGGTAACACTCTAAAATCTTGGACTGTGGCTGCGTCGATATTGATTAGTATGCATGCATCAATACAGATTGCACTATGCAGATCAGCAGGATGTTCTCAAGTTGTTGCTTCAGGGAACATTTTTGCAATCTCGTTTGGTTCTGGTCAGTAGTGGAGTAGCACGACACTGGCGGTCCCTTTATGCACACTTTTAATTGGCAAATTGGTTTCTTGTCGTTCTTCTTGTCTCTAGTTTTGTTTCTATTTCTAGTGGTAGTGCATATTAAAAATACTCTTATCTTGTGTTCCTACTGTCCAATTCTCAAAGGAATATTGATATCAGACTAGCTCGCACTTTTAGCAATACTCCTACGGCCGGCTGTTTGGAGTTCAAATTGCTGTAGTTTAGGGAGAAACTAAATCACTCTCGATGGCCGGCTATCCAGAGTTTAAATACAAGAAAAATCATAACTAAATACATTTTTGCTCTGAGTATACGTGTACTCGGAGATTAACCATCCCACCGCATAAAACATATTCATTTTGTGGTCGCATTGCCTGCTTGTGGCGAATCCTAGACCTGCACCTGTCCTTCAATCCAACTCCGTAATACCTATGGAAGCGTCGCTGAGTCGGGGGCCTTCCTTAAGTAGGTATTACATCAGCATTTCCTACCCTATCCTAAGTATCGGTGAAGATGGTCGTGGCCGGCAATAACGATTCTCATGCTATTGGTTTACTGAACTCATAAGAGATAAAGTTCTTTCCCGATCATTTATCTCACAAGCAAGATGAGTTGAGGTACCTGTAGGCAACATGATAATCGTTAGTATGCAATCTACGAATAGCACCGTGCTTCGCAACGCAACGCAACGCAACTAACATCCATTCAAAGTCTATTTGGCCACATTGGCCACCATCCTCGGTTCCGGAAGCCCCGGCGGAAGTATCTAAATTCAGAATAACAGTCACATCGGTTTCTCGGAGATGGCTAGACCGATTCGACTAAACTTGGCCTCAAATGAAAGGTATTGCGTCCCCGTAAATGGCTATTTAATTTCATCCCGATCCGACTTCCGGTTCCGGAGTTACAGGTTGTGGCGTGCGATCACATAGCAAATTGTGATTCAAACCGATACTCCGATGAAAGCAAAAAAGGTAAAAATTTCGCTAAAATGTCTCTCAAACAACTTAAATTTGCTGTTCTAGGTCACCGACGGCCAACCAAACTTTCGTTGACTACATTAACCACCATAGACGGTTCCGGAAGTGCCCGGGAAAAGCGGCCATCTTTCAAAATTTACGAACTCACATCAGTTTCCCGGAAATGGTTGGGCCAATTTTCACAAACTTAGTCCCAAATGATAGCTATAATATCCCCATAGATGTCTATAAAATTTCGTACGGATCGCTTATATAGTTCCGGAAATATAGACTAAACCGTCCGGTCACATATGAAATTCCCATATAAGCCGGAACTCAAATTTTTTTTTGAAGGGGGGACCACATGAAATTTCAGAAATTGAATTCGTATTTTTGATGCCAAACATCTTTAAAATGCATGAAACGTCGAGATTTTATGTTATCTCGAAAAAAAATTTTTTTATAAAAATCGACTTTTTGCGACTGCCGATTTCGCACCTTTTTGCCTTTCTCAATAGAAAGGTATTGCAATTGCTCTGAAAACCGACTTTTTAACGGAGGCCCGGAGGGCCGAGTGACATATACTATTCGATTCAGTTCGTCGAGTTCGGCAAATGTCTGTGTGTGTATGTATGTGTGTATGTATGTATGTGTGTGTATGTGTGTGTGTATGTGACCAAAAATGTCACTCATTTTTCTCAGAGATGGCTGAACCGATTTTGACAAACTTAGTCTCAAATGAAAGGTGCAACGTTCCCATAGGCTGCTATTGAATTTCTAATGGATCCGACTTCCGGTTCCGGAATTACAGGGTGATAAGTACGAACACGCAGAAAATGTCGATTTTAATAAATTCTGCAATGAATGTATAAAGGTGAAAATTTTTCCAAAATATGACCACAACTGCTTCGATTTGTAGTATTAGGTCACTAACATCCATTCAAAGTCTATTTGGCCACATTGGCCACCATCCTCGGTTCCGGAAGCCCCGGCGGAAGTATCTAAATTCAGAATAACAGTCACATCGGTTTCTCGGAGATGGCTAGACCGATTCGACTAAACTTGGCCTCAAATGAAAGGTATTGCGTCCCCGTAAATGGCTATTTAATTTCATCCCGATCCGACTTCCGGTTCCGGAGTTACAGGTTGTGGCGTGCGATCACATAGCAAATTGTGATTCAAACCGATACTCCGATGAAAGCAAAAAAGGTAAAAATTTCGCTAAAATGTCTCTCAAACAACTCAAATTTGCTGTTCTAGGTCACCGACGGCCAACCAAACTTTCGTTGACTACATTAACCACCATAGACGGTTCCGGAAGTGCCCGGGAAAAGCGGCCATCTTTCAAAATTTACGAACTCACATCAGTTTCCCGGAAATGGTTGGGCCAATTTTCACAAACTACGGATCGGTACGGTACGGATCGCTTATATGGTTCCGGAAATATAGACTAAACCGTCCGGTCACATATGAAATTCCCATATAAGCCGGAACTCAAATTTTTTTTCAAAGGGGGGACCTCATGAAATTTCAGAAGTCGAATTCGTATTTTTGATGCCAAACATCTTTAAAATGCATGAAACGTCGAGATTTTATGTTATCTCGAAAAAAAATTTTTTTTATAAAAATCGATTTTTTGGGACTTTGCCGATTTCGCACCTTTTTTCAGTTCAATATTACCGTGGCTGTTTTTTCTTTTTCAAAATTTTAGAACTCGAATAATTATATTTTCCTGTATATAGTTGTCATGTGGTGTATAATAATAAAATGTAATATATGCATTTAAAAGTTTTTAATGAATATAAACAACGCACACATTCTCGTGATTCATGATTGAGAAAGGCACAATTGCACCGCTAGGTGGATTAAAATAGGTTTTTTCATATATTTGCGTTATGTTACAATATTATTGAAAACCGATAAAACTTATCAATTTAGACTGTCTTTGGCTACGTTTTCTGCACAAGTGGACTATTGTAAATATTCCAGGAAAATTGTATTGAGTATTGGAAGGTAAAAATTGAGCAGCTTCTGGCACTGTTGGAGAAACACCTGGGAATAAAAGGAAAGCACCTGGGAATAAAAGCTTTTTATTTTTCTTGACCCCATTGTTTTCAAGGAAAAATAGTGTTGAAACTCTACGTACACTAGAAAAAAGTTGGACATGAAAGGATTAAAGCGATGATTCCAAACAATTTAGAACACATTTTTATATATTTTAGATAACATGCTGATACCGATTTATATGCGAATTTTACGCGTGACCGCACTCTTCAATCCGTAACTCCGGAACCGGAAGTCGGAATGTAACAAAATTCAATAGCAACCTATGGAAACGTTGTTCCTTTCATTTGAGACTTAATTTGATAAAATCGGTCACATACACACAAGCACAAACACAGACATTTGCCGAACTCGACGAACTGAGTTGAATGATATAAGCAACTCAGCGCTCCCGCCTCGGTTACAAGTTGATTTTCAGAGTGATTGCATGGCCATAAGCATTAAATTATAGAATAATAATCATCATGTTCTGCTGCTTTTGTTCCTCTAAATTTATGGATATCCAAAACACCACACCACAGAACAGTGAAAAGTATAATTGAAATCAAACATGTTTGCAAAGCAGTTCGTTCTCAATTTATTTACTAAAAATAAATTAAATCTTGAATTTGAGTTATTTTTAGTGCTAACGCTGTAGTAGCTGCAGCTTCTTAGCGAAACTGCTTTATTTATCATGGTTGAAGATATTTCCAGTACAACATTTGATTTCCAAAGCGCCATTGAACCACAAAAATATCTTTCAATCCTCTAACGGTTACGGTTTGCGTTGATCTAGCATGAAAAAAGACGAGTTTGGAAGCTATTTTCTTCGCACAATTAAACTGTGTTACCACCACACATAGCACATACCTAATGGATGGAAGTATGGTAAAGAAGGAAGTTTTTTGAACCCCGACTGCTAGCCTACGCGTCTAATCTGATCATTGAAGAAGACTAGACTTTCGCCCCAACAGATGAATTCTTAGCACGTGCTTTCTTATGTTGCGCAGATTCGTACGGAGTTCATTTGAGGCTTGCACGAAAGCAAATTTGAACATTCGTATGCTACGCGATTGGTAAAACATTATGTGACACCTCGCAAGGTGAGGCATCATGAAGCTAATAAATACTGGAACGGCGATAAATTGTTCCGATACTGAACCTCACTAGGCAATGCTACATAAATATGTATCGCAGTTTTACAACGGCAATATGGATGTATAGCAGTAGAGTCTCATAGATTACACAAGGGATCGTAAAAAAATTTTCTTCTGGAAACCTCGACATAATGCACTTATGTTAAGGAATTATTCTTACCCTACTAAACACAATTTTTATTTACATTAATTATACATTTATTTTGACTTCCGCTTATATAGAAAGTCTTTCTTAACCGAGGTCCACAGAACCGAGTCTCATATACCTTTCGACTCTGTTCGTTGTTATCGGAAAATGTCTGTGTGTATGTGTGTATATGTATGTATGAAACATCGCCATAGGCTGCTATTCAATTTTATTAGGGTCGAAGTTCTATTTCCTGAGTTACGGGTTGAAGAGTGCAGACACACATCCAATTTCCATATAAATTTCCGGTGAAAATAATATAATCCTTGGAAACTTTTTTGGCGATACCGAGAAAGTTAGATTATTCAGTAAATTTTGAACATTGTTTTCCCAGAATTTTGGCATGCGGTGTACACCGTAACTCAAAATCTCCTGAACCAATCGATTGAAATTTTGCACAATTCTTCTTCAAATCAATGCCCAGGCAACTACGGAAAAGTCAAAGAAAATATTTTTCATTATTATTTTTACTATAACATGTTAGCTGATTGTTTTTCTTTTTAGCAAAAATCGGATTTTTGGTTTCAAAGTGCTAAGCAAAAAAAATAGAGAAAGAAGCTCCCATCATTCTCTGGGGAATGATGTGAAGAAGCAATGTTCAAAGTTTGTAAAGGATTAGTCCAGTAGATTTTGAGTTACGATGTACACCGCAAAACAAGTTTTAGGTGATGCGCCTCCGGAGATTTACTATCATTCGCTCAATTTTTAGTATTTCGCCATGGAAATATGAGGAAGCATTTTTCAGTTGTGGTATTATTATACATAAATTGAAAGGAGATAGTATATTTCTGTATCACCACAACAAAATAAAAACCTCTTTTAACCCTAGAACGTTACCCTTGCGTTTTCCACCCTAGAACGTTGCACTGGGGACCAAATGTACCCCACGCGTTTGATCGAAATTTTCGCAGCAAGCAAAGGAAATGTATAATACATCATTTTCTTCGTTTTTTAATTGCAAAAACAGCTGTGTAAGTGAAAGTACGGAATTTTTGAAAAAGCACAATTATTTGGAATAGTGGAAATAGTAATACATTGGTAACACGCAACGTTACTGTTACATCAGTTACTGTGCTCAAATTGTACTTGCGAGCAATTGTTTTGAAAAACTACAAAAATAAACAATAAAAAAATAATAATCAGCTAAAAAGAGAACAATTTTGTTTTCTACTTCAAAATTAAATCAAATTAATTGAATAAATGATTGAAACGATTTTATAATACTAATTGTTACTTACGTAGTAAAACAACGTGTATATAAACTGGTATTGTCACGAGTCACATTTCCACTGACAGCACGAAACCTGACGAAACACTAACGGCAACCGTAACCTGGGGCGCAAATGTACCCCATGCCAACTTTGACACCTGCTTCCACGAAGGCTATAAGCAAACTGGCGGGTTTCGGCACCATTATGTTTTATCACTCGCGGACAAGGTTCACGGACGCTAATTGTAGGGAGTTCGGAGGTTTAGCGGTTAAACAACGTAGTTCGCACTTCAACTTATATAATCGACTGATATCTTAAAACTAAACTTACAGAGTTGCATGAATCACTATTTATATCAACAATATATGTGTGTATGTGTTACGGGAAATATAAGCTAAATATTTTATAGTTCAGTGGATTGAATAAGTTCAATAGACGACTTCATGTCGGAGTTCATTTTGATTAGGATGGTATCCAATAGCCTAATAATTAATAATTAATAATGTTGCGGCGTAATGCAATAATTGGACGCTCCCCAAATTCAGCCTCATTAGAAATTGTCACCAGGCTGACGAAAACTAGTGTGTGTAACTCGACCATCTCAATATCGACAACGCATTTATCATTGTAATTGGAATATAGCAGATTTATTGTAAATCGTCCAATAGAAACGATTGACTTCAGTTCAAACTCAATCATCGCTGTGGGCAGTCTGCCTCTTTCTGTTAATAATAATTAAATAAATCGTTTTCATGTTAAGTGTGCATTGTGCTTCAATATGATAGCCGTTAAATTCCATCGTTGATTTGTTCGAAACATCTTAATGTTTTCCATCGTTTGCTGAACCATGAGCCGCAGAGAATTAAGTTCCATTTTCGGAATGGAACCTTCGAACACCCAATTCCCGAGTATAAAGCACAACGTAGGGACCTACCTACCTGGCGCGATCATAATGGTGCCGTGATCAGGATAGGCAGATACCGGAATCTAGTGTATACCAGAAGTTCCTGCATGATCGAAAGAAGCTGCAAGGATACGCATCGGTCAACCTGTATAAGAAGCCAACGCCATTGTTCAGCACACATCGTCTAAATTTGCCGAAATTTTCTCGCCATTTTGCATAATGTACTACATGTGAAAACAATTTCAGTCCACTACCCTAGAGAATACCTTGGAGCACAGCCCTCCACGCGCAGAAGCCTAGTCCTTCCCTGTTCGGAGCCAAGTCCTCCACCTACCGGAGCCTAGTCCTCCATCCATCGGAGCGTAGTCCTCCATCCATCGGAACGTAGTCCGCCATCAAGCGGAGCCCAGTCCTCCATCATGCGGAGCTTAGTCCCCCATTCACCGGAGCGTAGTCCTCCATCAACCGGAGTTTAGTCCTCCATTCTTCGAAGCACAGTCCTTCACCAGTCGGAGCTAGTTCTCCACCTATCGGAACCCAGTCTTCCAATCACGACTCATCTACCAGTAAACCATCTACCAACTTTACCGTGCTGAGAACGCAGGCCTTGGACTCGGAGCAGTGAGGCTTGTGTTGCCTCGTGCGTATCAGCGAGCAACCGCCTTGTTCAGGATCGTCTCCCAGCGCTAGAATCGGTACCAAACACTCAAATTGATTTCGATTAAAATCCATCCACCGTAAACAAATGTAATAGAAACACAACTGTGCCGCCATACAACTTACCATTGTTCACCATGCAGAGATTTAGCTACCAAATAATTCCAAATGATAACAGCATCGAAAAATCCATTCTTCATATCGGAGCATTCATCTGAAAATCGAATTGCAGCCGTAGATTATATTGACTGCAATCATTATTATTAAAGCGAATCCAGACAATACACCGTTGAACTACAGAAACGTCAACAGTGAATCGAAATTTCACAGCGGCGAGCAGGAGTAGAACTATTCACGGCGTGCAACGTCCACGACATCCGTCACAGAAGCACCGAAAATTTTGCCCTCGATATACATGCATGAATATTTAGTAAATTAGTAATAAGTTTATATAAAACCGTTGGTTTTGGCGGGGGAGTATGTTGCGGCGTAACGCAATAATTGGACGCTCCCCAAATTCAGCCTCATTAGAAATTGTCACCAGGCTGACGAAAACTAGTGTGAGTAACTCGACCATCTCAATATCGACAACGCATTTATCCTTGTAATTGGAATATAGCAGATTTATTGTAAATCGTCCAATAGAAACGATTGACTTCAGTTCAAACTCAATCATCGCTGTGGGCAGTCGGCCTCTTTCTGTTAATAATAATTAAATAAATCGTTTTCATGTTAAGTGTGCATTGTGCTTCAATATGATAGCCGTTAAATTCCATCGTTGATTTGTTCGAAACATCTTAATGTTTTCCATCGTTTGCTGAACCATGAGCCGCAGAGAATAAAGTTCCATTTTCGGAATGGAACCTTCGAACACCCAATTCCCGAGTATAAAGCACAACGTAGGGACCTACCTACCTGGCGCGATCAAATAATAATAATATAATTTATTTCAAACACACCGCTTCCCGTTGAATAGTTTTCAACTTACGAAATCGCTATGATTTTTTATTTACTTCGCTTTTCAGCAATCCTGTCTGCGGTTCTATTTTTCTTCCGGTTTGTCCTGTCTCTCAATTAGCTGAATCTCCGTTTCCTCTGAAACGTGTACGGGAAGGGGACATATTTCTGTCGCAGCCCGTGTGAAAAGTCCTTTGGCCGCTCGTACTCGAACCACTCGCACCCGATGATCGCTTCCAGGAGCGATTGATACGATTCGTCCTAGGTTCCATTGAAGAGGAGGCATACTGTCTTGCCTCAGTAAAACTAACATACCTTCGCCTAAAGGCGTGCTGCCTTCGGCTTGCCATTTCGGTCGCTGGTGGAGATGGCTGATATAGTCGCGGGACCATCGCTTCCAGAAATCTTGAACGGTACGCTTCATTTCCTGGAATCGACGAACGCTGTTGTATTTAACGGTGGTCAAATCTGGCTCTGGTATGCAAAACATCGGTTCACCAATTATAAAATGTCCAGGGGTCAACGCATTCAAATCGGTTGCGTCGTTAGATAGTGGAGTAAGTGGACGTGAGTTCAACATACTTTCAATTTGCGTTACGACTGTATGCATTTCTTCAAATCGAAACGATTTCATACCTAGAATGCGTCGGAAATGATGTTTGAAGGATTTAACAACCGCTTCCCACAGTCCCCCAAAATGAGGTGAGCGGGGATGATTGAAAACTATCCCTTGATTCACACAGAAATTATTCCATGTTTCCGTTTTAAACTGTTGTAAGTATTGTAATCGAAGCTCCTTCAGTTCCTTATTAGCACCTACAAATGTAGTTGCATTATCGCAATATAAATTCAATAATCGACCACGACGTGCAACAAATCGCTTTATTCCATTAATGCACGATTGTGCAGATAGATTGTTCACTATTTCGAGGTGGATTGCCTTCGTTGCCATGCATATGAAACATGCAACGTACATTTTTACAGACGAGCCCCTTCCAGATAACGGACGGACCATAAAGGGCCCACAGTAGTCCAATCCCGAATTAGAAAAGATGCGCGCTGGAGTGATCCTAACCTTCGGTAAGGGGCCCATAATGACATGTTGTGCTCGAGGTCTACACCGAAAACATTGTACACATCCCTGGACTGTTTTTCGAACCAATTTTCTGCCACGTAACGGCCAAAATCGTTGCTAGAAGCATCGACGGTCCAGAATGTAGAGTTTGAACATGTATTGATCTGGCGATTAATATTATTAACCGATTGCCTGCAGGTAACAAGATTGGACATCGCGTGTCAAAAGGAGCATTTAGTTTTTCTAATAGTCCTCTTATCCGGATTAAACCTTGTTCATCAAGGAACAGGTTCAAGTCCTTGATTAAGGATTTAAAATTTAGTTCGTCTTTGGTTAGGTATTCAATTTTCAATTTCTGTAATTTTTTAATGTGAATTGGAAATGATTGTTTTTGAGCGAGTTTTAGTAATGAGACGAAAGCAAAACATATCTCGTCATGAGATAAAGCTTGTAAGTTGCGATGAGTTGCTGATGTTGAAAAGTTGAACGAAAATTTCAAGCAGTATGCAGTTACACGTAAGAGCTTAGCCAACTCCGAAAAACGATCAAATATATCAAGTTGCTCCTTTTCTGTGCTAATAGATACTAGTGATACAACAGGGCGACGTTTCTTTGCACCTTACTTATCCGATTTGAAATAAAGATCTTCCATACGGAAGGAGGGGAATTTATCCATTGTAATACGACGGTGGAGTTGGTCCAAAACGTTATTGGTCCTGAAAAGTCCGTAGTATTTACCACTTGATCTACAAGCTTCGCTCCCAGTAACGCCACACACAGTTCCAGACGCGGAATGGTCATCCCACGAAGTGGCGCTACTCTTGATTTAGAAATTAATAAGTTACTGGTTGGGTTATGTAGGAACTATATATGGATCGTAAGAAGCAACACAAAAAAAATAACTGACAAGTGGAAACATAATGGAAAATTGCAGGATGACGTAATTTAAAAAAAATGCTCGAAAAATGACATTTCAGTGAACTTGTTTACATGATGTTAGTACAAGCTCTCTGAACTGTCAAAAGAAGTGAGGTTAAACATTTTCATGCAATGTTCTATTCGCAGCATAAAACACAGTATGGAAATAAGAACTGTCCAAATTTAGCACAATGAGATGTGAGGTGATACTCCGTGATAGGGTGTTCATTTTAAAGGTAGACTCAAAACATGAGTTACAATAAAATGCTATAATCGATATGTAATTTTATCGATAATATCGATATTACCGTTAAATTAATTATATTAGGCTACGTTAATATATATTGATATAGGTCAAATACATTAATTGATGAGTGTGACCCACAATAACATGATAAATATATTAAGCATTGATTACAAATAACTGATAATTAGTTTTCTTTTGCACTAATGAACAAATGTGATACTAGCAATACCGTAATAGACCGTAAATATTATTGTTTAGTAAAACCGGATATACGGTTGAAAATTTGTTACGGTGAATATGCTATCCAAGACACAATCCATGAAACGCATAAAAAACAGAGTAATGAATGAAACGCCAGTAGAACGCTAGGAACAAGGGAAACGCGAATTCGAGCCGGAAGAGAGCATGAGTAATTTGCGTCAAGCGAGCTTCATGCTAAAAAAAAGACCATTCTGTAAACGAGTGTTGTGGAAACAAGTCGTCAATTTCGATAGCGAAATTTTGCGGCTTTGAAAACAAAGAACCGGCGGTTACAAGGTGGAATACGACAGGTTATTTCCTCCGTCTTCGGAAACAACATACACACAGCAACCATAACCTTTCTCTGAAGCATCGCAAAAGTAATGGATTGAATAATTTTGGCCAACTAGAACACGTCGAGGAACTATCAATAGACCTTTCTCGTCCGACCTAACCCCCTTTTTTCTTATTTTTATTTAAAAGACTACACATTTTTAAGAATATTTCCGCTGAAATGAGACTTTTTAGAGCTATCGTGATTTTTAATTTGAAAAATGCAAGAATGTTGAGTATTTTTTTCACCTTTGCAAGAATGGTGGGACTCAAAATATGTGTTTGGGCAGCACTGATTTGTATATTTTTGCCTGGCTTCCTGGCAACGCGGCAAATGAAGTGGTGAGTCGCGGTACAAAGTTCATTGGTTATGTAAACAAACTAAAGTGAACCTCTCGTTGCATGGTAATGTTTAACCTCACTTTTTTGACAGTTCAAAGAGATTGTTTACATGATCTTGGAATTTTTGTTAATTCGATCATAGTATGAGAAACTTGGTTTGGTTCGCTGCCAAATGTTAACACTTTCCCAACAAGGTCGCTCAGTTGTATTTTTTAATTGATGTCGGCATCATACATTGTTCCGTTAAATTTAACATTTTTACTTTTCTTGTACATGATTCATTGAAGAAGCAAGGAATTTCTAGCCAAACATTTGAAAAAGGCCTACTGCCAAATGCAAACAAATCGAATTTTGATGTTCTCTATTAAAATCCTGGGACAGAACCTGTGGATAGATGTTTTCTTTTTCTTTTTTCTGTTCATTTTATCTCTTGTCTTGCATAGCCACTCTTTCTTCCTCACATATTTTAAATGGACTGGCTACATTTGACAGTCCCCCCTGACTGCATTTGACGGTTCCCTTTGGCTGCATTTGACAGCTCCCCCTGGCTACAATTGACATTAGGTTTTTTCGTATCCACACGTTCCGTCCCAGTTAAAAACTATCTATCTGGCCATATGCATAAACATAACGCAACAATGGATTATGAAGAATTTTGATAATGATTTTATAAAAGAGCCCGGCTGATATAAAAGTCCTAACTAGCAATACACTTATTATAAAATGATTATAAAGGATTATTGTAACTGATTCCAAAAGGATTATAAAGGCAGTGAAATACGTACTCAATGATTTAAGGGGTGTGTCTGATGTAAACAATATGCGCAATCAAACTAAATAAAACAGTATTCAATTTTTAAATAGAATTATAATGAATTCGACCAAAACTTCTTTTGCCTTTTTCTCATTTTCAAATGTTTGGGTAGAATTTAGATTATTTTATCGTTGTTTCGATCAATTTCGTTTGATTTGTTTTGTTCACAATGTTAGTCGCCGAGCATTTTGGTGATCTATGGCAATTGATGACCTTTACACCCCATACTAGGTCCGCTCCTGTTACAGCTGTTTCGCTCTGTCCGGCACCTAGTCAACCGATGGTCCAACCTGCGCCGCACTCGTCTGTCGCTATGTCAATGGCAGGGACTTGGATTAAAGGCCAAAATTTCAGCTGATCTTACGATTCAGCATATGCCACCGGGTTTTGCATCCAGCGCCGATTGGTCAATGTATGAACCAGGGGTGACATTACGCATCTCGAAACGAAAGGTTTATTGTATTCAAGCTTGTGTGAAAAGGTCGATTCGAATTGGTTGCATAATGTGGCACCAGGTTCCCATTGTTCCAATCCTCATCCCTCTTGAGTTTCTTTCAAAGAGCATCGAAAGTATTCAAGTAATGTAAATTTTAAAAGTCCATGTAAACAAGTCTTAGGTAAACAAGCACACTGAACTGTCAGAAAAGTGAGGTTATACATTTTCACGCAATGCTCTATGTTTTTGACAGGTATATGAATGAATCATTTCAGCATCAGTGATGCCAGGTCTATTTAAACAATAGCCTGCAGTGAAAATATAAAAGTCTGCAGATTGCTACAAAAATCTTCAATAAATTTGACATAGAAATGTAGTATGTATATATTTTAAATGATCAAAAATGTTGAAGGCTTGTGTATAAATTGGCTGGCATAGGCTTTGTTCTGCTAAATATTTGTAATCTGCAAAACATCTGCAGTGAAAATGCAAAATCTGCAGATTTACTAATATATGTGCAGATCTGGCATCCTTTTAGTATTCCCCACAGGAAATTCATCCAAATGGTGTAAAAATACGGGGAAACAAGGCAAGATAGGTATTCAGAATATGGGGTTAAATGAGCAGCTTGCACTATTTTTGATTTTTTCAATAGTTAGAGGTACCAAATCATCGCGGCAATCGGCAGTAACGAATTGGGGATAAAAAAGGAAGCATCCTATCATATAAAATTTTTTGACGAGAACGGTCTATTGAGAAAACTCTGAAATTTGAGATCTAAAATCCATCCACCACTCTGACAAAGTGTCAGGAAGTTTCTCATCCCATCCATAACCTTCTACCCACAGTTTTTGTAAAAAGATTTTAGCACTAATAACTACAGCTCCCAATAATCCTAGAGGATCAAAAAGTTGAGCCATTTCTGAAACAACAATTCTCTTTGTTATCACTTCCTACGGAAGAAAGGAGGGAATTTTGAAACAAAATAAATCGTTATGAGGATCCCACAAGAGTCCCAATGTTTTCACAGACGTCGAGCGATCTATCTCTACCTGACTTGGCATCTCTATTAGTTCAGGGGGAAGCATACGAAGAACTCTCGAATCATTTGCGCACCATTTTCTGAGATAAAAACCTCCCGCTTTCAACAACTTTTGCAATTGTACAGTCGATTCGACTGCCCTTTCCAGGTTATCTTCGCCCGCTATTGTATCATCGACATATGTTCGAGTGGTAGTTATTTTCGCACCGAGCGGAAATTTCTTCCCTTCATCTATAGCGAGCTGATTTAGAACGCGAGTTGCCTGATACGGGGCACAATTAGTACCATATGTTACCGTGGTTAGTCGAAACGTCTCAAAGGGTAATACTGGATTATCTCTCCAAACTATTTGGAGTAAATTACGGTCGTTTGGATGTATCCAAATTTGTCAAACATTTTTTAAATATCAGCAATGAAGACATACCTTGGCATACGAAAATTTAACACGATTGATAAAAGAGTTGGTGGGACCGTTGGTCCAGCATATAACACATCATTTAACGACAACTGATTACACCCGTTGCAGGATGCATCAAAAACAAACGCGTGTTTTAGTGCTGGAGCTATCGGAGCGTTGCACTGCATGATGAGGTAAAAAGAAACTTGGGGTACCTGTTCTTTTAGTTGGTTCCATGTGGCCTAGACGAGCATACTCATCCATAAATTGACGATAGTCTTCATAAAACTCAGGTACTCTGGTAAATCTTCTTTCGATGGACTGCAACCTACGTTGGGCCATTGGATAAGTATTTTCCAGAAGCGGCAATCGTTCTTCCCTAACTGGCAATTGAACCACGTAGCGACCGGTTTCATCTCGAGCAACCGTTCTCCGAAAATGCTCCTCACATTTTAGCTCATCACTAGATAGAGTGCGTCGCTCGTCAATACGGTCCAGCTCCCAGAACCGCTGCAACATCGCGTCGAGATTGGACCCAGTGCCAATTATACAGATGGACGGTTTGTTAGCCGGCGCGGAATACATCCCGGACACGACAAATCCCAGCACTGTTTTCTGTAAAGACGGATATCCTTCAGATAAATTATATTTCTTCCCTTCAATCAAAGCAAAGAAAATTTCAGCTCCTATAAGAATGTCAACCCCCGCACTGACATTGAACTTGGGATCCGCTAGTGGTAAATAATTTGGAATATTCCAATCACTTATATCGATACTTTTACTTGAAAGAATTGCAGGTATCTTGATGGGAATTATCAAACACAATATTATTTTTGCAAATGCTCCGACGTTTAGCTCTATCATTTCATCGACATGTAATTTTCCTGGACCGATTCCGACCACATCCATATTTGTTTTCAACCTTTTCAGTCTTAATTTTCTAGTCTATCAGAAATGAAATTGCACTGCGAACAATTATCTAAAACTACCCGAGCATAATGAACATTTTCAGAAATATTGTTCACCTTTACTAGAGAAGTAGCCAAAAAAACTTTGCAACCGTCACGCAACGGATGCTGTTTGGTGGAACTGGATGATAACACTGTCCCTTGTTTTGTTTCTATTGGTTTATCATTAACGGTTGATGGCGCATTATTGACGAGCAGCGTGGTAAGTGGTTGTGCACTGGATGAACGCGACGCGAGAGAATTCATCTGAACCGTATGATCAACATGTGATTGTGGATGCGAATCTATTACACTCCGACGTGAGTCACTCGTGATAAGAGTATTCGTAGTACTTTCACCAATCTCTATCGGTGGTAAATGTAGTAAGGTATGATGGCGCTTATCACAGACACTGCAAAGCGATGAGTTACAATTTTTCGCGAGAGTATTACCGTTAAGACAATTAATACATAACTTACACCGTTTAGCAAACTCAAATCTTTGCTTCGGAGATAGCTGTCTAAATTGATCACAATGATATATCGTATGGCCATGCTTGCACACAGGGCACCTTTTAGAAGGTTCAGTTATAACATAAGCTCGGCTAGCCGCCGGACGAGATTTGCGTTTGGGGTTCATTGATCGGTTCATCGCTTTGGCACGGAATTTACAGAATGGTAGAATGAGCGTACTTCAGGGCCGCAGAAAGAAAATACGGGCCCGGGGGGTTCAACGTACGGGCCCCCGCCACTGTGTATTGCCTGAGTACAAAAAATAATGTTTGAAATCCATTGGAGTTCACTGATATTATGTATAGTACACTGAAATTTTTATTTATGTACCAGTTTTTGCTCTAATTGTCTGCAGTGCCAATGAAGGAAAAATCGTAGAGCTTTTTATACTTTGGGAGTTTTTTTAATACCTTTTCGACAGTTTTGATGACTTTGAAAAGCGTCATTTTTGTCAATAGTATTTATAAAAGTACGGAAATGGAAAGATTAAAAATGTAGTAATTACAATAATTGAAAATATCTAAACGGCGATCAACGGCAAAAGATAAAAAACAATAGGAAAACTAAATATTAATAGAATGTAAAAAGATCTAAAAACAACAAAATTAACCAAATAAACAAATCAATGTCAATTGTCAAAAAATGTTTAATCGAGAAAAACCAAAACAAAACCTATAAAAATTGATAAGAGAAAACAGGAAACTAGAAAAACATATTCGAACATTATTGAACAAATGTTGAAAATAATTAAAAAATCGGTAAGAAAGTAGGAAAAATTTTAAAATCAATGAAAATGAAAGAAGAACTACTAAAAAGAATACAAACACTAATATAAAAAATGCATAAAACTGAAAAACTCGATAAATCAAGAATAATAAAAAAAATTTAACATTTAAAACAAAACCTATTTAAAGCAATAGAAAAAGTAAATAAAACGTTAAGAATGCATAAAATTAGAGGAGTATATATAAAAGACAAGAATAAAATAACCATAGAGAAATTAAATAAACGGACGAACCGGAAAATTTTGAAAAACTGGAAAAGTGGAATGATGAAAAGACGAAAAAGTAAAGAAAATTGGATAATGAACAAAAACGGAGCAGCAGACAAAATGGAAAACAAAAATAGCAGGAAAAAGCCAACTTGGTATACTATAGAAACACAAAAAAATGAAGAAATTAACACGAAGAAAATGAATAAAATGGATTAAGTTATTTAAAGAATAGAAAAACACTAATAATGAAAATTCAAACAACGAACTAAATGTAAAATTAAGAAAAAGCGCACATCGTGACAAAAAAGATCAAATGTTTTTTTAGGAAAATAAAAAAAATTCATTGTAAACGTACAAGAAAATGGTCAACAGAAAAAGTACTTTCAAAATAGGTTAAAAGGAAACAATGAAGAAATAACAATAACGAATAAAATCTTAAGAAAAAGGTACAAGAAATAAATAAAATTATATGAAACGATCATGGGGAAAAAATAAAACTACGAAAAACGGAAAGCTAAAAACATAAGGAAGAAAATAGGAGAAAGGTAAAAAATTAAACAATAAGGCAAATTGGAATGAATTTTAATAAGTAAAATTGCTTATGGAAATGCAAAAAATATGAAAAAAACGGAAATAGAAAAGGCTATGATGAGAATAAATATACTACATAGACAAATTCTAAAAATTAGATGGAATGACAAAAGAAACAAATAAAAAGCAGGGTATTAAAATATGAAACAATAAGAAAAATAAAATAAAGAAAGCAGAATTTTCTCGAAAAATTGCGCATAAAATGAAATAACAGAGAAAAAAACTATAAATTAAAGCAAAGATAGAAAAAACCAGCGATAGAAAAAACCAAAAGTAAGGAACGTAAAAATATGGATGAAATAAAATATCGAAATAGATAAAAAGGCAGAATCTTAAAATTTTAGAAATACAAAACTTGAAAAAATAGATAAATGAAATTTTAACAAAATAAAAAAAATCATGTAAAAATAAAAAAAAAAAATGAGAAACATGGATCAAATTTCTAATAAGGGTTGGGTTTGGATTTTACGCTATGCTGGTTTCGAAAACATTCATAATCCTATAAAAAACATGATTTATTCTTTATTTGTGTTGGTGTGTTAGCACACCCTAAAATATTTTATAAGAATGTTGTAACTGATTTCTATTAAATAGTTCAAAAATAAAATCGTCACGTTAAGGAAGCGTCGGTCAAAATGTCACGCTCACTCACTCCAAAACGAAAAGATTTTGTATCCGAATTTAACTTGCTACATTAGTTAGCTAATCTTGCTAACTAGTTGGTTTAGTTTGGTAGCAGAGTTAAATTTTCTCTTCGAAATAAATTAAACACAATCTAGTAATTTAGTTGAACGTATGCTTCTTAGAATTATTGGCAGCTGCAGAATTATGAACTGAGAGATCTTCTCTTCATGCTCCATGACATATAAAATTCAAAACAAAACTATTAACACTATATTCGTCATAAAAGGGGTTAGTTGTGTATGCAATTTGCTGTTATAATGAAAATGTTGATAAAAGGCCGTATTTGAAAGACTTGTAAAACGTATTTATTTTTTTTCCATCCCTGGTCGCTTTGAAAGGGGGGATTGGTAGTCGAAAATCGCCGAAAAAGCTACATCATTTGACAAAAATGTTTCGATATCATCTCGTATCTGAATATGATTTTTTATGGATTTTGTAACAATGAACGGCAAACCAAATATATTTAATTTTAATTTTAAATTTTTGGAAAATGTCGAATTATTTAGGCATATCCAGAGTTTTTGATGACTTATTTGACCAATTGAGCTCTAGAGGTAGGGTTACCGCCTCTAGTGGTACTTTCACCAGCAGAGTTTTACTGAGCAGAGGATAGACTTCAACAGACACATGAGTATCAATTACAATTTCGAATTAAAGTGATCACTCGACAGAAGTTTGGAGCGCTTCCATTGCTTTTTATTGTATAAAACGCTTAAAACACATAAATAGGTACTGTTATATTTCTTATGCAGTTCGTAGCACTAGGCACTAGGAGGAAGAATATCTTATTTTCTTCACATTCAATGCAAAGTGTAATGTTTTGCTAAAGCACTCCACCTTTCTGTGCCGTTCACATTTAGTTGTATGTTTGCATTTGTTAACACTTTTGTCGATTTATGTAGTTGGGTGTAGTACTTCGCTATCCTTCTTTCCTACAAAGAATCTAAAAGCACCAGCCACTCTCGCTGTGAAGGATAACCCGAGCGAGCTTTGCTCTGCTCCTCAGTAAACAAACACAGAGTGTTAAATCACACTTCAGTTTCTTCAGAGAATCTTTATGAGGAATAATGATCCATTAAGCGAAGGTTCAATGGGGTAAAGTAAACCCAAATGGTGCTTTTAAAATAATATTATTGTCAACGCCAAGAGGGGCCCTCTTTAACAATTAGGGTCTGCAACCCGAGGATGATGTTTAAGAGGACTGTGTGCTGGACGATTCCTGGTAAAGAAAAGGGCAACGCAAAATAATCCAATGGATTCTTCCGGGCGAATCCGAATTTACCTGAACGAAGACACGGAATTCGCCTCCAAAAACCGGTGTGGCAACCCTACGCAGGGTTTTTTCTTTCAATAATTACTTTCGATACTAATCCAATGCTTTCGAAGATTGGAAATACAATAAATAAAAAAAATCGATTTCGTATTGGCGAAATTTGAAGACAACCTCATGACTTCTAATCAAACGATTTAATTGTTTAACCCTTACAAGTCTAATCATATTCTAGTTTCGATTATAGACATTTTAACCTTAAGGTCATTCCCTTTTTCATTCAGGTTAGGAATTTTCCTATAAATAATCTCTATTCCTGTGTGCGGGGTTGGGATTCGAATGTACAAATTCCGCTATTCTCGCTCGAGTCTGATCTTGTTTCGATGCGAGAATTAGGTTGGTATAAAAATAGTTGATATCAAATATGCAGTAGTTTAGAATTTTCGCTATTCTAGTTACCTGATACACAAGATATTGAATTTTTAATTGCATTCTCAAAAAAGTATTTGTCAAAATTTTGGTTTCTGTTAAAAATCCGGGCCCCCTTCAGAACTCCGGGCCCGGGGGGAAACACCCCGGTTTCCCCCCCCCCCTCTCGGCGGCCCTGGCGTACCTGTATGATGTTCCTTCGATTTCTTCCTTTAGCCACTAACACGTGCTCGCACTCGATCAAGCACCACTTCGACAAATATACGGTTCACTATTTGAGAATTACTACGTTCACGACAACTGGCTCGATTAGAATCGTGAAATCTTTTCCGCATAAAAGTTTAATTTCCGGCGACACGAGTCCCGGGTTTCGACACCATTATGTTTTATCACTCGCGGACAAGGTTCACGGACGCTAATTGTAGGGAGTTCGGAGGTTCAGCGGTTAAACAACGTAGTTCGCACTTCAACTTATATAATCGACTGATATCTTAAAACTAAACTTACAGAGTTGCATGAATCACTATTTATATCAAAAATATATGTGTGTATACACCGTGTCCAATAAATTCTCATACACTTCTTCAAAGGCATTGTTGTTGTGTACGCACAACACATATATTAGCTATGTATTGGTGACATGTTGTACTATGTTTGCACTATTACTGACATGATAACATACATTCTTTCATTCAGTTTACATTTTCTACCGACGATGAAGGAATTCCGTGCCGTGGTGATAAAAAAATGTTTGGCTGGTGAGCGCCCGGGCGCTATTTTCAAAATTTTAAAGAGTGTTGGAGTAAAGCGCGATTATGTTTACCGGACCATCCAAAGGTACCGTGACACTTGCTCATTGGATGACAGAAAAAGATCCGGCCGCCCTCGTTCGGTAAGGACTGGACAAGTGGTTAAAGTCGTGAAGGAACGGATTAGGCGAAAATCTCAGCGCTCTGTTCGGAAAATGGCTGCTGATCTGAATATGTCGAAATCATCGATGCACAATATTTTAAAACTCGACCTGGGACTGCAAGCTTTCAAGAAACGTAAAGTACACGGAGTTTCGGAAGCTTCCAAGGAAAAAAGACTTGAAAGAGCAAGTGCTATCCTATCACGGCACGCTGGGGAAGAATTTATATTTTCTGATGAAAAATTATTTGTCCTGCAGCAATCTCACAATGTCCAAAATGACCGATTGTGGGCTGTCACTTCCAGGAATGTGTCAGATAGTGACAGGAATATTCCTCGATTCCAAAGCGCCGGTGCAGTGATGGTTTGGGGAGCAATTTGCAAGCGTGGAAAATTTCCGCTTGTTTTCATCGACAGAGGCGTTAAAATTAACGCTGTGTATTATAAAACTGAAGTTTTAGAGAAAATCGTAAAGCCAAGTGTGCAAACAATGTTTGGAAATGACCATTATGTGTTTCAGCAGGACGGAGCGCCTTCCCACACAGCGAATGTCGTTCAGAGCTGGTGTCGGAACAATTTGAACGACTTTTTGGCGAAGGACGAATGGCCTCCCAGCTCTCCGGATCTTAATCCCTTGGACTATTTTGTGTGGTCATACATGTTGTCGAAGATCAACGAATACAGAGTGTCCAATATAACCCAATTCAAAACCGTAATTCAACGGATTTGGGACGAAATGCCGATGGAAGCCGTGCGTGCCGCTTGTGATGGTTTTGAGAAACGTCTAAAGCTGGTGAAGAAATTAAAAGGCGGTGTCATTCCAAAACATATGCTGTAAATGATCAGTATTATATAGCATCACAGTATAAAAAATTTCAATAAAATTTAACTTACCAATACAGAATAATTTGGGTTTCATTTTGTATGAGAATTTATTGGACACGGTGTATGTTACGGGAAATATGAGCTAAACGGAAAGCATATTTTATAGTTCAGTGGATTGAATAAGTTCAATAGACGACTTCATGTCGGAGTTCAATTTGATTAGGATGGTATCCAATAGCTTAATAATTAATAATTAATAATAATAATATAATTTATTTCAAACAACCACCTTTCCTACTCTTACTAAGAACCCTAAATTGAATTATAGTTATGGTCCCAGGTCGACAAATGCCGAAACCTCGTCTTCACACGGCTCCAAAGAAGGCGTGGGGTACATTTGTACCCCAACGCAACGTTCTAGGGTTAATCGACCTAGTGAAAGAATTGTGCCTTTATCATTTATCCAAACTATGATTTAATTGCTGATTACGTTCAATATAACATTGTGGAAATGTCTATTACATTCTTATTACACTTTAAAAAGTTTAAGTTCACCCTACAATGTTAATGTTATATTCAAAAAGCTGTGGTTTTCTTCATTTATTGTTTTTTTTTTTATTCATTTCGTTTATTTGATAGGCACAAATGCGTTAGCTTGGCGGTGCCAAATTCTTTTGTTTTTACATTTTAAATATTTTAAAACTAGGAGGTTTCAATGGTGAAATATTTTTTTTTTTACATTTTGGATATTTTAAAACTAGGAGGTTACAATGGTGAAATATTTTTTTTTTTTAAAGAAAAATTTTACAGCTATCTTAAGACTAGAAATAAGATTCTATATACAAGAGAGGGAGCAAAAGATTTTTTTTTATGAAAAATTTTAAAACAAGGAATTCAATAGTAATAGTTTTTTAGGAAATATTTACAGTTATCTTAAAACTAACAATATAGTTTGGTACACAAAAGGGGGAACAAATGTTTATGAGAAAATTCACCGGTGTTTTAAAACTAGGGATACAATTCTATTTACAAGATGGGGGACAATAGTTTTAACAAAGAGGTAAAATTACAACTATCTTAAAACTAGGAATACAGAATACAAATTTAAACTTTTTTAGCGGAGACTTATGCTTGGTCAAGATATTCAGAGGGGGCTGTAGAAGCAGTTGTATCAAGCACAGGGGAGAGAAAGCGTAGATGGTGACCGGGAGAGAAGAGCAAAACTTGCAACTTTCGGGCAAACGGGAGATCAGCGAGACAAATTAGCGCCTCAGTCTAGTAGGTCGGATTGGCGGATGGTATTCTTCGGACCCGCGGGGAATTCTTCAAAAGTCATCGAACCTCGAGTCGCTCTCGCTTCAGTTTCCGTAGTGGTAAGTGCGACGGCGGTTACATAGTTGCAGTCTGGAGCTGATCGGTCCCAAAAGGCAGGAGAAAACTTCTAAAACGAGAAATAAAAAGAGAGGGGCTAAATTGGGATATTTATCGTTTTTATGAAAGTATAAATAAGGGACATATAGGGGAAATCACGATTTGCCAGCATATCTCGGACTGGGACATTGGGTGGTCTACCTCGGGCCCGAAGGGAATCCTTTAACTGAGACCTGGCGTCCAAATACCCGGCGCATACCCAGACAACGTGCTCGATGTCGTGATAGCCCTCGTCACAAGCGCACAGACTACTCTCCGCAAGCCCAATACGCCGCAAATGCGCATCCAAGGTGTAGTGGTTGGACATAAGTCGGGACATTACACGAATAAAATCCCGACCCACATCCATCCCCTTGAACCAAGGCTTCGTTGATACCTTTGGGATAATGGAATGTAGCCATCGTCCAAGTTCACCATTGCTCCACGAGGTTTGCCAACTGCTGAGTGTCCTCTGACGACAAATACTAAAAAATTCGTTGAAGCAGATTGGTCTTTCATATATGTCACCATTTAATGCGCCCACCTTTGCTAATGAGTCGGCCTTTTCATTGCCCGGAATAGAGCAATGAGAGGGGACCCAAACAAAGGTAATTTGATAAGATTTTTCAGATAACGTACACAAGGACTCCCGTATCTTCCCCAGGAAATATGGGAATTGCTTTTTGGGCTTCATCGCACGAAGAGCCTCGATGGAGCTGAGGCTGTCCGAAATGATGAAGTAGTGATCTGTGGGCAGAGTGTCGATGATCCCAAGGGTGTACTGAATTGCAGCTAACTCTGCGACGTAAACTGAAGCGGGATCATTGAGCTTGAATGAAGCGGTGATAGTATTGTTGAAGATACCGAAGCCAGTGGACCCATCGAGATTTGATCCGTCAGTGTAGAACATTTTGTCACAGTCGACTTCTCGGAATTTATTATAAAATATATTGGGGATCACTTGCGGGCGTATATGGTCCGGGATTCCACGAATCTCTTCCTTCATGGATGTGTCGAAGAATACAGTAGAATCAGAAGTATCTAGGAAACGAACACGGTTGGGAGTATATGAAGAAGGATTAATGCTCTGTGCCATGTAATCGAAGTACAAGGCCATAAATCGGGTTTGAGAATTAAGCTCGACGAGCCTCTCGAAGTTTTCAATCACCAACGGGTTCAGAATGTCGCATCGGATGAGCAATCGATATGAGAGTTCCCAAAATCGATTTTTTAGCGGAAGAACGCCCGCCAGCACTTCGAGACTCATCGTATGGGTCGAGTGCATGCAACCCAAGGCAATGCGCAAGCAACGATACTGGATTCTCTCCAGTTTGATGAAGTGTATGTTCGCAGCGGAGCGGAAACTGAAACACCCGTACTCCATCACCGACAATATCGTTGTTTGGTATAACCTGATCAGGTCTCCTGGGTGGGCACCCCACCATGTTCCAGTTATTGTTCGGAGAAAATTGATCCTTTGTTGGCATTTCTGTTTCAGATACCTAATGTGACATCCCCAGGTACCTTTAGAGTCGAACCATACCCCGAGATATTTAAATGTGAAAACCTGATTGATCGTTACACCCATTAATAGAAGCTGGAGTTGCGCCGGCTCACGCTTCCTAGAAAAAACAACCAACTCAGTTTTCTCCGTGGAGAACTCAATACCCAGCTGAAGAGCCCAAGCAGACAAATTGTCCAAGGTATTTTGTAATGGTCCTTGCAAGTCGGCAGCTTTGGGCCCTGTGACAGAGACCACGCCGTCGTCTGCAAGTTGCCTTAGCGTGCATGAATTGGCAAGACAATCGTCAATGTCATTCACATAGAAATTGTAGAGCAGGGGACTTAGACATGAGCCCTGGGGAAGACCCATGTAGCTAAATCGCAATGTTGTTAAATCGCCATGCGAAAAGTGCATGTGCTTTTCAGACAACAGGTTTAGCAAAAAGTTATTTAAAATTGGCGAAAGACCATGCTGGTGCAGCTTCTCTGACAGAATGTTGATAGAAACTGAGTCAAAAGCCCCCTTAATATCCAAGAAGACTGATGCCATCTGCTCTTTGTTAGCATAGGCCATTTGGATTTCTGTAGAAAGCAACGCAAGGCAATCGTTCGTCCCTTTGCCTTTGCGGAAGCCAAATTGTGTATCTGACAGTAAGCCATTTGCTTCAACCCAATTGTCGAGGCGATACAAGATCATTTTCTCGAACAACTTCCGAATACAGGACAGCATTGCAATCGGCCGATACGAGTTGTGGTCGGAGGCTGGTTTTCCTGGTTTTTGAATGGCGATGACCTTCACTTGCCTCCAGTCATGAGGGACAATGTTACCCTCAAGAAACTTGTTAAATAAATTCAACAAGCGCCTTTTTGCAGTGTCAGGCAGATTCTTCAGCAAGTTGAATTTGATTCTGTCTAACCCTGGGGCGTTATTGTTGCATGATAAGAGAGCAAGTGAGAACTCCACCATCGAAAACGGTGTTTCGTTCGCGGTATCGTGAGGAGACGCGGCGCGGCACGTTTTCTGTACCGGGACAGAGTCCGGACAGATCTTCTTGGCGAAAGCGAATATCCAACGGTTTGAATATTCCACATTCTCGTAGGTACTACTACGGTTACGCATACGTCGAGCCGTACCCCAAAGAGTGCTCATCGCTGTTTCTCTCGTTAACCCGTCGACGAACCGGCGCCAATAACTGCGTTTTTTGGCTTTCATTAGACTCTTCATTCGCCTTTCTAACGACGCGTACTGTAGATAGCTAGCGGGTAACCCGTCTTCCCGGAAGGCCTTATATGCAGTGGACTTTTCCGCGTACAGCTCTGAGCACTCTTTATCCCACCACAGGGTGGGAGACCGTCCATGGGTATTCGCGCTGGGTACTGGTTTAGTCTGAGCTTGATTCGCACTGTCGAGAATCAAGCCAGCCAAAAACCTGTACTCTTCCTCCGGAGGAAGTTCTTGAGTGGATTCGATTTTAACGGATATCGCGGTCGCGTAACTCTTCCAATCAATGTTCCGTGTGAGGTCATACGAGACATTGATTGTTTCCGATGGTCTTGAACCGTTAGCAATTGAAATCACGATAGGCAAATGATCGCTACCGTGGGGATCAGGGATCACCTTCCACCTGCAATCTAACTGTAGCGATGTCGAGCATAGCGATAAATCCAACGCGCTTGCGCGTGCTGGTGGTGTAGGAATCCGCGTCATTTCTCCCGTGTTTAAGATGGTCATGTTGAAATTGTCGCAAAGGTCTTGGATTAATGTTGATCTATTATCATCATGAAGACAGCCCCATACCGTACCGTGCGAGTTAAAGTCTCCCAGAACTAGCCGCGGTGCCGGTAAGGATTCCGTGATACTACAAAGCGTTCGGTGCCCTACCGAGGCTCTAGGAGGAATGTAGATGGAAGCAATGCAAAGGTCTTTACCTTTGATTAGAACTTGACAAGCGACAATTTCAATGCCTGGTGTCGAAGGGAGGTTAATTCGGTTGAAAGAATAGTACTCCTCCATAAGGGTTTTCTCGATCCAGACGGATTATATTAAAGTCGTGGAAGTTGAGATTTATATCGGAAGTTAACCAAGTTTCACATAATGCGAAAACATCACATTTTAAACTGTTTAGTAAGAATTTGAAGGAATCGATTTTCGGGAGGATACTTCTGCAGTTCCACTGTAGGACAGTGATCGAATCGGTGACCTCGTTCGATGACTTAGCCATCGAAGGATACGATCGCTGCAAGGAGGGGCCATTTAGTAGTCAACTGTTTCAAAAATGTTTGCACCATAGGGAGAAAATGTATCAGAATGCTTTTAAGAGGGTCAGTAACATTGAAAGCTGTGAAAATTAAGTCCACTATGTCAGAAAATTTCATTAGTCCGCTACTGGACTGAGTATTTGTTTGAAAAAAGGGAACACTTGGGGTTTTTGGTGTCCCTGGAAGTGGTGGATACTCCTTGTTAGAATTAAAATTTCCAAGTCCTGGAGCAAATTGCTTCGGCTTTAGTGCATCACTTCCGTTGGATTTATTGATTGTAGTTGGCGCACTCTGAGTGGACGACACCTTGGCACCCTTACGAGGCAATCTAGGGGAAGCTTGATTTTTCCTCTTCCTGGACTCCCCTGGGCTAACCAAAGATGTTCCCTCTTGTGGGTCGTCAGATTCTTGCTCAACGCCAGCCAAAAGAGCAAAGGAATTTTCGGAAGCGACAGATGGTGAAGCATTCTTAAGAATTTCTGCATAAGAGCGCTTCGAGCGTTCCTTAAGGGAGCGCTTAATTTTATCCCCGCGCTGTTTGTACGCGGGGCATGATTTAAGATCATGCGGAAGGCCCCCGCAGTAAATACACTTCTCAGTTTCTCCACTGCAAGCGTCATCCTCATGTTCTCCCTCGCATTTGCCGCACCTTTTCTTATTGCCACAATAGGTGGCTGTGTGGCCCAGCTGCTTGCAATTGCTGCAGTTCATTACCCGCGGTACAAACAGGCGAACCGGTAGACGAACCTTATCCAGGAGGACATAGTTGGGGAGGGAAGACCCGGAGAAAGTCACCCGAATCGAGTCTGACAATGAATAAGTTGTCTTATTATTCTCAGTTTTTGCTGAATACAATTGCTTGCATTCCAGAATCTTCACATGTTCAAGTGAGGGGTCCTTAAAGCAACCAACTCCATACTTCAACACGTCTTCGCACTTCAAACCCGGTTCGGCAACGACCCCGTCGATCTCCACTGCCAAACAAGGTATATACACCTTAAATTGCTTTGTAAAGCGCTCGCTGCGAGCAATCTGGTTTGCCTGGCCGAGGTCATTCACTAATATGCGTATCTTATTAGCTCTAACACGTGTTATCTGAGCTACGGCCGGGTAGTTAGCAGTCAGCTCCCGTGAGATCTCTAAAATATTAAGCGATTTCGTAATGTGCCGGAAATAGACAACCCAGGGCCCAGTTGAACTGGGTGGGTATGTTTTAATACGAGGAGGACTGGGGGAATCAGGGGAGGGAGTAATTTCGGGTTTATCCGGTATATCCATGGGAATATCATTCCCATCCAATGTTACTTCGCCCTCGGCCATTTAGGCACGAGGATAGCACGTGGTGTAAACGAGAGATGAAACTTATATTCAGGGGAAAGGGATCTAAGAAGTAGTGACAGATCGGGGGAAAGGGAAATGAGAAAAAAAAAGATACTTAGCTTATATAGCGGCTTGTCCGGTTATTGAACTATTCACTTCACCAACCTAGGCACCGGCGAACAAAGCCTGCCGCAAACAATGACTGGCCTTCACAATGTATATATTTATATTGATCCACTCTATGCACAGCACAAGAAAACGATCTGCTTCGATCGAGAGTTCAGACGATTGGGATTCATTTATTGTTGTTAATTATTATTATTTATAATTAGTTATCGATGCATTTCTTCACGATAGAGACATAAAATATGTATTTTTGACGTAGGACTACATCTTTGTTATCGATATGGGGGTGCACTTTGCAAATTCTACAAAAATGGAATGTAACGAAAAGTGGTCGAACTTTAAACGCATATAATTCAGCCATCTTACGATAAATTTTCAAATTTTTTGCACATATAGCTTAGAAATACTTCTAAGAATAGATCCCAATAGATATACCCAAAAATTTTTGATATCATGGCATTAAAAATTTAAATAATGTGCAACCTAGTCAAAATGTCGCGCATTTACACACAGAAGGTAGCACTTCCCAAGTCCGGCACGACAGATTTGTGTACCTAGCGCGCTACACTTCTATGAATGACGTCATCATCGACTTTTTAAAGAAAATAACGGATTTGGCCGGACAAGCTCAGTTGCCTGTTGAACGGTTGGCGGAACAGATCACTGCGCTGTGTGTTTTCACAGCCAGTGTAGCTGAGTTAGAAGTCCGCTACACTGGTTGTGGAGGTACGCTACCCAGTGCCCTCCAACACGCGACTGAGCTTGTCCGTTCAAACGCTATGCTTTCATGTGTGTTGTGCTCGTTTCCAGCACACTTTTGTGTACAATCTTGAATACAATTATTCGTACACAAAATCGGTTGTACATATGAGCTCCATTTTCAAACACGGTTAACATAGTGTCGTGGTACTAGTTATCTCTTTCGCTCTACCCATCATCATCAGCTAGTTAACTAGCTTTCTTCCACACAACTAGGACTCCAACCATTGCAAAATTATGTCAGATATACCAAGCCTGGATAGCTTGTACAGAAGTATGTCATGATCAATCTTGTCAAAGGCAGCTTTGTGGTCAGTGTATATAGCGTCAACTTGCTTCCCATTTTCATTGCACATTTCATGCGTTATACCATGTTCACACTACAGAGTTAAAACATGTTATAACAATTAGCAACAAGAAAAATGCCATCAAGATAGCGTTAAAACACGTTTTAACTCGTAGTGTGAACGTAGTATTAGGTTCTTCTCCTGAGTGAATTTCTTATATCCAGTACAATATAACACTACAATTTTACGAGAACAGTGCAATTTTACGGGAACACATGCTGATCCATCCTTCCATCTATGAAGACCAAATTTCCCCAAATTACCAAATTACCCGATTTTACCGATAGCGAGAAACGCAGACAGTCGAGGAGTGATCGCCCGCCCAGCGGTGGAGAGTGAACGATAGCAGGAGTGAATGGAGGATGTGTGATATTAGTTTATATGAGTTGATTGAAAATTGTCATTGTTTTTGGAAAGCTTTGTAATTTTTTGTGAACAAATTGATGTTAAGGTTAATGCTAAATAAATGTTTGTAGGCGTCCGACGATGGCTGAAGAACAGTAAACCGAAACGTTACATGTAATAATGAAAAATTTGCTGTTTTATTTTCACCGAGGAAAATCAACGCATCCACGAAATAAATATGTTGCGGTGATCATAAAATCTTATATTCTATATATGTTTTGTTCGGCCAAAAATATCGAAAAATAATTATTGAATCTATTTGAAGTGCATACTCTCAATAGAGTTTACTCAAATTTCCAACGCGACTGAGAACTAAGAACTGATATTGCAGCTCTTGGTATAACGATGCCTCTGAAGTACATGCGTGCATATTTCAAACTTTACTTCGATATCGACTTTTTCGAAAAGTGACTTCCCAGTAGTATCTTTGATTTGAAATATTATTGCTAATCCTAATAGCAAAGAACACATTAAAAAAAATTCTCAAATCTCTTCAGGAAAAATCATAATCATCACTGGCACATTTTTTTTCGCGGAACTCTTCGATAAACTTTCCATTTTCCGAGATATGTTACAGATCGATCCGATGGTTATAAATTGGAAAATTAGCTGCAGCATGGAGAAGGATGAACTGCGAGTGAAAGTGGAGACGATAGCCTTCAGATCTCGTCGTTGAGGCTAACCCAACCAGAAGGCTTGTGGCGCGACAATGTCGCGAAAACTGAAATAGCGCAAGTCAGATTTCCTAAGAAGCTGTGCCGAGAAGTAGACGCCAATCCCTGGGCGACGCGTGCCGAGTCGTGATAGCGAAAATGAAGGGCTCGACGACGCCAGCCGAAATGTGCCCAAGTAAGCTGAAGATAATCGTCGAGGATCTTTTCACGAAGCACGATGCAACTATCTGGCCACCAACACCGTGCACTGATACGGTAGCGAATCGCCTGGTTGTCATCATGCGTATACGTTTCGCATACTCTCCAATCTATGTTCACCGTCAATGAAGGACTACAGAATGTGACGTCGATGATTGACTCCCTCCCGTCTCTCCGAAATATGCTAACAAAACTTTCATTGCACAGTCGTACGTCTTACTTCGCTAGAGCTTCCTGCAGGATACACCGTCTTGTGTTGGTTACGCTACTGGACCACTCCACGCCCCAGGCGTTGAAGTCACCACCAATGACTACTGGCTTCCGACCGATCAACTGCTCGCTTAACTGCTCCAGCATTAGGCTGAGCTGCTCTACCGTCCAACTTAGAGTAGCATAATAGCTACATACGAAGACGCCGTTGCTATCGCTTCTTGAATGGGAAATCTGCGCATGACTTGTTTCACAGCCGTTTCCGATTTATCCGCTACTCAGTTACCGTTATCAGGGGAATTTAGTACTGCTCTGCGATTAAAGCGACATAACGCATAGTTTCTGTCGTAGACTGCCACGTAGACTGCGGTGTCACAGTGGTTCGGATTTATTCGGATTTAGACTGCGGTGTCACAGTTATTCGGATTTATCTGGGTTATCTCCATTACCATTAGCCTGCAGTCGCCTTCATGTAGGCAGTGTATTAAAACCACCCGTCTGATTGTCGTTTCCATCCGCTGGAGTGTAAAGCAAGCACTTCGACCTCTGTGTGCAATCTTTCACAAGATGGCCCGTCTCCCCGCATTTTCAGCACATGCCGGATCTATCCGGACCTTTACAAGCCCCTGCTAAATGTCCAAAGTCCAAACACTTGAAATATTTTTCCGCTTATTTATTTACTCGTAGGCCTGCCAGACCAAAGTCGCCGTCCAATTCGTGATCCGCGTCCTGTCTGATGACGTTCGCCATGGCCAGTATACCATAATCAGGATGGCGTCTATCCTGATGTGTCGGTTGTACTCCGGTTGGGATAGGGTGCTTTTATTGCTTAGATCTTGGGTTATTGGAATCTTAGGTTATGGGGATCGTAGGTCCTAGCAGAAGCGGTACAAACTCGTTTCGTCGGAGCTGCTTTCGGAGTCATGGTTTTTTTTTCAGCAGAGCCCAATTCAAACCCCACCATATCCTAACAAGACTCACGCAATAGCCTAGCATCTTCTTCGAACTCCCAATAGCCAATGCCTATAAGTGAGATATTCTCATTAATATTTTTTAAGTGATTATATTGAGATGATGTCTTCTGCTAATTTATATAATTTCTCTTGCAATCAACTTTGCTGAAGATGTCAAGTGTCTATTTTTTATAGTTTAAAAGTTAGTAAAAAATAGTTTAACGGTTTCTTCCAATTCACGATTATCTCATTCGTTCGTTTGTTTGGGTAGTTTATGTTAAGAAAGTGTCCTTAATTAATAGGTACACACTCAAGAGAGTGTAATGCTTTAGGAGTCAACAAAAACCAGCATGTTTCCGTGATTTTTGGAAAGGGTAAGAAAAGTCATAGTTATTTAAAAATTTATGTGCATTTATACACAAATTTGAAAAGTTAAAATAAAAAATTTCTTTGAAAAACTTCACAAAATTGCAGAGTTAAGGACTATTTCGTTACTGTAATACCTATTTGGCAGGAAAAGTGCAGCTCGTGTTTCTGGTTGAAATCAATCCCAAGTAACATATGCAACAAGTATAAGGAAACTTTTTTACTTATTTAGTTGAATATCAGTTGTAGAAAAGTATCAAAGCATTTTTCAGACTATACACCACAAACAAGTTTGCTGCTGCTAATCGGACCGTAAATCGTGGTTTTGTTGGCTAAAAGAATTATTTTCGATTTAACAACATCGACTCTAAATGATACTTAGTAGGTGGAGCCTCTTATGTTTGATAACTGTTAGTTGATAGTAACTCAATACTATAGTGGATAGCAGATGGCAGTGCACTGTTTGTTTGCAATATATATATATATATATATATATATATATATATATATATATATATATATATATATATATATATATATATATATATATATATATATATATATATATATATATATATATATATATATATGTATATATATATATATATATATATATATATATATATATATATATATATATATATATATATATATATATATATATATATATATATATATATATATATATATATATATATATATATATATATATATATATATATATATATATATATATATATATATATATATATATATATATATATATATATATAGAACAAAATTCTTGCAAACTTGTGAAATACTTGCCCACACTTTAACAAAACAAATTTGCAACAACGAGATGGTGTCATCGATGCATCTGTATTCGTTGTTTTTCTTCTGTCAACGAATCAGCCACAACAAGAAGGCGGCCATGATGCTTCTATAATTTTTTGAGCTATATTCGAATTGCGTATTGGTAGGGGCAATCGAAAACTGCGTCATTTGCCTAGAGTGCTCTATCTAATTGTTATATTTTCATCCATTTCTGAGTTTTTTTTGAGGGCGCGTTGAAAATATAAACGTAAAATTGAAGAATTCACGGTAAATCATGACGCGCCGGTGCAGTTTAAGTATAGAAGAGCAAAATATTCAATTCCAAATTTTCCATTTTATCTTGCCAAAATAAATCATTAACACCGAAAATTTTCCAAACATAGTTGAACTCGATTTGAAACTAGGTGGTAAAATTTATTTGCAATACAGCGTATGTTTTCATGACATGTTACAAATTGACTCCGCCTCGGGGCTTTTTTGGTGTTGAAACAGTTGAGAATATGTTCACCACAGCTGGATTATTACACGTGATTTGGTTTTATTATTAGTAGAAAACATTTTGAAGTAGAATACTTCTAACGTTTCAATATAGGGGTCCCGTTTCAAAATATCGGCTGTGGCAGTCGCGTCAGATTTTGAACGTTAATAACTTCCATCATACTTAATAGAATGATTTGAGATTTAAAGCAATTTTATCGAAATTGTGTTCCGCAATATAGTAGTAAAATTTGGAGTATGTATAATAAGCATTAATACCGAAAATACTGTTTAATTTTTTTTTAAACTACCGAAAATGGTGAAAATTTTCAGCTCATCTCGGCCAGTGCCGTCAATATGGTGCACCAACCAAACACTTAAATGATGAAAAGTTTTAAATATAGGTCCGCTACAGATTTGTTTCTATCAACATTCGTATTTGGTTGCTTGGTGCGAACGGATGGTTGTACAATACCGAGAAATATTTGTGAGCTGTACACGACTGGTGGATGAATCAGTTTGTGTCGATACGTGCTACTAGCAGAAGCCACCATTTTCATTTCTGATGGATGTAAGGTAGCATACACACACGAAAAAACTAATTTCAAATCATCTGACTGAAGCTCGTTCCTGATTGGTTCTCGCTAATTTCATGCCCAGAGCCGCAAATCTTGATCAGAAAGAATTGTCATTTCAGTCGGTTTCAGCAAGTCCACTTGACTGATGTCCACAGACTGTATGTCAACACCGGGAGAGAAGGTGATTATTAGGATTCATCTCCGTGGATTAATTTGTGCAGCTCCGTGTTAGAAAGCAGGAACAATTGGAACAAAATCTCCCACTCGGAGAATATTTTCTTCGACAAACAAATTAGCCCTTATCAGCGCTATCATTCCACTCGTAAGAATTAAATTTGAAAATCTTTTCTTTCGCCAACTATTATTGTGAATACGACTAACGTTTCAAAATAGAAGTCCCATTTCAAAATTTCGGAAAAAACCGAAGGTCGCGTTTTGAAAGTTTGTAACTTTCATTGTACTTAACCAAAATACACAATGTTTGAACCAATCAGTCAGAAAAAAATCAGGAATCTTCTATAAGATTTGTAAGTATGTATAACTTATACGAATAAAGAAAAAATGATTTTTCGAAATCAATTATTATCTGTCCCACCATTGGCCAGTACTATTCGACTCGCGTATGTTAGTATTTCATTTCATAGTTAGCCACGCCTTTTTTGCGACGTTAAACCATGCAACGATTATAAGATATAAGGTTTGTTTGAATTTTTCGTCATTCGTTTACATACTCCCGATTCCGGCGGCAGTAGAAGCAGTAAAACAGGAGCAGCAGAACAGGAGCAACCTCGAAAGTTCCCCAGCTGCTGAATACGATCAAAAAGGTACACCGCCGCCTACTACATGTGTGTGACATCGCCAGGCTGGCACGAAGGATTTTAATACGGTTGCCGGAAAGGAAAAACACCACGAGTACTGGCACTTCCGGATAGTTTAAGGTGATGGTCGAGGATAAGAAACCGGCTGGTGATAAGACGGCTGCAGCGAAAAAAAACCCGAGGAAATCGACTACCGCAGGAGAGAAGAAAAGCCGCTGGTGGTGGAGGTAATGAGAAGGCCAAAAAACCGAAGGCTGCCTCTAAAAAACAGGCTGCGAAGAAGGCCAACGCTGTCGCTGCAAAGGTGGTAGCAGCTAGCAATAAACAGAAGGCCAAACCAACGAAGGCTGCAGAGAACAAGTCAAAGAAGGCCGCCGCACCTGCCAAGAAAGCTGCCCCGATGATCATCGTCAGCAAGTAAACTCGCGCGTCCGAAATGTTGCCAAAACAGTCCTTTTCAGGACTAACAAAATCTACTTGTGAAGAATTATTAGTGCAAATTTTCGTTAATGCTATTTCTCGTGTTTATAGCTCACCTATTCAAATTGTGATAATAATTAGCGGATTTTTCTCATTTTCTATTCTAGTCTATTCTAACCTTTACACAGCCAGTATTGAAAAGCATCCTGGAAAACACTACATTTAGTCTAGTGTTTTTCTTGTCAATATTAATATTTGAAGCATATTTTCATATGCCGCAAATATTAAAGCGGCCAGGCCTACTGTGCAGAGTTGGGTCTGAGAACGATTCAAAATTATATCATAATTAAATTATTCATTTAATGAACACCTTATTAAATAAAATTTAATAATTTAATAAGTTTCAAAACACTACATTTGTTCTTCAAGCATATTCATAAACAATGATAGCGAAAGATGTTTGCGCTGTAGCATATCGCTACTTCCAAATAGGAATGGTTTGGAGAAGTTTTATAAAGAAATAAGAAAAGACCTCACCGATTTTCAGTAAAGCTGATGGACGTTCATTTAAACTGTGCACAGCCACAGATCCATCCCAGAGTGTCTTGATGAACTTGAAATCCTGTCTATCCGTTCGCAAATAATGAAGTACTTCGGAGTACTTTTGGGTGCTCGATTGGTCTCTTTATACCCGGCCCTTCGTTGGATTATCGCTCTCCGCACAAACGATGGGAATAAAATCACTTGACGAAAGCTGCGGAACCAATGTGGTCTTCCCGATTGTGGACCACGGAGCAGGATATAGAACACAAAATGAAAGCCACTCAATTTAAAAAAAAACTGACAGCAGCGTAATTCCCCTCCATTCGGAATCACAAAATGAACTTGAAAAGTGGTGTGCAACTCTGAATATATGTGTGATTTATTTCGACGAATCCTTACTAAAGCTTGTGGAAGATTCACACTCACAATACAGATTAGTCCAATATATTCACGAAAACGAAAAATTTTACCAATTAAAAAGATCACTAAATATAATATGCACATAGTAGCGACATATCCTGGAAACGTGAATGATTTCGAACTATGTATTCAATATGGTAATATGTAGTACTTACTGGTTCAATTTTGGCGGTCGATATCCTTCTTTTCTTCTTCTTCTTTTATATATAACTTACAAATTTTAGCGATCCTCTTTGTACGATCCCCGGCTTATCGCATAGAATTTCTTCTGAAGTTTCGACTTCCTACTTTAACTGAATCATCATGCATTTTCATTGACCGGCCATCTTTCGTTATTCCCAGCAATTAACTTCCAGGGGATTGTGATAGACCTTGATGTGGGCATCGAACTTTGTATCTAATTTTCAGCTGGAATATAACTGACGACCAAGTGGATTTCCCGCTAGTACTGTCGTTTAGTCGTTCTTGAATGTCACAACGTGCCAGGGGCGGCGAAACATTTTACGCCCGAGTGGGTAGAAAGCATTGGATGAGGGGTCCTTTAGTAATGATTTTTCCCTTTTCGCAATGCATACTCTTACATTACATTCACATTAAGTCACGTTCGTTTATGCAATTGGAATTGTGGTACATCGATGTTTTCAAATATGTGTAGTGCGAGATACTTGCGTTGCACATCTAATTTTTTTGAAATTGTTCAAAATTTCGAGTGGGTAATTACCCACTCGGTTAGTTTCGAGTGGGTAATACTACCCATACTACCCACGCTTTCGCCGGCCCTGCACCGTGCTTGGTTAGCCGCTGAGAGGAACCTCTTTTCACTTTTCTAAAATTGAAATTTTACAAATTTCTGCTATTTTAAATTTTTAATGAAAAGAAAATCTAGCGGATTTTTCCTCATCGGCAAACAAATTATGCATTTTTCAGTTCCAATAAAAAAGACGTGCATGTAATGTCCGACAACCGGAGTGTTATGGAATTTCAATTAAAAATTCTTGCAATATAATTTATTAGTCCTGGAAAGGACCATTGGTTTGTTTTATCGTAG
This sequence comes from Topomyia yanbarensis, assembly GCF_030247195.1. Classification (NCBI taxonomy): domain Eukaryota; kingdom Metazoa; phylum Arthropoda; class Insecta; order Diptera; family Culicidae; genus Topomyia; species Topomyia yanbarensis. The sequence continues at coordinate 161,342,149 of NC_080672.1, read as the reverse complement.
GAGGAAAATACCGTTCACTTCCGATAGCGGCGAATTTCTAACAGGGTGACAGTTCCTGTTCCGTAGCATTTGGCTCCTCAACGTCACCAGGTGTTGGGGTACTTTCGCGGATGGTTTTCGTTGCTGACTGCTTGCGGACGGTCTGTTTGGTACGGGCTATGGCGCGAAAATTTCTTTTATTCTAGTGTACAACGAATGATGAGAAAACCGACCGACCAATATTTAGAATAGTAGCGCAAATCTTTTCGTGCCATGCACTTTTTCATTCCTTTCTACTACTAATACTAGCATAATCTAAACGAATACGCGTCTTTCCTCCACCATACATTTAGTGGGCAGTGTTGCCAAACGCATTTTCAGCTTTTCATCAATAAAATTTCAACAATATTTTCAAAGAATGTTGCAGATTTGAAAAGAAGAAAAATAGTTGACGATGGAAAAGAATTCCCAATTTTAAATTTTAATTTCTTAACCATAACTATCATAACGAATCATTTGAAAATCTCCCATTCGTGATTACGTTCAATAGCATTATATTTGAATTAACGCCCCAAAGTGTAGTCACGACACTCGTTATATCGCAGACATTATCCACCCATATTTTATTTAAGCTAGAAATGAGAATTTTTTGGAAATTTGTGATCGATTAAATATCGATTTTTTGTCGGAATTTCACAAAAGTGTAGCTTTAAATCGCCTTAGGTTATGTAATTATTGGGATTTCAAAACAATTAGCTTAGAAAGATGGGTAGGCATTACCGAAACGAAGTAGCATACATATTAAGCTGTTAATACGAATGCTGCAATTTTTACTAATTTATGAAAGGTTTTATTAAAATAAGTTATTTCGGTGTTTCTGATGGAAATAGCGAAATAACGGTTCAATTATATCCGATTCTCTGCTGTTGCCAAACGAATTGTTTCACTCTCATTAAATGCTCTTTTCAGGGTTACCATATGAGGATAAATATGTTCGAATATTTTAGGTTTCGATGTACGTGTACCGATATTACGATATTTCCATTAGAAATAATGAAATAGCTGGTTTCAATACAACCTATCAGAAGATAGTTAAAATTGTAGCATTCATATTAACAGCCTAAAGTGTATTCTACTTCACTCCGGTTATGTCTCTGACATTACTTACCCATCTTTTTTGAGTTCCTTTGGTCCCAAATGCTTGTGTAAAATTTGGGAGCGGTCGGTTGCTTCCCCAGTTTGCGCATTGCGTTCAATGTTTGTATGGAATTGTATAAGGGGAAATCAATTATTTTGCATTTACGTTAATAGAAATCGCTATTTCACTCAATATGAAAAACCAGCTTTATAAAACTACAGTTACAACCTTGCTTATCATCTTTGTCGAAGACGGTAACTAGCCACAAGTTTTCAAAAAAATAGTTATAACGATTTTAAAAATTATGGTTCAACCCAAATGCAGAAATTCATTATTTTTTTCCAACGCTGCCAGTGCACCACCGATATCGACATTTAAAACTTAAATAAATGAGAATATAGTCATCGCAGAGACTTGGTACCTTTGAATGAAATGTTCAGAATGAATTACTGAATAACATAGACGTAGTCAGAAAATAAAAAAAAGAAGAGGAAGGGGGGCTTGTGTGCTCTCCAGTCCCCCTTTTTGATAGTTTAGTATAGCATAAGAAGTACATTTTCAACGCAGGTTTATACCGCCGAATTAAAAATTCGTCTTATGTGTTTGAGTGCTACTATTGAAGGGCTCTGTTGGTATCTCATTTAATATAGTACAACAGTTAATAAGTTTTACATATTTTAAACCCTATTTCTTAGCCGTTCAGAGTCAGAATTTAAAAAAATGCATATTGAATCCATAGATTCGTTGAAGCTTCGGAATTGTTTCTATTGACGTTTTCGTTTGAGAACTAAGAACGAAACCAGGGTAGTTATTTCAAATAAACGTTTTTGATGAAATTGAGTTAGGTCCACGCAAAACAGTGGTGATGTTAGAAAAACTGAAATATACTTCAGGTTAGAACCCAAGACGATTTCCAGAACTGAGTAAGTTTTAGCCTCAAGCAAAAGCAACACATAAGTTTTAGGTGGAAATCCTAAAGGTGGTAAATGTTACTTCCCACAGCAACGATTGTAGTATGATTCATGTTTGGGTCTATCAAAATATTAAGAAACTTCAGTCGTTCACATTTACAAGGACGTAATGGTTCTTTGTCTTATACAAAACAGTCTAAAAAAGGGACTGGGTGGTATACAAGTATAGTGGTAAAAGGTGGGTTTTCCGCCTATTTGAAAGAGTATTTTTTCTCTTTACCTTCGATGTCATTTGATTTTTGAAATTTTTCGCAATATTGTTGCCCCATGCTAATTTGAAGAGGGAGTTCTACTTGACTGTTCTTACTTGACTTACTTGACTTTTAAAATCATTCGATGCATTTTTTTAATTGTAGCATTGGATTGATTCTAAGCTAACAAAATATCAGCCAACATATTGTGTTGTGTTTCAAATACATTCTGTTTTTGAAATATCAAGAATTCACTGTATCGATTTTGTTGGCTATTTTCGGCAAATTTAAGACCAAGAGAAACGAAAGCAAACGAAATTGAAAGACGGATAGGTATTCTAGAGTGAATCAGTTATAAACTTAGAACGGAAAACTAGAACTAGGCAGGCTCATGTGGACATGATCGAGAGGAAATGTGAAGAATCCTTTGCCTTCTGCTAAGTAGGAGTTGGGCGTTGCACCCAAGTCTACCGCATGGTCATTGATAGAACATAACTCAACATCATGTTTTACCGCCGACGCCGGCAAAAGATACTTCACAAATCCTCGCCTAGAACGATCATGCGATCATTATTTTCGACATCTGTTGGCATCAAGCCGTGACGTATGCATTCAATCGACACCAAGCTATCAGTGCCGCACCGATCCTATTGTGATAGAACTACTTTTTTCGTTCAGCACACACGGATGGCTGATAGCAATTAATAACACAGCTCCTACTTAGCAGAAGGTAAAGGATTCTTCACATTTCCTTTCGATCATGCCCATATGAGCCTGCCTAGTCCAAGTTTTCCGTTCTAAGTTTATAACTGATTCACTCTAGAATACCTATCCGTTTTTCAATTTCATTTGCTTTCGTTTCTCTTACACACTTAATCTTGTTCTACCGAATCCCAGCTTTTTTCGCTACTTTTACCGAGTTTTGCACAGCCGAGCACTCAGCTAACAAAGCGTTTACCGAGATCTCAATAGAAGTGACGTTTGTTTTGAATACACTCGGTAAATATATCGCTGAAAATCAGTAAATTAACTCCACTTTGCTGAGCTATCAGTTGAAAAAATTTACTGACTGTTCAGCTGTGCGGAAATTACCGAACTGAATTGGGTGTGTAGTCTTAAATTTGGCGAAAATACCCAACAAAATCGATACAGTAGAACCCTTCGGCAACTAAAACATAGTAACAATATCAAGAATTACTATATTCATCAGGATCCGTATAATTATGGAGATATCCGTTTTACCCCGCGAGTAAAAACGTTTGTTTTTTTATCGTTTTAAAAATTCATGAAAAATTAATAAATGCACGAAAAAATGACAATTTAAATCAGTTTTGGCTGTTGAAAAAACGGTATTTCATATATATTACAACATTATCTGTAACTCTTATTTTGAGTTACACATTTGTTTGCTTAGGGTGACGGGGAGGTTTACGAGAGAAGCAATGATTGCTCATCTCAAGTGGGCTTTTTCCTGCTCCAACAAATAACTAAATCAATAAATTGGGATTTGGTGCATCGAATTTATCTTGTCGGTAACTAGCACCGCTCCGGGGCCTAACTGATAACTAGCACTAGAATTGACACAACCGCTGGTGCTGAAGAAAGATTTCGCTAGATTTTCTGAAGGTGTTGCACAAAATATAATGGCGCGAGTGCCGGAGGGTTAATCTTATACTGTTTGTTTATATTTAATATTTATTTAGCGATATTTCGAATGACAAGAAAGTGTTCATCTGTTGTTTGAAATTTAATCGGTATAAGCTACAATTTGATCTCAAATGCTTCTTGCAAACAATACAAATATAAAACGAGCAGGATTTATAACTCAGTCTTAATTGGATCACCTTTACCTTTTTTCGCTACACATGCTTCGTTTGTCTTCCGATTATTTTTTACCATGTACTCTGGCTTGGTAAATGCGAAGAAAACTACAAATCTTACTTTTGTAAAGGTATCCGATGAATTTGTCACAGTATCCACCAACAACATTTATGCGACCTGCCGGTCAATCTTTGGCACAACATCAGTGCAACATCATCACTGAGCCAGAGCATGTTGCGTGACATCCCACATTAACATACCGGTGAACCACGCGCCGCATGCGATGGGGGCGATGATGATGATGGATGTAAAGGGAATAAAAGGAACTGATCTTGTTGAGCAGTAAGCACTCCTTTTTGGTAACCCCGAGGAGATACAGAGGGCGCATAAGATATATAAGTGGACGGCAGCAAGCGATCTTTAGTGACAGTGAATAGGACCATTAGTAGAATAGCGACAGAGAGTGCAGATTTGTGTCGATTTAGCAGGTGCATCCTGCGGAAAACAATTATTGCATAGAACAAAAAGCATTTCAAATTATACAACATAGATTTTTCACGGAACCGTGTGAGAGTGTTACATTGTGAATTATAGTGAAGGAAGCAGACGGCCGAGTGCACTTTTGAAATTAGTGTGTTTCTTTTTTTACAACGACTGCCAATGCGACGTTGGGACTATTTCTTTACTTCTTTTACAATTATCCTCCACTGAGAGGTTAACTCAAGTGCATCTTCATTCAGATCCACTTAAATCTCGCCACTTGTCAGCCCTGTTGAGACTACTGTTTGAAAAGTGGTAAAAACACCCTCGAGCAGCACGTTACTAGTGAATAGATTTATGACGCGGAAAGTCTATGAATAAATTTGAAAACCCGTAAGATTTGTCGGAATCGGGGCGCCGTCCGAGCAACTAGTTGGAAGTGGATCCACTGTAACGTTCACATTGCGCTGCATATACGGGCTGCGTAGGTGTTACCGCCAAAGAACAAACAAAAAAGCGGGAGGAGCTGCAATAAATTTTGTTGCCGAAGCTCAATTGCATCGTGATAAACTACTGACGAATTTAGTGATCTACAGTGGGAGCTATGGAGGTGAGTAGTGAATAGATTTATTATGATTTGGGGAAATTTGGTGTCGAGATAAATAGTGATGGAATTAAAGTTGGTGAAGTCGACCATGCCTACAGTGAAATTATTCAATGTGAACATACAAGATACGTGTAGTAGTAGGTGAAGTCTACAGTGAACTTGTTCAATGTGAACATACAGCATACCATGCTTCTCCATAGGTTTGGTGACGCTCCTATCATTGTCAAAACTGAATGACTATAATAGCACTGGTGTATTTTTATTTCAAAAACTAATTATAAAACACTGAATCTGTGTTCAATATGAACACATTTTTGCAGACAGTATTTTTATGTGATTTTTTCAAAATTTATTTGTTTTTCTTTTATGACGGTGAATAGCATGAAAATGGTTTTATTGTTGGTTTCTATTGCATTATTCGTATAGTAGTAGGTTCGATATTTTACCGCTTTTAAAATCAGAAAGAAATCTTTAAATTCGATTTCTGATTAGAGGCTTTAATAACTGATCGAAAATATCCGGCTAACAAGTTACCGATAGAATGAGTGAGCATCAAACTGGCTATGGGAAACAAATTCATTAGCCCTTTTGTATTTAAAGTCCTTAAATTTTTTGTTAAATTCACGGTAGGTTATTATATCAAACCATTCAAAAATGTTCAGCAAGCCGTTATGTTGTGTTATTCGAAACTTAGATAAATCTAGAATCATTGTAGAGTGAAATGTGCTTCTGCCCCAAGTAGCCGATTAAAACTTCAAAACAGGCATCACCATATCAAAATTGTGCAAAACTTTCTAAAATGGGTGTAAAATAACTTAGTTTGCCAGTCTAGATGACTAATGCTGCACCCAAAACGCAAATCTCTGGCAATAATTGCAAGCGACAATTACTTGCAAATAATGTTAGCATCGTTTGCAACTTTGCAGTTAAAGTCGCTTGCAATTTTCACAAGCATATAAAATCACTTCATCTTTTGCTCTGTGCCTACACACAGTTTCTTCAACACAACTATTTATGTATTGCAACCACAATCACGTAGTTATGCTGTTTGTTATAGCAACGCACGGAAAATTTTTATTTACTGTAGCTTTTTATTTATTCATTTCTCACCAACACCATTACACGCAATATTGTGGCTCATTAATTATACATGAGACTTTATCGAATTGCGAATGTGCTGATTGTATGAGTTTAACGCTATGTGCACATGTGCAAGAACGCAACACTGCTAGCGGTCAGTGCAGTAATGCACAAGAGCATGAGTTGAAATCTGGATGCGTCCTATTACTATTTTTATTAATCGTGAAATCGTCCAAGTGTTTATATATGACTTTTATCCACTGATAATTTTCTGATAGCATGGTTGGATGGATAAAGTAGTGATTAGTAATCTGCCGGTGCGTACTCTTTTTAATGCCAGCAGCAAGGATGCAAAATGCCTACATTTCCTGCGGCTGTAATTTTTCTAATGCTCGCTAATGCAGGACGCCCAGTGCTGTACGGCAGTCTGTAAGCAAAGCAGTAACATGACAAAAAATACTGCCCCCAGTACAGCCACCAGAAGCGAGCGGTACAGCTTCTCTTTCCTTATTTTACACTTTTTAATATTTTTAATCTTTTCAATATTTTTAATCACAAACGACGACAATGAATGCGGTTCGTTTACGCCACGACCGGTATTAACGCTTTCGTGTGCGGGCCTCTCCCTTTGACTAAGCAGAGAAAAGTGTGCAAAGCGAGAGAACAAACTTTACTACGCCACACTCTCACCGAGCAGTCGGAGTACAGCAGCAAAACAAAAATGTATTCTACTGCTACATTTTTTTTTGGGTTGGCTACCATTCTGGCAAGTGCTTGAAGTGACGCGTCGCTGTAGCGGGCTGTACGGCTTGCGCAAATGTGAATATACCGAAAAAATTGTAGTTTACCTTTGGCATCCCTGGCCAGCAGTCTTTTTAGCTAACATATATTTGCCACCAATACACATATATCGCTAATACATAGGCAAAATAAGTTTTTTTCTGTTTCTGGCATTACATGCAAGGAAGCTTCATGCAAGTTTTGCACATTACTAGAATGCTTGTAATTTTCGCTCGTATTTATTGCTTTAATACAAATGATTTTGACCGGGTACGTTTTGGGTGTAACTAAAGTTGCTTTGACCACATTGGCCGCCTACGACGCACAGTGGAGCATTCAATTCACTAAACCTGATAAAAATTATTTCGAAGGACTTTTTACTTAACAAACACTTATAACTTCATAAAAGAGTGTATTAGAGGGTTCTGGAAGAAAAATGGTTCGAATCAATCCACCTTTAAGTGATATTTTACTTTTCTCGTTGTTGAATTCATATTTTTAGATTAAATAGGGTGATGAGACTATTTTTGCCATGTTTCTATTATCACCCTACCTATTTAAAGCCGTTGGTTAACGGGTAACGCAACAATAGGGGCGTTCGATTCGAGTTTTAGTTGCGCTCAAACACGAGAAATGCACTGTTTTCAGCGCATTTGTGTAATTATATTAGTTCTTAACAACGAAGCAAAGCTTTTATGCCAATTTGTACGCATTCCATTGATTGTAGGCCGAGTAATGGAAGAATTAGTGAGGCACCCTCCTTAGTATGATGAAAATAGGCACTTTACCCTACATGCAAAATTAAAATTATATGGTGCTGAAATGAAATCTGTGCGGAACCTTTCGTAATGATTCAATACCTGGCTCCTATTTGAAGTCGAAAAGGGCAGCGCACAGACTTTTTTTTTTAATAGCCCGCCTCTTACCCCCACACCAAAAAGCTCACAAACGGAGCCCCCTGGTAGTGGACACATCAGTTCTCAGCGTACAAAAAAAAGGTCAGCACAACAAAACAAAGTTACGAATCGCGGAAACGCTGAGAACAAAAAAAAAACAATACGAGACCGACAAAACACAAAATTTGACAAGAAGCTACGGCGAGTACCCAGCGCAAAAGAATCCTTTTAAGGGTCCCATCGTAGCTTTGCAGGAAGCTCATAATAATTTAAATTTATTTATTACTTATTGCTATAAAACATGCATTTATCAATTGTTTTTATTTAAAAAATGTTAACCAATTATAGCTAAGGAATAAGCTCGATTGGTGGTGAACGAAGTTAATATTAAAAATTCTCCTATTTTATTTTTTAAAATTAGTTTCAATTTTGCTTGGAAACGAGTGCGACAAGTTATTTGCTTTAAATCCGTAGGAAGCTGGTTGAATAACTTAGGTCCGATGAAAGAAATGCGTCTTTGACCAAGGTTCGTGGATACTCTGGAGTATAATAAATGATTGGCTTGTCTGGTGCTGTGAGCTCGAATTCCTGTCGTAAATTCTAGATTATTATGAGCAATAGTATTATGCAAAGCATTGTGGATGTACATTATTGTTTGGTAGTTAGTCAACCCAAGCAAAGGTAAAATGTTATGAGCATTATTATTGTATAACAAAATAGTAGGGTACATAAATGGTTTTTTATAAATAATTTTAAGACTTCAAACAAAAGTCGGACAAAACCTCAAATGTTACCTAATTTGGCTAAAAATCACAATTTAAACTAATTTTGAGGTGCTGAACACATTTTTGATGTCAAAAGTCGTAAAATATTAAATGCATTTTTCCATACAGTGTCATTCAACCTTTCTTATAACTCTGATCCCTTTTTCATAACAAATTTTCCGTTACCGTTCACCAATGTCAGCAATATCATAAAAAATGAAGAACACTACTTTAAATCCCTTGTATAACGTGTTGGTTTGCTGTAGATTGTCTAACTATTTTACACAAAACACCATGCGCCTCCATATCAGCAACTAAGCTTCAAAATCTCCTTAAACCTTTTTGCGCATCTAGGCGCAGAACGAGGCCATGATATTCGAAAAGTAGAGATTATTTCCCATAGAATGTATACTATGTGACCGTTCCGAAATGATTCAGAATAAATTAGTGAAAAAAGTATTTTTGATCTTACCACCTAAAACATATTCAAATTAAAAAGTCATAGTTCCAAGCAAATTTACCAAATGTATTTTATTCACTAACCAAGCTCTTTCGTTCCTCTACACAATGAAACTAGTTGTGCTAAAATCGCACCAAAATCGAAAGAGCAACATGCATTTGAAGTGAACAGAGCAATGGTGGTTTCGGAAATGAAAATCATTAAAAAATCCGGACTTTGCTACGATTAAACTCCTGATAAAAATCGTTTTCTTATTCAATGATCATAAAATTTTGAATATACATCATTCAATACATGAGAAATTTAGGAAAAATATGAAATATCAATATTTCAAAAATAAATTTTTGAGGTTTTGGCCAGCCTCCAGCCACTGTGCAGCGTGACAATCCGAATAAATTGGCTCAATTTGCACGTAGTGCAAATGTAGAGAATGTCTTAAAAATTCTATGAGCGTTTTGTGCAATATGATTATTTTGGAATAAAAATCAGCATGTTCTACCATGCGGGCAAGACCTTGAAATCCGGAATTGTTCCGCCCAACCCAGGACGGCTTGTCACTTTATAAAAATAGCAGGGCTGCCTTCGAGTGAGCTTTCAATTTGAGACATGTTGTGTTAATTTACGGATCGTTTGCGCTTCAGATGAACTCTTTGTAACTTTCTTGATTAAAAACGAGAGCAGCAGCATTTCCACAAGCCTGTCAGCGGCATTAGCTCTTTTGAGCAGCGAAAGTTCATGAATGGAATTTCGTGTTTGGCGACACTTATTACGCGCAATATTTTCGAAAAATTCAAAATTGTCCACCAAATTTCTAAAGCGCTGACTTAATCCAGGAGGGTAATCGAATTAAAAAATTTACTAATCGTTTTAGCATGTTAAGGTAATACTCCTTCTTATACTTGGTTGCCTCCCATTCTTACTTTAAATGACTTGCCCATGTTTATCATCTTTTTTCAAGAATTCTTTCTGGTCTGCTATCTAGGTCTTATATGAGTTTGACGCACCCTTCTCAAAACAAACCATCAGGTGGGTAAAGCAGGTATAGCGAAATCTTTTATCCTTTGACTGGATGTTGTTGCTGGAAGGGATTCTTTTCCCCACGGGATGCGCGTAAGTGTCTCTGCTTACGGGCTCGCAAAACCTTTTGACTTCCATTCAGTAACAGTAATAATATGAAGGTTTCATGATAAACTATTTCGGAGCTACCATAAGTCTACCCGCATTCACGGGAAAAACCTTGAGCTGTTGGTGGCTTCATATCACATCACGTCACATCAATTATACATTTATTTCATTATTTATTAATTTATCGCTTATTTAGTTAATTATTGGCTTAACCCAATAAGGTTATGAGGAGGGTGCATCAGGACATCATAAAAGTAATAAAATTTTGAATTATCTATTCGAGTATGACCGTATTGATATCTGTGAATTATCCATATAACAATTAGGTGATTATTCATGTATTTGAATATTTAATTATTCATTTATTTAGTCATTTGTTTTGTCTAACTGTTTATCATTTGTTTATTTTTCAATCTTTCTATGTATTTTTTATTTATTCAAATAGTTATCTATTTTTTATTCACATATTTATTTATCTATTTAATCATTTGTTAGTTTAATATATTATTTACTTATTTAATAGTTTATATAATATATCCATATAATATTATAATATTGATATCATATGTATATCATTTACAGGATGAGGAGGGTACATGAGGACATCATAAAAGCAAATAAATTCTGAATTCCAAATTTCTGTATGCCCGTTGTGATATCTTGATAATCCGTTGATTATTTATTTATCTAATCATTTAATTATTCAGACATTTTTCAATCCACCTATGTATTTTTTCGTTATTATTCATGTATTTATTTATTCACATAATTATTTAATTATCTAATTATTTATTAGTTTCAATAGGGTAAGGTGGGGCAAATCCGACCGTGGTTCATAATTACAAACGAAAGACACAAAAACGTGATGAATATAGTATTTGTCGAGCAATTGCTCCAATGCAAATGGGAATATCTTTACGTGCTACTGCTCATGATTTTAACATTCAAAAATTAACAGTGAATTCCATTTTCTTCATGTTACAATTCAATAACATAACATTCATTGTTTTATGATTGAAAAATCATAAAATTTGGATAATATCTGTACTAAATCAACCAAAAATATAGGCGGTCGGGTTTACCCCACCATTTTTGAAAACAGCAAAAATGAACGTTTTCGTAAAACGCTCGAATCTCAAAGTTTCCTCTGAATGCAAATAAAAAACTATGCATAGAAAGTTGCTTAGAAGTCTAATCTTTAATTTAGTATATAAAATGACCTGATCCGATGTAAAATGAACGTTTTACAGCCAAAACCATTTACTACTTCGGATTTGCCCCACCTTACCCTACTATTTACTCATATAATAGTTTATTTAATCTATCCATATAATATTATAATATTGACATCATATGTGTATCGCTTACAGGGTGAGGAGGGTACATCAGGACATCAGAACAGCAACTAAATTCCGAATTCCCTATTCCTGTAAGACATCTTGAATTTTGTTAATTATCCTTATAACAATTCGTTGATTATTTATTTAATTATTGAATAATTAAATTAAATTATATTTTATATTTATTTATTTATTCATTTTTTTCTTTTTTATTATTTTCTCTCTTTTTCATTTATTTATTTATTGATTCATATAATTATTATTTGTTTAATGATTACTAATTATTTATTGAACTATTTATTTAATTTATCCATATAATATTATAATATTGGTATTATATATATGTATATCGTTTACGGGACGAGGAGGGTGCATCAGGACATCATTGAAGTTACAACTGGACAATGAAGTGGCAGCCAATCGGAGTCAAGGAGGAAAGGTGGTTGTCGCACGCGACGGCCACAGTTCTCTCTAACAGTTGTAAACAATTTGACGCGTCCTTCTTCAAACAAACCATCCCGTGGAAAGCTTGACAAGTATCGCGAATTTCGTTATTCAATCTGTTGGATCATATTGTTGGAAGGAGACTCTTTGATTCCCGCGGATACTGAGTAGGTGTAATTGCCTACGGGTCCGCCACCCCCCTTTTGGCCCTTCATATATTTGCTGAATTCAGAATGGTAACGAACTTTAAGCGTACTGTTTAAGTGGAGCCGCATGCAGAGCAAGACTCAAGCTAGGATGGTGGCTACCTACATACATACATACATACAATTCTTTCTGGTCTGCTATCTATTTTGTAAAATCTGCAGCAAAACAGCCTGTCTCAACATTTTTCCATTAAATCACAAAGAATATTTCTTGTAACTATGGTAACAGTTCCGCCATATCGTGAAAAACACACATTTTGATAAGAACAGCTTAATATTTTCAAAGTGATTTAAAATGAGAAATCGGCAATATCTGGTAGGTTTTCTTTCACTATTATAACAAGGAACAACTGCCCAGTAAAATTCAGCCGGAAATGAACTGGAATTCTGGCTGGTTCTAGTTCGCATTCCGGCTCCAGTGACACAACCGATTCTAACTAGAATCAGTTGTGTCACTGGAGCCGTAATACGAGCTGGAACCAGCCAGAATTCCGGTTCATTTCCGGCTGAGCTTAACTGGGTGGTTTTTCATATGATATATTTCATTCAACCGGAAAATCTAATTGCGCAATTTTAGGTGAATTTGAAAATTTTTATGTTTATATTCAATACGTACATATTAAGGCAATATCACAATAGATCTAAATGTCGCAGTGGTCTGTCTCCAACAAAAAAGGCAATTTAATTGAAACAGAAATACATACTAAAGGGGCTGATAAAAACGGGTCTTCGGTGTTATTAGACCTCTTTTACAAATTCAATGGCTGTTTTGAATTAAAATCGCACCAAGCCATCCTGAACTTTTGTATTAAATTCAAAATATTTGAGGATTAAATGCAACGCAAAAAGAAGCTATAATTGGCCGATTAGTACCTCTTGTAACTTGGGTGAACACGACAATTAAAAGCCAGGAATCTGTCAAACGATGCGGAAATCATCCAACTACAAAATAAAAACAGCACATAACTATGATAACTTAATTTGAGATTTTTGACTTTTGATCAGGTTTTGAATTAATTTAATTTTCTGTGTGACGCACAGTGGCGGGGTTTCGAACAAAAGTTTGACAAAATCAAGATTGCTTAACATAGCTGTAAATCGCATGTTAAGCTTCCGGAAGTCGCGCTAGTGCACTGAACATATTTTTATTAGTATAATGCCATTTTTATGATAGGGTAATTTTGGGAGAGATGCCGCACATTTCTAAAAATCGATCCTGCATCGAATTAGACCATTCAATATTTGATGAAATCATTTTTATCAATTGCGACAAGTTTCTGAAATGCTGTCAGGTCCGTTAGTTTGTGGATATACCTTATTAAGAACCTATATCTGACGCAAATGATCATTTAATAACATTCCGAGGTGAAAAAATATATTTTAGCTACGTATTCTCCGCCATCGAGTGCGGCATCTCACCAGCAATTTTGATGCGGCATCTTTCCCAATTGTATGGGAGAGATGCCGCACGACGACATTTTCCTCTGAAATTATGGATGGGCTCATGATCAGAACGCCTTCTAAAAGGTCCCAGCTATTCAACTGATACATGATTTACCAAAAAAAAAATCGAACAATTTAAAAAACGAAATTTTAATGCGGTACTGAAAAATTTTCGGCATTCCGTGATGCAACTGGACGCACATAATCATTAATAAAATTTTCGATTTTAATGATGATAGAAGAGAATTTTTGCCCCTCAATTAATTAGAATCAGGTGAAATTGTTTTATGTTATTTTTTCAATGTTTATATTTTTTCTCCAGATAATTTTCTTACTGTAAATACGGGCTAAACAAGGTAAGTTACATTCATTTTGCACTGAAATGTTGTTGAATAAGCTCCTCATAAATAACCTGTCCTAATAACCCAAACTCCTATTCCTAAAACATATATGAAAGTAGTATGGGTTCCCTGCACTTTCGCGAGTAGATGTTGAACTAACGTTCCTTCCCTTCCTCGACGATTATAAGGACGTGGCCAGGTGTACACTATGAAGAAAAAGCGTTAATCCCAAATGTTTTATCTTGCGACCCGGTATGGTGGATGTCTTGTTAAATATTAGCTGATCATTATACAGCCACCCACGCTTTGTGCAATCGTATATGCTATGCTATGCTAACTGTGTTAGATATGCCACATTACTTGTCCAAAAAAATTCTACAAAGCGGCGTGTTCAGAATTTTGACATTCTGTTTGGTTACTGAGATATAGCGCGAAACGTGCCGAGAATTTTTTAATTATTTTGCTTCAAATGACTGTATTAGCTCAAGTTATCTTGATGTAGTTTTTTCAATGGAGAATGCAATTTACGCACTAACCCAGTACACGTGCTATTAGTAGATGCCAAACTACCACACGGAGTGTACTGGAGTGTCAGGCTTCCATGGTGACACCATGACTAGGTAATACCGACTAAACTCCATTGGGTACCGCCATTGTTCCCCCCAGAGACTACCGCTCGGTATTACTTCTGGGGGGATGGCTGTACTTGATGTACTCACTCACTCTCGCTCGCGCGTTCATACATCCTATATGAGGCTTACTTGGGTGCTCGCTCTGTCACACCTTGATTCACTCTCTAACACTCCACATGAGGCTTCAGGAATCAGAATATATTGGTTAAAATGGCACGTTTCCCGTATGTAGTCGGGGATTTGTGCCTTACTTTTGTGCTCGCCTCAAAATACCATGTGAGGCTGACTTGGATGCTCACCCTATCACTTGATTCACTCTCGATCATACCACTCTATTACACCCCTATCGCTCCCACTGGCATCCCACGTGGGACATTTTTCTTAGGCCCCACTTCTGACGTACCATGTGAGGCTTACTTGGGTGTTCACCGTTTTCATACCTTGTGAGGCTTACTTTTGTGCTCACCTCTAAGATACCATGTAAGGCTTACTTTTATGCTCACCCTTTACTCCTCTACCACACCACGAGGCATCGATAGCTAAGTCCCAACATACTACGCTACGACCCTCCCATCTTGGCATGAGGCAGTCCACATATACGCCTATACACTCGCTCTTCTGCCTTGCTTTGGGGTGGTTGGGTTTACCCCTTACGCGGTTGCCAGTCGCTGCGCCAAACCTGCCTCAGCATGAACAGACCATTCACTTACTTTTTTGCGCTCGGCCTTTTTCGCTCCAACTAACCAATCACTAGTTAGTCGTGCCTGTCGTCTGTTGCTCGGTGCGCCAGATTCCCTGTAGCCTGCAGGCAATCTGGGTGGTTGCAGTCGAGACTGCGTCCACTTCTCCACCGCTTGACACATCCGCTGAATAAGGGTATCAGGGGTTGTGTCCCAGCCACAGACATCAAGCATTGCTCTTCTTTCGACGTCGAAGCGAGGATATACGAACAGTATGTGCTCGGCAGTTTCATCGACACCTGGGCGGTCAGGACAGACGGGGACCTCCGCGTGCCCGAACCTGTGGAGGTACGGGCGGAAGCAGCCATGGCCTGACAGGAATTGTGTCAGATGGAAGTGAACTTCCCCATGGGGTCTGCCCACCCAGCTCGATATGTTAGGTATCAGCCGGTGGGTCCACCTACCTTTCGAGGAGTTATCCCACTCACGCCGCCATCTGGCGTCCGAGGCCACCCTGGTGCGCTCGCGGGCTTCTCTGTTTCCACGTAGCTCGAAGCACTCCTCATCTTCCCGGATGACCAGCCCGACTGGCATCATGCTCGCTATCACGCAAGATGCATCGTGTGATACCATGCGGTAAGCAGATATAACTCTGAGGCACATCACGCGGTAGGTGCTCTCCAGTTTCTGTGGGTAACTGGTTACCCTCAGTGTTCTTGACCATGACGGGCCGCCGTACCTGAGGATAGATACGGCAACGCCTGCCAGTAGCCTACGTCTACTGGCGCACACCTTTGAGCTGTTGGATATCATCCTCGATAATGCCACAACAGTAGTCGAGGCTCTCTTGCACGTATAGTCGACATGGCTGCCGAAGGTCAGTTTGTCGTCTATGATGAATCCGAGAGCCTTCAGACTTCGCTGTGAAGTGATCACGACTTGTCCCACATGGATAACCGCATGTTGTGACTGGCGGTTGTTGACAATAACTACCTTCATCTTATGCTGAGCGAATTCCAGGCCTCTCACGCTCATCCATTCCTCCACCGTGTTGATCGCGTGTTCTTCGGTTAGTTCTACCTCAGGGATTGACCTCAGGAGGAAACTTTAGTCTCAGAACCTCGTTATACATGAGGTTCCATAGCACCGGGCCCAGGATCGAGCTCTGCGGGACTCCGGCGATAATAAGAACCCTTTTCTGACCGTCGTCAATCTCGTATAGCAGTACGCGGTTCTGGAAGTAACTTTTCAGGATCCGGTACAGACCCACCGGTAGGCTAAGCCGGTGTAACGAGAGCGCGTAGGGTTACTGTGCCCTAATTCATCTTAGCGCCTCTATTCATCCCACCCATTTGAACACATTAGTCAGAGCAGTATCTGCTATCTCTATTCAACGCGTTAGCTCAAATGGTAGGATGAATAAGGGTGCGTTGCATTCGACTTTTCGCTTCGCTCTAACGCGAGTATTTTACATTTTACAATCCATACTTTTTATTGATCTGCTTCTTAAAAACGAAGCGAAGATGTTGATATCTATTTAAGCGCAATCCAATCAGTATATGCCGAGTTGTCAGCGAAATAGTGTGACATCGTGAGTAATGAGATGAATAAGGGCACGTCTACCCTATAAGATTTTTTACGTGTAAAACCTTCTGAGAAACATAATGGCATAATCATTTTCGAAATAAAAATACACGAATTTTGCGAAAAATGCAATTTAAGTTTTAAACTTTTTTCAATTTAGCATATTTGGCAACACTGTAACCAAAAATAACTATTTTTCTAGATTCCCTGACTCATTTCCTTTAAATGCATCTCACCCATTGTTTATAGACCAAATGAAGCCAAAAATATGAATAAAAGTAAATAATTGATGATATTTTTCTATGGCAAATTTTCCATGCACGATTATGACACGCCATACAAATTTTGTCATCAATACCTATGACACGACTTATGTTTACATTTTTAATAAAAACTCGCAACATAGTCAACCGATCTTCGTAATATTTGAGAGATTAATGCAGAATAGATAGGAGCATCACTTGTTTTCTTTGAATTGTTTATATATCTTATAAGTTTCGAGATATTCAATCTCAAACTTTAAAAATCGTTTTTTCATGAAATGTTCTAAATGGCGCTTGTCATAAGATAGCACAACAGCGACGACATATCTTCGTGAACATCAAAAAAGTAGTACTGATGACATGTACGTGTACGTTAGCGCTGTATAAGGTAGACTGGTTGACCTCAGGATGCAATCGACAGCGTAGATAATGCAAACTTCGTAAGCAAGTTGTACATTGTGCAAAAACTTAAAAGATTCACGAATCAATTAAGTTTTTACACCTTATCATATAAACTTTTATTTCTGAGAGTATGGTACACAAAAATGTGTTTTATTAAACTGTTTTAAATAGTCTACTAAACTTATGGAACCAATTTTTTTCGATTATTTGTTTGTACATCAAAGTCATGGTTTTATAAACCCGTAGCTAAATTTTGACTTTTAGTGTTTAATTTACTGTTATGCAGTAATTTGACCTTAGTTATATCTTTTGTTTGATTAATTTTAGTATATTAACAGGATCACTACCTGAATTGATTGGTACTGATCATTTTTAGTTAATATTTTGATCTTAACCAATTAGTTTGAACAGTTTACCACCGCACAATTAATTAACACTCCCGTTATCGTTTAAAGCCCGCGAACTGTATCAACAAAGCCCCGAAGAGTGAATTATTATGCAACAAAATTCTCGCCTCGTGGTCGCCTTTGATTTCAAAATTTTCTGCTCCAGAAGCCGCTTCTCCGGTGGTTAAATTGCTAGAGAATTGTTACCCGATGCGCCCACAATTCCTCCCTATTCTGATCCAGCTCGACACCGTACAAAGGATAAATTATTTCCATTAGGATTTTTTGTTTATTTTCTGCTAGCAGTGCATGGTGGCAAGAGAAAAATGGAAAATGATCAAAAAAGATTGAAAATGAGTCCTTTCTTTATGGCAATTATCGCGATCTGCGCTTTGCTGGTGTGGTAGTTGTTGCGGTATTTAATAAGTCTCACTGGTTATCAGGTCAATCATGTTTGGAACACGTGAGATGTGTTTATGATCTAAACTGAAATTAGTACAACACTACATATGAATAGAGCTATGATTCTGAAGTTATGTCATATGCATATGCTAATCTTTGAGGTTGGAGCAACGGAAAGAACATTCGGGATAGGCATGGCAAAGTTCCTTGTTCACAGATAAAAAACTAGCCCATTTCACTGGCACTTAGAAACGATGAGTACTTTTTACCTTTCTTATAAAAGAAATAAATAAAAATCTTCTTGAGGTCCGACAAGTCCCGTTTTTGTATGTATTTGTGCTACACCGAAAATAATCGACACGATAAAACCATATGCAATTAAACATCACTTTCATGTGCGTTCTCATGTTAAAAAGTAAAAGAAATGGTTTCCCTTGAATTTCACATGAAAATCCATTAAAAAGTATTTTATGTGGTGTTTCAAATCAAATTCAAACAAATTTCACGTGAATACGACATATTTATCCGTTGAATGTTCATTGCCATGCTATTGAGTCGTAAACTAAGAACTTTCCACATGGCTTTCGCATGAAAAAAACATGTAGTACATTTCTACATGTAAAACAATTGATTTCACCGATTCTCCTGCTAATGAAATCTATAAGTAAAACAAAGTGATATTCACGTGTAAATCATTTGGAAATTTTAGTCAATGGTATTTCTTATGATGTTGATGTGCTTTTCACACCATGTTCGCATGAATTTCATTTGAAAACCATATTTCCTAGACTCGAATGGATATTCAAGTGGCAACCGTGTGCATTTCATGTGTTTGTGGATTGAAATAATTCAAGATTTCCACACGATGTTAACGTGTTAGGTTTTTTCAGTGTACTATCAGGCGCTCAACATTCGAATGTCTTCACCAAACTAATTTACAATTGGTCGGTGTTAAGTCAGACCGGCCTAAGTCGCAGAACATAAAAAATGAGATAATGATAGCACTGGATACCCAAGCAAATATTCATGGGTTCAAACACCACATAGCCCCTTGAAAAGACCTTAAACATGGTCCGTGCCAAAATACACAACCATCAAGACAAAGTTTCAATAACCTATAAATACACCAACATATGGTATTTTATATGGGATCTTCCGGACCATGGTGATGGTGTTTTCAAACACCCACGTCAAACCCCATGAGCATGGGGGTACTATGGGCTTTCCGTTTGCTCGAGTAAAGAATTTCTTCAGCAACATTCGACTTTTGCCAGATTTGAAACTTGTAACAATAAACAAGAACTATGGCAAAAGTAAATTTCCAATTATAACGTAAACGATGCTGCGATTCAAACTTTAAACTCTTTTTTCTCGAAATCAATATATTGTCACTTAGTCCCGTCTGACTTAACATTTAATTCAAGACCCACTATTGACAACTGATGTGATATTTTAAAAAATCTTCTTTTTAGATAACATAAAGAGCTGATGTCAGCATTGTAACCGAAAGCTTTCCATGCTATTCCAATGAAAAAATAAAATAACGCCCTACGCTTCCTTCAATCATATGTACTAAATTTTACTATAGGGGTAAGTGGGGTAAAGTGGAAACCTTTTTGGAAGTTTCTTTAAATTAACATAACTATAATTATTTTTGTCATAATTAAACTTTCTATAGCGAAGCTATCTTTTTTACACATAAACTAATCCATAACATTTATTTTTCTATGAGTTGCCGAGCTCCGACTGATCATGTTCAAATCCTTTTAACTTCGGGACCGGAAATCGAATTGAGATGAAATTCAATAGTGGGGAAGGTGTGACACTTTTAATTTGTTAAATGGCATTAATTCAGTACACGGATACTTCCTCCGGGACTTTCGGTCCCATCGATAATGGCGGTAGCCAGTAAGTGGGGTGAGATGACAAGAACTACGTAATTGACAACGTTTAGATGCAAAATTAGCGATTTTTGTTATTTCCCACATTACACCAAAGAAAATTTCCGAACATGACCCCCTCATATTATGCAGAAATGTAAGCTTCTTTTTTTAAATGTCTAAATGACACGAAATTCGTTTGTATTATTAAAATTAAGACTATAAAGAATATTTTGAGTCCTCCTTGCAATCGGTTTATTTCGAAAAACAGTAAAACATCGATGTGCAAGCTTGGGAGAAAGAAATTGCGAAATTACTTGAAATTACTTATTTAGTTATAATTTCTGTTCTTCCCATAAAAATATACGGGTCCTAGATTGAAAAGAGCAAGCCGAGAAAAACGCTGTTCAACCATGTTTTGGATTTTTTTTGATATTTTCTAACAAACCTGGTAATTATATTTCTGCATTGTGATTCAGTGGTCGTACAGAATACAATCCAACAGATAACTCATTTTCGACAAAAATGCACATGGGGCTCTTATGCTTTTATGGGCAGTTTACTAGTCTGGTAACACTGCTAGCAGTTAAAGGTAGTGGTTTATCATTTCTGCTTGGTGATAAAAAATCGGGCATGAAAACAATATCATTCAAACATTAATGATTCGGCTTGTTCCAATTCAAATTTGCTTTGTTCTGATCAACCAAGGACAGGGTTGTAGTTTTGTGTATTCTAAAAATATCAGGTACATAAAATCAGGATGCAATGAAAAAAAAAATCCTCACTTTTTCGAAGTTTTATTTTGTTCCTAATGATTTTCCACGTTCAACGATGGGGATATATGCACCAGAAAATGATAAAATTTAATATAAATGACAAAAGGCCCTATAACCCCAACTTCTCGTGTTCGGACAAAGGTCAAAAAGGTTCCGCTCGATTTCTGAGATTTTCAAATTAAAAAAAAACTGCAAAATATGTATTATCTGTATCACGGAGCAGGAAAATTATTATAAATAGGGGGTTTTGGCGACAAAAGGACCCAGTGCCCCATTTTCCCGCATTTTTGGAGAAACAGAAATATCTCCATTAAAATACTAAGGTTGTTTCCTTTTAAAAAGAGGTATGAATTGTAATTTTCTGAGTGCTACTTCCTCTATATTTTTCCATAGCACCAATTCCAAAAAAATTCAAGCGATGTGGGCTGGGGTCTAGAATTATCCAAATGATGTCAAATTTGGCACCTGAGCTTACTTTGACATTTGTCGCAATATGAGAGGGGGGCTTTTTTGCAGTGCCCTACTGTTGGATCATTCATTAGTTTGCAGAACTCAGGCACCCAACTAGTTAGAAGAGGGATGAGCACAATTTCGAGTTTTGTATGAATAATACTTCGAATAAACTGAATACATTATGAAATTTTAGAAATATAAAATTCAACAAAACAACAAAATGAAATTAAAAAATATTAAAGTAAAAAAAATAATCAAGTTGAAAAGAGTAGAATGATTAATCCCTTCATGCCCATGTTGTTTGTGGACAACAACGTTTTTAAATAGCTGTAAGATTTGCTCACAAAAACAAGTAACGCTAATAAAGGTGACTATTGCCTTTCATTTGAGTAAAAACAGTTACAGCAGTGCTGCCAAAGACAGTATACGTTGACGACAGAATATGAATTTTTCATATATCTTTGTTATTTTGCAATATTATTGAAAATTAATAACACATCAATTTAGATTGCCTTTGGCTACGTTTTGATCCTAATAGCTGGTGGATTTTTTTCGGTCGGAGATATGCTTCCAGAGATATGGATTAATGAGTCCTATACATATCTGTACCATGAAAAAGAAAAAATACATATCTGTACCATGAATTCAAACAATCAGAATAAGTATTTAAAGTGCTGGAAATGCAAGTGGCCATTAAATGTGTCTCGAGACATGTAAACTGCTTTTGAGACATGAACATTCTTGAAATTATTGAATTTAATTGAAATTGAAATTGAAATTGAAACATCGGATTAAAAATCGTTTTGTCGGGGGAAAATCCGTTTTTAAATAAAAGTCGCATCGACATCGCCCATTCTTAGTCTACTCTACTAACATCCTGAGTGGTGGGAATGAGTTGCTTCATTTCACAAATCGTTCGATTACCTTGAATCGCAGAGAGAGAGGAATATAAAAACAAGGAATAAAATCCTCAACCAACATATTGCCAATCGATGAGGACGCAATTGTGCAAACTCAGGTGCCACAGGATTACGGATTTTAGTCATCATCGGTGATTAGAATGAGGCGCAATCGTTCATCACTGAGGCAAACTGCTACGAATGCTTGAAGTAAGAGATTGAATCATTTTGCTGATACATGTAAAATAGAGTAAGGTGGGGTAAAAGTGCGCGTGGGGCAAAAGTAAGCATTGGACTTTTTGAAGTACGCAAGATTCAGAAATTGGCAACTCTCTATGGATTTGATTTATAATAAGGTCGACTTTTTATAACAGTGACGTGAAGATAGCAGGTAAGTAACATTTTCGCTGTTTTGATGTAATGTTATAAATTTTAGGAATTACAAATTCACTGTTTAAATAAATCAGGAGCCCCAAACTATAGTACCCTAAAAGTCTTCAACTTATGGTGCATTGTGGAATAAGTGTTTTGATGAAAAGAATTTTGCCATTTAAAAAGCAATTTATTAAGTTTAAAACCTGACGGTGGGGCAAGAGTGCGCATTGTATATCTACTCCAATAAGAAAGCGTACACACTTAATTTGAATTACTGGGTACAGTAAAATTTTGCTGGGGTTTTGAACAGCAAACCGTTCGGTAATCAATTCAGTAAGACAATTCGGTTACCGAACTCTACGCAATACTAGTCAGTCAGCAGTTTCCTCTGAAAATGGCGACTTGACAGATGATTTGCTGTACCTGTTTTGCTTTTGACGAGGGTCGGTAATGTTGGTACAATTTTGCCGAACAATCAGTCAGTATTTTACTGGATAATGTTTATGTACCGAAAAAACAAAAGCGCTGATAAATTTAGTAAAAAATATTGCGGGTCTCAGCAAATTATTGGAAAAATTACTGAAAATCGCTAAAAAAATAAAAACTTTACCGCAATTTTTTAAACAATTTGCTGGTAGCTCCGTAAAAATATCACTTTACTGTTCAAGCCGTCAAAAGAAATTACTGAACAACTTTTGGCTGGCTTAGTGTGTAAGTGAAGCATTTTATATACAAATTCAAACAATTCTTTAATCAATTATTCCAAGAACGTTGCACTGGGGTACAAATGCACCCCACGCTATCTTTGGAGCCGTGTGAAGACGAGAATTCGTCATTTACCGACCTGGGACCCTAACCATAATTCCATTTTTAAGTTAATAGTAAGAGTAGGAAATTGTGGTAAAGCCAGTTTGCTTTTCGCCTCCGTGGAAGCAGGAGTCAAAGTTGGTGTGGGGTATATTTGTACCCCAGTGTACGGTTACCGTTAGTGTTTCGTTCTGTTCGTGGAAATGTGACTCGTGACAATACCAATTTAAATACCGGTTATTTCACTACGTAAGTAACAATTGTATCGATTTTGTTGGCTATTTTCGGCAAATTTGAGACTAAGAGAAACGAAAGCAATGAAATTGAAAGACGGATAGGTATTCTAGAGCGAATCAGTTATAAACTTAGAACGGAAAACTAGAACTAGGCAAGCTCATATGGGCATGATCGAAAGGAAATGTGAATTCGATCATGCCCATATGAGCCTGCCTAGTTCTAGTTTTCCGTTCTAAGTTTATAACTGATTCGCTCTAGAAAACCTATCCGTCTTTCAATTTCATTGCTTTCGTTTCTCTTAGTCTCAAATTTGCCGAAAATAGCCAACAAAATCGATACAGTAGAACCTTGCGGCAATTAAAACATAGTAACACGTAAGTAACAATTAGTATTATGTACTGGTTTTTAATCATTTGTTCAATTAATTTAATTCAATTTTTAAGTAGAAAAGAAAATCGTTCTCTTTATGCTGATTTTTACTTGTATGATTTCTTTTTTTATAGTTTTTGAAAATAATGGCTTGTAAGTATAACTTTCGCATAGTAATTGCTGTAACAGTAGCGTTCCCAAGTAACAGTTGAAGTTTTCTAGCACGCTACAAGTACAATTTAAGTTTTATGAGTGGCTATAAAACTACATTAAAACCTAAATTGTTACTAGGATTGCCTGTTACTAATGTTAATTAACGGTAATTAATATTCCCTTGATTTTGGATCATGACCGCTACATGCGTAAAATGTACCTGAAATATTGTCAAGTGAGATTGCCATTATTTAGGGGGAACCATTTAGCTATTCTTCTTCTGGACTTAATATTGAATGGGGTTAATTAAAAAAATGCAATCGGATTCGAACGATTCATGCCGTTTTTGCGTGAATAGAAAATGGATAGGTCGTAAGATCTAGAATCAGTCAACAAAGGAAAAATAGTGGCAAATCGTTACCCTTTTCTAACGAAGAAACGCAGACGTAGAAACGCCCTTTTGAAAAAATGCTCTTGTATCAAATTATTGCAATTGTCAGAGAAAATCATGGAGATTCGTAAATCGACCACAACTGCACAGTTTTGTTCGAATCGGCGATAGTCATATTTTGCGATCGACCGGTTTCTCATGGAATTCTTCAAATGTTTTTCATTGACTACGCTTTGGATATATTATATCTTCCTTATGAAACCAGTAAATGGCTGGGAAATCTAACGAAATAGAAAATCGGAATAACTAAATTGTAAGAAATAGCTTGTGGCGAGCAGCTTACCGTTCTCGGGTATTTAAATATTTATTAAATTTTAAAATAATGTATATGATCAATGAATTTACAACATGTAAATGAAAAGATATTTTCATATAATATTATAATATTCAACCATCCGTGTGTGCAGAACGAAAAAATCAAAAAGTAGTTCAATCACAATAGGATCGTTGCGACACCGATAGCTTGGTGTCGATTGAATGCATACGGCACGGCTTGATGCCAGCAGAAGAAGAAAATAATGATCGCATGGTCGTTCTAGGCGAGGATTTGTGAAGTTTCTTTTGCCGGCGTCAGCGGTAAAACATGATGACGAGTTATGTTCTATCAATGACCATGCGGTAGACTTGGGTGCAACGCCCAACTCCTACTTAGCAGAAGGCGTAGGACTCTTCACATTTCCTTTTGATCATGTCCATATGAGCCTGCCTAGTCCTAGTTTTTCGTTCTAAGTTTATAACTGATTTACTCTAGAATACCTATCCGTCTTACAATTTCATTGCTTTCGTTGTCTCTTAGTCTTAAATTTGTCGAAAATAGCCAACAAAATGGATACAGTGTAATCTATAATATTCTAAGACTTATATTCTGTTTGCTTCTGAAAACAGGCCTCCAAGGCACTCGGAGACGTCACTTTGTATTTTTACGAATTACGTGTAGTTTTGTGCCCTTCGAGCATAAAATTGTTTTAAGTCGGTACGTTCTTTTTGGGAGCCATTTAGTATATGACTCATATAGTTGACCACAGTCATCAAACATTTTTTGAAACGAGGTTGAAAAATCCACCTTTAAAAAAACAGTGTGGTTGTTTTGCTTACAAGTGCTTACTTAGCCTACAAGAAAGCCCACGACTTTCTGGTAGATTAATGGCAATTCGCTGGGATATCAGCAAAAGTAGCTAAAATAATGTTGCAGGTAGGAATACTTTCATCTCTTTTTCTCAACTGATGCCATATGGCCCCACATGCAATTTTATAATAATAGCTGGCTTGAGCAGCGTTCTTGTACGTAATAAACTTGATTTAATTTACTTGATTCTACACGAACTGATTCTTGTACTTAATAAACAAAACCCATATTAAGTTGTTTTGATGTATAACACACAACAATTCGTTCTATTATAATGTCGAAATCAAAAAAGTGTTGAGAAAAAACCGGTTTTAATCCACCTAGTGGTGCAGTTGTGCCTTTCGCATTTCTCCAAACTATGAATGCATGGTTGATTATGTTCAAGATAATTGTGGAAATGTCTATTACATTCTTAGTACACTTTGCATCTATACACAACGGCTCGCCAGCCCCGAACTCGAAGAGCTACGTATCGACGGTGAAACCCTTGAAACAAAAATATCATACATAATTAGCCTA
Organism: Topomyia yanbarensis; assembly: GCF_030247195.1. Taxonomy (NCBI): domain Eukaryota; kingdom Metazoa; phylum Arthropoda; class Insecta; order Diptera; family Culicidae; genus Topomyia; species Topomyia yanbarensis. The sequence goes on along the minus strand of NC_080672.1, from coordinate 161,315,689 downwards.
ATCAGCATTAGTTCAATGTTGTATTCGTGCTAACTAATTTTGTCATGCGGGAGTGGGTGTGTGAGGAGGGTAAACCCCATAAACGAATCACTCCCCAGCAAAATTTAATATGTGTGGTGATACAGTGGTGGTAGAGTGATTAGCCTATTTTTGCCATGTTTCTATTTTCACCCTACCCATTTGAAACAAAAAAGGATAAAAAACGCGACATTAGTCAATAGCGGGATGAATCGCTCAGTGCGGTTATCGAAAATGTGCACTCCTTATGATAAAATGTCTGGGAAATCGATTGTAGATATATAAAATGACCGCAAAGTACACTATCATGCTTGTTTTGCCTTATTTCCCCTTTTTGCGATTGTTTATTTTTAATACTGGCTAAATAACTTGGTAGAAAACGAAATGTGATCTGCCACAGCTAGTATTTCTCATGCAAAAAAGTTCAACGATTCTATAGAAGACAGTAGGATTGTCTGCGTAAAACGTGTTAATCCGTTTTACCCCAATTCTCCCTAAATGTTGGGTTTTTAGTTTAACTTTACTCAACATTTTAGAATCTGGTTTAATGCCGCTGATCAAAAGTAGTGTTTCTTATTCAAAAAAGTTCCAGGAATCGAGGGAAGATTGATAGAATGACCGTGCGGAACAGATGAACCCGTTTTACTCCAATTTTCTCCAAACTCTGGAGGTAAATTAAACATGGCAATATATTTAGGAAAGAGTCTGAATGCAAGTTGATCAATAGTTGAATTGCTTATGTAAAAAGGACCTGAGAATAGATTGCAGATAGTCAGAATGTTGTTATGGAATGTGAGAGCCGGTTTCCCCCCTCTTCTTCCTATAGTTCAAGACTGAAGCTAAACCAGGTTTTACATTTAGGGAAGAAGTCGAATACTGCTCAGATAGTGAGAAGGACCGTACAAGACGCGTATATGTGTGTATTCTTGCTAATACTCATGTGTTAAGTTAAAGCTAGCCCTTCATTTCAGAAAGAGACTAAATGCGACTATTCAAATGTATTAATTCCTATATGAAAAAGGAAAATCGGTTGAAGATAAATAAAACGACCGTACTAAACATGTATACCCGTCTTACCCCAGTTCGCAAAACCCAAGTTTGAGTTAATCCTTACTCCACATTTACGAAAAGGCTTAGTGTGGGTTATCAAAAGTAATATTTCTTATTTATGAAAACCCGAGAAATCGATTACAGATTTAGAATGGTCGTCCGAAACGTGTGAACCCGTTTACCCCATGTTTTCAGTTAAACTTGGCTACATTTCATAAACAGGCTGAACGCGAATTTTTTGTACTTAAGAATTTTTACTTTTCATCAGCTGCATCCAGCCTATTTCCGAGAAGTACAGCCAGGTTTAATTTCATACTTGAGTAATGCGAGGGACTTAGGGTAAAACGGGTACACATGTTTCGTGCAGACATTCTAGTCAACTTCAATTTGTTTCCTGGACTACTTAATATAAAAAATACTACTTCTGCAATGTGGGGTAAATATAATTTCACATTTGTATAAGAGAAATAATTGGGGTAAAACGGGTAAACGCGTTTCATGCGTTTAGTATGTTCAATCGATTCTCTGAACTGTTTTACTTAAGAAAAACTACTTCGGTGAGCCGGTTTCAGCATCTCTCAGTGATGCGTAAGGTATAACTCAACATATTCATTAGGGACCATTCATAAATTACGTAACGCAAAAATTGGCCAAAACTAACTCCCCCTCCCCCATGTAAAAAATTGTCACAAATTTCTCTATCATTCCCTCCCCTATTACGTAACAAATTCATGAAAAAACGTTTCGTGAGATTATTATAATTATTTTCAATCGATTCTCTGGACTTTTTTGCATCGTCACTGTTGTACTATCTTATGACAAACGCCATTTTGGAGTAAACTGAGTTAGATATGCCACATTACTCGTCTGAAAAAATCCAAAAACATGGCGGCGTTTTCAGAATTTTGAGATTCTGCTTGGTTACTGATATATAAATGCTGAGTAATTGTGAGTTTTTTGCTTCAAATCACTGTATTTTGGGATTGGCTAAAGTTATCTTGATGTTTCAGATATTTCTCTGTGTAAAACTGTTTAAGTAACACAACGGCATTATAATTTTCAAAAAAACATGCACGAGTTGTGAGAAAAATGCAGTTTTCGTTTTAAACTGGAAATTTAGCATATTTGGCAACACTGTAACCAACAATTACTATTTTTTCGGATTCCCTGAACAATTTGCTTCAGAATGCATCTCACCGATTGTTTCTAGAGCAATTTAAGCCGAAGATATTAATAAAAGTTGATAATTGATGCTTTATTTGTATTGAGAATATTCCATGTACAATTGGTCGGTGTTAAGTCAGACCGGACTAAGTGACAATATATTGATTTCGCGAAAAACTAGTTAAAAGTTTGAATTGCAGCATCGTTTACATTATAATTTGAAATTAATTTGTGCCATAACTCTTGTTTATTGTTACATATTTAAATTCTGGCAAAAGTCGAATGTAGTTGAAGAAATTCTCTGTCCACTGCCACCATTATCTCATTTTTTTATGTTTTGCGACTTAGTCTGGTCTGACTTAACACCGACCAATTATGACACGTCATAAAAATTTAGTCATCAATACACACTTATGTCACGTGTAAGTGCGACTTTTGCTTACATTTTTAACAAAAACTCTCATACTCCAGTGACCTTCGTAACAATTAAGAGATTAATTCAGAATTGATAGAAACATCAATTGTCTTCTCTGAATTGTTTCTTCCATTTATAAGTTTCAAAATATTCAATCTAATATCAAATGGGGTTTAATGGGAGGATTACCTCTCTCCGTACAATTCTAGCTACGCCCCTGTCAAAATCTAGAAACCATATGTCAGTCAAAAAATCCGCCAGGGATTAGGTCGATGATTTTCACAGTGATTAACCTTTCTATTTGAGAAAAGCAAAAATGTACCAAAATCCAAAAAAGTAGATTTTTTTAAGATTACTTAAAATCTCAACGTTCCATGCATTTTAAAAGCTTCAAAAATGCAAATTCGATTTTTAAATTTTCCTTTATTGATATCTTTCACAGCTGGTGTGAAAGAAATCTAATGGTCCTAAGCGTAGAGAAATGTTTTGTTGTCAGCTGTCATCGTACTGTCAGATGGACCCAATTAAAATGCTGAAATCGATATTTTTATTATTTTATTTAATATGCACCTGCTAGAAACTGAAATAATTATATGAATTGAACAAATGTAAAAAAGAATTGAACTGAGACTAGATATCCTTGGACGTTTTATCATGTTCCGATTATTCTGTGTACGTAACTGGTCCGTTTTACCTTATCCATCTACTTTCACTGAGCCTCAGTAATAATCTTGTTTCGTTTCTCCACCTAACATGAAAATAATATCCTAGTGAGTTCATTCCATAACGGTCCTACAATGTCGGTTCGTTCAGAAACATCCCGCTCACGTCCCATACTCGCGCCATATTTTCACTTTACGGCTGACCACAAGAATGTCTACCGTTGTGCTACAAAAACGCAATAAAACTCAACCTGTTGCATGTTTATCGGGCTGAAGTTAGACAAGGCAAACACATCTGCTCTTCCTGACGAACCAACTGAAATTGATAAAAGTGCGTAGGCACATTCTAACCAGAAAGGTACATCACTGGTCGTGCGACGGGTTTCGTCCATAAACCAGAGCACCCGGCGTTCTGATAGCAACGATTTCAGCTTTCAAACTGGTTAAACATTTCGTGTCACGATTTGTGAATAGCACCCAACAGAGTTCATGATTAAAACGACGGCAATTAAACAGATTTTTGATTAGGGGAAAGTTACCTATTACCTTTTACTATCGGTTGTGTGTGAATGAGCACAGCATCTATACTTGGATGATATGTTTGGTTCCAGGGATCGTTTCGACATAATTTATCCTATGCTTATAGTAGATGTTGCACTTGACGATAGAAAGAAATGTGATATCAATGGCAACTACTCGTTTCCTGAGGGTACCACGCCGGTATTATGTGTCCAGCTATAGCCAGGAAAGGGAAATCGCAGCGGAAGGCTTCCACTCAAAGATACACAAACTGCATGTGTACGTTGGTGCGGAAATCGTACATATCATGTCTGTATTGTAGAGACTGAGAGATGACCCGTCCGGGCGTAATTTTGAATAATCAATGGACACTAAAATGTCATCGACGAAGGATGCATATAGCAATATTGATTATTGGTTCTACTTGAAAAAACTAATAAATTGAATCGTGTTTTGGCTAGATTGTGTTAAGGTTCACATCTCTTGTTAATACGTACGTTACTTCTGCATAAAATATATAATAAACCCAATTATTCTGGGGGGTTGCGCTCATAACTTTAGATTTTGAATTGCTTCTCAATTTAAGTACATATGTGTATAGAATACACCGCCTTTCGGACAAAGGATCAGCAAGCAAAATTAACTCATACTTCAACATGCGAACTAATTTCATTGTAGGGTGTACTCTAATTCAATTTGTTTCGTCGTAGGTTAAGTTTTGTTAGTATATTGCCGTAAGTAGATTTGGTCTGTAATGCAGAAAAGGTGGTTTCGATGGTTTTCGCATTTGGGAATTATATTGGATGTACATAAAGAAAAACGGTACATTGTGGTCAGAAAGTTAAAAAACGTGGAATCAATTATTATATTTTGATATACAGTTATGATGTCTTCGGACAAGTTGCTGTATGGCACTAAGCGCTTTTTTTGGTTGAATCATTCTAGTTATCAACTTTTTAATAAAGCTAAATAGTGGTGTGGTGTTTCGAGAAAGTTGTAGGCCGTCTGTGTATCGTCTGAGGATGCAAACTTTGTAGGTCCTGTGTGTTTCGAGATAGAGAAGGTTTTAGTGAAACATTTACTTAAAGATTAGGTTTTCAAAAATGCGCCATATTTCAAAACTTTTAGGACTTGCAAAGTTGGTATCTTCAAAAGATATTTTTATAATTACCTGACATACAACTTTTCCGTGGACACCATCTTTCTACTTCGTTGCATTAAAAAGTTGATAACAGCATCGCCCTAGCGAAAGAATTCCGAACGAAAATGAAACAATCAAATAAACGAAAATGAAATAATCAAATAAACGAAAATGAAATAATCAAATAAAGGGACCATTCATAATAGCATTAAATTCTGAAGTTTTGTATATTGTGATGATGTGTGACGACAGGGGGTAGGGGGTCATGTCATGCTACGTAGCTTTTTTTAAAGGGATATAGGGGTTGACCTGATGTAACGACAATCTTACCCGTTTCACTAACTAAGATCGCTTTTATTTTTTTTTTAATTTTTTTGCGGTGACAAGGGGGGAGGGTTACCGCCAAGCTACATAATTACCAGGGGGTATTTAGAGGTTTGTGACAAAATGCTACGATGGGAGAGGGGGTGTTAAAAATCACTCACAAACTGCTACGTCATTTATGGATGGTCCCTTAGCCCCTTTTGGACGCTAGGTACCCCCGGGGTTACTCCCTCGAATTACGAAAATGCTCATGGATTGAAAAGTAGTACATGTAGGAGAGCCCGGCGCTAGTTGGCGGTTGGGGTAAGTTGGCGGAATCCACTTTTCTCCGTTTCTATTAGACATAAAGCACTGCCTCTCGTTGTGAACCTCAAGTAATGTAAATCTCATTAATCAATGTGTTTTTGTTGCACAACATTTTGTTTTGTAGAAGCTGTGGGCGATATTGTGTTTTTGAGCACACTTTGTAAATTTTCTAAATTTTAAACATTTTGTGCTATTTAAGGTGGTTACCAATCTATTTCCCGAATGATTATATTTTTCGATAGTGCGTGAAAAGAGCTTGTAGTATCCATATAGATATTATACCTATCCATACACAAAAGCAATTTTTTAAATCATATTTTATAAGATGTGTGGTGGGGATAAGTTGGCGGTGATGCTCACGGGGCAAGTTGGCGGTATTATTTACAATGCAAAAATAACCATTAAATTTTTTCTTTCCTTACATTCACTCCAAAGTAAGAGAAACTTTCTTTCGTGTCTCTTGCCAATGCAGGGGACAATTATTTCGGACAATCGCCTGAAGAATTTCGAAAATTTGCTTTTAAATATGGAGTACTCGTCGTAATCAAAATGACGGGGTATTAAGACTGAAATATAAAGAAAAGTGTCAAATAATATACAGTTTTATTAAAAAGACAATCGGCACATTTCATAAGGATCACTGATGTAATCGAATTTCTATTTTATTATTTATTTTTTGGCATTCCGCCAACTTACACCACACATACCGGCCCCGGGGCTGGGGTAAGTTGGCGGCTTTTCCGTAAATCCTTAAATACATTAAGCTTTGTGATTGTCATTTTTTACTCCACATTCAACAAAGATGGGATTGACGTCGTTTGTTTATTTCTGACAGAATAACTGACAGGCGCTGTGACATTTACGATGCAAAGATTACCGCGAAATTCAGAAGTGATGACAGCTCGTTTTTTATCGGACAGCGATAGAAATAGTCCATTATCATTGTTTGATATGTTTACAAAAACTAAATGAAGATATTCACTAGCTAGTATGCACGCCGCTTGTTACGGCATGTCCGGACGAGCGTAAAGTAACTTCATGTTGTTGGAACCGACAAAAAGTTAAGTTACGGTAAACTTCCACACTAAGCTTTTTACGACGTCGTTAACAAAAAAGGAAAAAAAATATTTTTATAACTAAACAACACCAAACCTTCAAAGAGTCTTCAAAAATGTATTATCGAAAGTAAAAAATTAGAACGAGGAAATTTTCACTGTAAACAAGTTTACGCTTTTTTGAGAAATTGGTCTTGAATAAAAAAAAACGATTCAACGTTTCAACGATTTGTATAGGAGCTGTCAAGTTGTTCCCCCTCTGCCCCTTTCGGACGCCAGCCATTCAACTAGCAAATGCTTGCATTGGCGCTGGTTATATAATATTATACACATTCATTAGGGTTACCAAATGCACTGAGAGCAAATTAAGGACATCCCTGCCAAATGTTTTGCCAGTTATGTCACTTGATCCAGAATTCTGAAAAAAAACAGTCGAAATTCTGGCTAATTTCCAGCGGTTGAACTGGGACGTTGTATCTCAATCGAGAAAAATTAGAATAGTATAATGCCAATACCGAACTTTGGTAAAACCTCATATTGAGCTATCCAACAAATTTTGGTTACTTCTGAGTAAAACAAATTTTGGTTGCCATGAGTCGCAGAGAGTATGCATTACCAAAAAAATCGCTGAAAGAAATTGAAATTTATTCTTTTGGAATAAAGTTGATCTGAATAATTTAATACAGGGTGATTTGTCGTGACGTTTTTTTAATCTAGTAAAAAAATTGAAAAATGCAGTAAATTGCGAATTGTTTATTTGTCAATCAAAAGAACATTTTTTCCATTTATTGTTTGAAAACAATTTCTTTTAAGTGTTGACCATGTTGGAGCTTCAGGTAGTCCATTCGACTGGTCCAAATTTTGATGACGGATTCGAGTTGGTAATGTTGGTTTCCAATGCTTATGGATGTTACCGCCGCTATGTTTTCTTCATTGCGTGCTGGATGTGGTCGATTTGTTCGCTAATCATCCAATAACGAGAACTACAACGCTTACTTTTTGGTTGTATGGTGAATAGTTGAGTCAGTTGGCCGATTATGTCGACCGTATTATGGACGGAGTGCACTAAACACATTTCCCATAGATCGCTGAGTTTTCGAAATATAGTTTAATAATTTGAAGATGGTGAGCCAGTGTAAGTCGTTCCATTATGAAATGGCAAACAATACTAAACTACAATAGCACGACAGTTTGCAGTTAGTACCCGTTAACTACTGGAAAATGCCCTGTTAAAAAACTTCATGTTGAACCACCCTGTATATGCCAAGGTTTAAGACTAAAATTAAGGACATTTGAAGTAAAATAAGGACGCTAACCAAAAACCTCGAAAATAAGGACATTTCCTTTAAAATAAGGACGGTTGGTAACCCTACATTCATAGCCAAACATACACTTACCAAATCCGTCAAGCTAAATTAATGGGTATTTGGAATCCCGGAATATTCCTGAAATATAGAATAAACTCAACACTTTTCTTAAACACATAGACGTAAACGTAAAAAGTTGAGCTTTTCTTAAACACATAGACTTAAACCAACGTCAAAATTTCATTCAGAAATCTTCTAATACGAAACGCTCATTTTTGTTCCAGACAGAGTATTTGATGACGTCCGTGAGAAATGCAATCGTGTCTGATGAAATCTAATATGAGCATTTATTTTATTTACCACTTGGCCTATATCTCTTAAGTCTACACTAGTGAGCAGAATTGGGCTACAGAACTAATCAAAGGTAGTGTAAGCTTCATGTTTAAGGCTCAAGTTACCTCAAGGCTTGGTAGTATGCGTAAGAAAAATTGTGTTCAGCTTTGCCACCAGATTATCCATTTAAACCTTTTCAAAACTCTAAAAGAAGAATATCAGTCGATTTATTAGATCATCACGATTCAATTCATGTAAAATACCTGCTGGAAAAACCATCGGCTTAGCTGGATGGTGCTTTTGAAAAAGTGGCTGTGATTTTTTATCACACTACCACACCGACCTGGGGTACGCACCACAACTGCGCAATGAAAAAACCACAGCCACTTTTTCAAAAGCACCGTTTAGCTAAGCCGATGGTTTTTCCAGCAGGTATTTTACATGAATTGAATCGTGATGATCTAATAAATCGACTGATATTCTTCTTTTAGAGTTTTAAAAAGGTTTAAATGGATAATCCGGTGGCAAAGCTGAACACAAATTTTCCTACCCACACTACCAAGCATTCAATTCTAACACATGCTTAAAAAAGGTAACTTGAACCTTAAGTAAAAGGTGGTGTAATGCTTCAGCATGTACATGTGTAAAGTGTATTTTACACACTTTAGATGTGTAGGTCGAAACATTTTTTTCTTACACACTCATTTCGATAATTTCCGCACAGCTGATGACTCAGCAAAGTGGTTTTAATTTACTGATTTTCAGCAATATATTTTCCGAGTTTCAGCAAAACAACGTCACTTCAACTGAAATCCCGGTAAAAGCTTTGTTAGCTGAGAGCTCGGCTGTGTAAAGCTCGGTAAAAGTTGCGAAAAAAGCTGAGATTCGGTAGAACAAAATTAAGTGTGTAACATACTATCAACGCGCTACTTCGATTCGCATCAGTGACACGAATCACTGTGGAATGTTTCGAATCAACGTTTTATCGTATTATAGTGCAATACTGCTCAACGTTTCACGGCTAATCATGTGCCAATATTTGCACAACAGATTGATAGCTTCACTGCTCGTTTCCGGTTATAACATAGAAAGGATGATTGGTTGTTAAATTGATTTCAAAGGCTAATAACTGTTAGAAGACAGGCTAAGAACGTGATCGATTGAAATGGTTAATAATAGTTTCTAAAATACGCATAGAAAAAGTTACAATTAAGAAGATGCTCCTTTTTGAGGTTGGATTGCAGATGTAAGCTCTTCAACAACGAAGTTTGCCAGTGGAAATAAATCTCTACTTGTCATTAGTGGAGATATACAAAATTATTTACCACTTCGTTTTTTAGGGGCTGCTCATAAACCACTTCGATTTAGGAGGAGAGGGTATTGAGGTTGTTTAAAGAAGGCTACGTTTGACTGTTAAAGGGGGGGAGTCTTATATACCAATCAACTCAACTCGACGATTTGGGCAATGTCTGTGTGTGTATGTAACGGATAAAATCTCATTCGTATTTCTCAGCAATGGCTGAATCAATCTTATCCAAACCAATTTCAAACGAAAGACCTAACACTAAGACAGAATGCTATTAATTTGTTTTTGGTTTTGATGTTTAATTTACAAGATTGTATATGTACATGTAATAATATGCTTTTTGTAATTGTTTAAAATTTAAAGTTGATATTGACAATCCAGATACATATATATCTTAAGATAGCCTATACGAATACCTTTCGAACGAGCTATAGATTGTTGAAATCGGACTATCATCAAAAGAAATATTTAACGTTAAATATGGTCGACAGATTATTACCATTTTCGAATATCTAGAAATAAGATCAAAAACATGCACTTGAGTTAACACCCAAACGGCTGAGTTGAGGTCAATTGCATCTTCGGAAGATTATTTGGTCTTTCTTTTGATATTATGTTTTCACATATAAATCCCTTTATTAGTGCGACATTTTCATTAATTTTGTTTTAAGTGATTACATTGACATGATCTTTTTCTTCTGTGAACAACTTTGGTAAAGACACCAAGTATCTATCCTGTACACTTTAAAAGTTACAGCATGTTGTTTATTGTTCAAGATAGTAGCACAGACTAACAGACATAACACTCAAAAACAAAGCTTCGTCCGCTTTAACGGTCATTTTAAAAATATTTGTAGTTGGAACTGTGGCCACATTTGAAATTATGGCGCACTGACATATAAACAAGCATATGGGGGATAGACCACTAGTGAAAAATTGTTCCCAAACCGGAGGGGTAACCCACCAGTAAATAAGTGTTTGGGACTGTGAATAAAAGGTGGAGCTAGTGTTTTGTGGAAAATTGTCGGATCGATGTTTTTTGAGAGAATTCCTTCATAGTGTTATGTCTGTTAGTCTGTGATAGTAGTTCGTTTAAATATACCGACCGAATTTTATTTCGATAAAACAGAAAAAGATGATATCAGGACATGTTTTTTATTTCATTTTTCTATCTACCACCGCTCGAAATAAATACCGAACAATTTCAAGTTGTCTGAATGTACCTTGATCACTTGTGCAAACTTGCATTTGCCAGAACCTTCTGACAGCTAATTTTCTAACTTATGACTCTTGAATCGATCTGGCACATATCTCGGAAAAGGAGCGAAATAAATAGCTTCACGTACGTGTAAACAAAGTCGTCCACAAGAAACGACTTCGAACACTGTCTACTAGAGGATTATATTCGAGGATATATTTTTAAATTTCGTGCAAAAGAAATGTATAGGATTCGATCAAACTTCCAAGATTTTTTTAGAGGCCCGGAGAGTCGAGTCTTATAAAGTCACCTAGACGATTTGGGACAATGTCTGTGTTCATGTGACAAACTTTTATTCGTGTTTCTCAGCAATAGCTGAACCGATCTTATCGAAACCAATATTTCAAATGAAAAGACCAACACTCAGATAGAACGCTATTAGAATGTTTTTGATTCTGATGCTTAATTTCCAAGATATGGAAATTAGCTTGGGAAAATTTTTTTGCAGTTTTTTTCGGATTGACTGTCAAAATTGACAACGTGTGTAAGTGATGCACCAGAAAACATATAGGGTAAGGTGGGCAAACCCGACCGTTGGGTAAACCCGACCCCCTCTGTTACCGAAAATCAGAAGCACTACGCGAACTAATATCAATGGTGTCGTGTAGAGCATCGAAAATAATCATAATGGTGGCATGACAGCATTTTATTAATCTACATTGAGATGCTCAAACGACAAAAAGTGTGTTTTTATAAATTTTTATTTGACTTTTTGCATTATTGCCTACAGGATATTTCTGATTGTTAAAGTGATTGCATAAAAAATGTAAGTGGATTTAAATTCTTTGAATAAAGTCCTACAAAGTGCGTAGATGAATTTGGTTCAACTTTTTTTAATTGCATCGTAATGAAAAACGACGCGGTGGGGCAAATCCGACCTCCAAATAGTGGGGTAAATCCGACCGCTTTTTTGCTAAGAAAATGTTTATTTATCAAATTGAAATATATGTTTATTGTTATTTTATATTATTTTTATGAAAAATGGCTCTTAACTACAAACGAAAGACACAAAAACGTGATGATTATAGTATTCGTCAAGCAATTGCTCCGATGCAAATGAGAATATCATTACGTGCTACTGCTCGTGATTTTAGCATACCAAGATTGACATTGAACTCCATTTTCTTCATATTACAAAAAACCATAAAATTTGGGTAATATCTGCACTAAATCAACCAAAAACATAGGGGGTCGGGTGCACCCCACCATTTTTGAAAACAGCAAAAATGAACATTTTCGTTAAAAGCTTGTATCTCAAAATATTCCCAAGATCCGAATAAAATGCTATATATAGAAAGTTGCCCAGGAGTCTAACCTTGGTATATAAAACGACTTGATCCGATGTAAAATGAGCATTTTACAGCCAAAACCATTTACCCCACCTTACCCTACAAATACCTTTCGAACGAACTATAGATTGTTGAAATTAGACTATTATAAAAGAGATATTCGTCGTTAAAAGCGGAAGAAGAAATGTTACCATTTTTCAATATCTAAAAATAAGAGCAAAACATGCAATTTATTTTTTAATGTTAAAACGGCTAATTTTAAATTTGATATCATTCTCGGAGAATTTAGTATATGCAATATGCACTTTTTGTGCTGCATTTTTACAGATTTATTCCTCTAATAAAGAGATATTTTCATTATTTTTCTTTAAAACGAATCTTCAGCAAATTTGTAGCTCTTCCTACTGCGAAAAACTTTGCTTAAGACAGTAAGTATCTATCTTCAATACTTTAAAAGTTAACATGTTGTTTGTGTATAGCGCTTCAGCACCCATAATTAAATATAGTAACGATTCGTTTAATTAAACCTGCCGAGTATTATTTTGATAAAACGGAAAATGGTGGTATTAGGATATGTTTTGTATTTCACTTTTTTTTTTCAAAAACATTCAGTATAAGAACCAGACAGAATATATCCGGTTTTGATAAAGTTATCTTAGATAACCGATTTTTAATCTTGAATGTAACGATATACGGATTTCCGTGTGAGCGTATTGTTTCAGAAATGGTGACAGTTTTCCCTATAAAAACTTGTTTTAATCCACCTAGAGGTGCAAGTGTGCCTTTCTCATTTCTACAAACTATGATTTAATAGCTGGTTCGTACAATATAACATTATGGAAATGTCTTTCATTCTTATTACACTTGGTAAGTATATATAAAAGCACCTTTTTGCATTCATCGCGGTATCGGTTTGAATCGGAGTTTTCTATGTGATCGCACTCCACAACCCGTAACTCCGGAGCCGGAAGTCGGATGGAGATAGAATTTAATATCAGTTTCCGGGGACGCAACACCTTTCATTTGAGACTAAGTTGATCAAATCGGTTCTGCCATTTTCGAGAAACCAATATAACCGTTATTCTGAATTTGGATGCTTCCGGATCCGTCGATCGTGTGTGGCCAGTGTGGCCAAAGAGACTTTGAATGACTGTTGGTGACCTAGATTTACAAATTCAACACTTGTGTTTACATTTTGGAAAAAATTTCACCTTTTTACATTCATCGCAGAATCAGGATTAGCTGCGTGATCGTACGTATCACCCTGTAATTCAGGAACCAGAACTCGGATCCACACAAAATTCAACAGCAGCTGATGGACCTTTCATTTAAAATCAAGTTTGTCAAAATCGGTTCAGAAAATTCCGAGAAACTGATGTGGACAAATCAACAAATTTTGTTTTGTAACCATACTCTTCAACTCGTAATCCGGAACAAGATGTCGGTTGAAAATGAAATTCAGTAGCAACCTATGGGAATATTATACCTTTCATTTGAATCTTAGTTTGTCAAAATCGGTTCAGCCATCTCCGAGAAACCGATGTGGACATTTTGTTAACAAATCCGCACATACACACACATACATACATACATACATACATACATACATACACACAGATATTTTGCGATCTCGGCGAAATGAGTCGAATGTTATATGAGACTCGGCCCTCCGGGCCTCGGTTAGAAAGTCGGTTTTTGGAGCAATTGCATAACCTTTCTATATGAGAATGGCAAAAGAATAATATTTAATTAGCTTAATCAGCATGAGTTCAATGTTATCTTCATGTGATTACATTTTGAAATGTTGCTGGAATGGGTTTGAAAGTGGAGGGAATGGGGGGTTAGTAGAATGGGAGTGGAGGATGCGTCAGAAATCGTTCATCTTATTTCGGTATACGGGGTGGATGAAGGAAATGCGGGCGTGAGGGTGGTCCAAGGGGAGGGGAGTGATGAAGGACGAAGGTGTAAGGGCAAGGCGGGGGGAGGGGCGGCGACGCAATACTCAACTGCATATTTTGCCTTCCATTTGAGACTTGGTTTGAGAAAATCGGTTCAGTCATCACCGAAGAACCGATGTGACTTTAATTGTGGAATATGCCCGGAATTCCAGACTTCCGGAATCGTCGATAGTGGACAATATATTCAAAGAATGTTTGATTGGCAATCAGTGATCTAGATCTGCGATTAGAAGTAATTTGGTGACCATTTCAATAGTTTTTAGCCTCTGAGTTATTACGATTGTACCGATTTATATGGGAAATTCCAATGTATCATTACTAACACCTCTGTAACTCCGGAAACAAGGGTCAGAACCGAATGAAATTCAGCAGCAGTCAGCGGTATTACTTTATCTTTCATTCAAAATCAAGTTTGTAAAAATCGGTAGAGAATTCGTTGGGGAATGAGTGTGATATTAGCTTAGGAACTTGGCGGGTTCCCCGGGGGCGTCATGAACCGTCATAGGTGGCCAATGTTGTCAAAGCTGCTTTAATTGATCATTAGTGATCCAGATCCGCAAATTAGAGTAATGTTACATCAATTTTAATATGTTTTACATCATTTTAACATCATGGTGGTACCAGTTTATATGGGAATTTGCTGTGTGACCGCACTCTTCAACCCGTAACTCCGGAACCGGAAGTCGGATCAACTAAAAATTCAATAGCAGCTTATGGGAGCGTTATACCTTTCAGATGAAACTAAGTTTGCGAAAATCGGTTCAGCCATCTCTGAGAAAATTGTGTGAGTTTAAATGACACACACACACACACACACACACACACACACACAGGCATTTGCCGATCTCGACGAACTGAATCGAATGGTGTATGACACTCGGCCCTCCGGGCCTCGGTTAAAAAGTCGATTTTTACAGTGATTGCATAGCCTTTCTTTATATGAGAAAGGCAAAAATTGGGTTTCGAGAGAGATTTTCAATTTGTCCCTTGGTAGTGTGATTGGTAATAGTTATTCAAAGGAAAATTTCTTGTTTCAATCTCTATCTATTGTGAGTATAAAAATTGCTGAGAAATTTCAGCTCGATTGGTTCAATGGTATTCGAAATATGCTACTCACAGTGAGATAAATTTTCGAAAAAGTTTATTTAAAAATAATCGCGTTGTGGTAGAGTGTTATATAGAGCTGCAAATTCATTTCTAGTTCTCAGATCGCCTTTAAAATTAAAGTAAACGCTGTTGAGATATGTACTCAAAATAAATTCAATATTTTTTTGTTTGATTCTTTGACCCAGCACAATATATAAAGGCTCCTACGGGAAATCCAGAAAATGATACATTCATCGGAGAATTTTAGTATTTTGTTCACAAAGCATTAGTAATAATTCGATTGTCCTTCTATTTCAAATTCTATTTCCTTTTGTTTTACCATTGATGTAATAAACTTTGGATAGAGAAATCTCTTTTGTGTAATACCAAGATCTATTTATACATTTATTGTGCACGAAAAAGAAATATTTTAAGTCACGCAGAGCCACACATATGAGTGTTCCAAGAGTAGACATCCAAACATTTCCAAGTCGAGGAGCGCCGCGGCGAACATGATAACTCGTGATAAAATTGTCTGACGCATGAAATTCAATAAGATTTGCAAAGCTTAGACTTGTGTTTACTCGATAAACAAAAAAATGAAAACAAGTTCGAGTTTCGGAAAATGTCTTCACGAAAGCCGAAAAATCTCATATTTTACTGTAAACTTCGATCTTTTTTCTTCAAAATAATAGGGAGAAAAAAAAAATTCGGTTTCCTTTGGTTCTTCGACAGGCTCAAGTCAGTTGGTTGATTATTTTTTGAGTTATCGTGTTCGCCAATTTGTAAAACGCGGTTTCGAGATAAACGCTATTAAAGGGTGTCCCACATCAAATTGCATCACGGAAAAAACGCTGCACTTTGGTGTTTACTCCTTAGGGTGAAATATAGTATAGTGCTTTCGCATAGGCCTGCTAAGCCAAGACAAGTATCGGCTTCACTGTGTCTCATCGGCATAAACAGAACTGCTGCTCGGATGGGACATCACGTTTGATCAGTCGTTCGATTGAAACACAAAGTGTGTTTTAGTTTTAAGGGATTTACGTCAAGCCGGCGCTAATCTATTCCGACAAAAAGTTAGTGTCGGTTTCTGATGAGGCGAAGCCGAAACATTAACCGATTTATTTCAAATTTTGCATACACATTCTATGGTAGAAATACCTCACCCCTACGTTGAGTTTTCGCAGAAAAAAAAAATAAATAAGGGTGCTTTTTACTCATTTGAAGTAAAAATTGCTATCTTTCACGAAAAATTCCACCATTTATGAGTAAAAAAACCCCTTAATCGAAAATTTTTTCTCAAAAGCTCAACGTAGGAGTTAGGTATTTTTTACATAGAATGTGTATGCAAAATTTGAAATAAATCGGTTAAGTAGTCTTTGAATGGCAGGTAACACCGCAAATCATTGAAATGATACATTATAACACACAAAAGTTTTGGTCTATTCGCTTTATCCAAAGTGCTAAAAAATTCCCAAAAAAGGATTTTTTTTACTTGCTGAAACCTTTAACACCCCCCCCCCTATTCCCACCGGAGTCGCGCTTATGGCCCACAGAACGAGCAGCCGCTGGGACCCTAAGACGATTTCGCTAGAATTTCAAAGTAGCGTGCACTCAGTGCACTAGCGTGACTGCCGGAAGGTTACGTTTGCACATTGCACTGTTTTGAATAAACGAATTGAAAAAACCCAAATCTTTGACACAGAATTTTAAAATTCCGCCGAAGAACTGTGGAGCAGGTATTCCAAGCGAAAACAGCCGACCGTAAAATATCACCATCGCCGATTCGTATGAAGGACCAAAGGAGTGACATTAACCTTCTTAGCCAAGTCAATCCCAACGTTTTATACTATCTCCTATAAGATGAAACGGTTGGTACGGTTGTCCTCGTTTCTTTCTCATGTATGTTTTAAAACGATTCGTTGGTTAAATTGTTCATTAAATTCAATTCAATTCAATTGCCGTATAATATTGAAACATCTTCAAACCCAACTCTGCACAGTAGACCTGGCCGTTTTAATATTTGCGACATAGTATAATATGCTATTTGAAGCATATTATAGTATGTCGCAAATATAAAAAAAACGTTAAAGTTGACAAGAAAAACACTGCAGTGTTTTCCAGGATGCTTTTCAATACTGGCTGTGTACGGGTTAGAATAGAATAGAAGGGCAATTTTTCAAAAGAGCGTATACGTTTCTGCGTGCATTCCTTTAAAACATTTAAACATTTTGAAACGTTACTCGCGTTTCCCTATCATAAAATGTCTAATGTTTATAGTTTATAGTTTATTGACGCCATTTCAAATCAAAACGCTCATAACTAAAATTTGCTGAAATGTAGTAGTTCTCGAGATATTCTAAATTTTGTTTTAACAAAACAATTATTTTGTTTTATTACGACCTTTTCATGAGTTACTCATGTTTCTCCATCAACAACAATATGTTTTTCAAAAGGCCCATAACATTTCCTGTAACTTTCCCTTCGACATCAAGGGATTGTAAACTATCTGAGAGCTACATGAAAATAACCAAAATATGATTCAACTATATAGTTTAATCATTATACCCTATGGTTGAATAATATTTTGGATGTTTTCGTGTAGCTTTTGTGGGGCTGTTTAAAAACCTATTATTGTTCATGGAGAAATAAAAATACGTTATGCAAAAATCGTAATAAAAAAGAATACTTGTTTTGTTAAAATAGAATTTAAAATAACTCGATAACTACTTTATTTCAGAAAATTTTTGTTATGATGATTTTGTTTTTAAAGGGTGTTAATAACTTTTTAAAAGACCATAATTACACGAATCAATTATTTTTGTTGAAGCAAAATTCCAAATATATCCACAACCATTGCATTTGTTGAATGCAATTTGATTTTAAATCATACTTAGAAACATATTCTGTAATAAAAAATTTAAAAATAAAATTTACAGTTTTAAATGTCAATTTGTATAAAATTTAAAAGTATGTATAAAGTTACCATTACAAAAACATTTTTACCGATAAGTTCTCCAATTACATTCAAAATGTTTCTTTTCTCTTTATATTCTAATTGATAAAATATAAAAAAATTAAAAAAATGGGTTTTTCGCTTTTTAAATATTTTACATATGTGGAACAATATTTTTCATACAGAAGTATTCATTTCTTGTAATTTGTACTCAGATAGTTTTGTTGTATAAAATACGGAAATCAAACAATTTTTGTTTTCGAAAATGCTACATGTAGAAACTTTTGCGATCTTTTAAAAAATTGCTCTTGAGTTTCTATTTTGCGACTATTTATCATAATCATATGATTTACGAATAAGAATTTGGTGGGCAAAAGAGCTGTTCTATATATACTCTACTGATGTTTAGGATTTTTTGGCAACTGACTGCACTAAATTTATGGCTACGCAACTGCAATGATAAGCTTCTTTCATAATATGAAAATTAGTTTCAAGATTCGTGTAACTACGTGCCTTATTTAAAAAGTAGGTTTATACAACATGATCTAGTAAAATAGAATATAAAAATAATGTGATAATGTGAAGAAGGTTTCATCGTACTGCTACGTCGAATAAACCAATTTTTATAACAAATATTTTCACATTACTTCACATCACATTACATTGCACAATTTTGCGTATAAACATTCTATTTTTTACTCCTACGTTGTATTCAATCTTTATCATACTTTAACTTACGTAATTCAAGCGAAGTTCAAATAAATAAATATACGGTAGATATAATTACAGCGCCAACATGAAATCAAATGTGATTCTACTACCTCCGATTGTGTGGTCTAATCTCTCCACCAGTACAAGGTTCCGTCACATGATATCATTTTCTGGAGAGAAAAACTGATACTACTCATGTGGTCGTAGATAAGAAATTTCAAGTTCGAAGAATAAAACGCTACACGCATTCCAACGTTGTTACTTGCAGGAAACATTTTGTCCTGAAATTCTGACACATTTTATCAATTTAGGTATTCGAGTTCATTCTGTGGCTTGCTGAAATTTGTTTGATATATACAGTTAAGCATTACATATTGCACTTTCAACTGAGAGATGTGCGTTTCTCGTTTTGACTAGTAGAAATTGGTTGCCCTAATATATTCTCTGACTATGAATATTAGGAATTATTAGGCCAGTCGATATTTATACTAATTTTTGTTTATTTTAGAGTATATTATCTGTCATATAATTTGATTGTCACGAAGAAAAAGTAAATTCCACACAATCTTCTTTGTTTTTATATCCCAATCCCAACCTAACCCAGCTTGAGTTAAGTAAATCTATGCAAGTGGGGTACTTTGTTGACTGCACATACTCGTGAACAAGTTGTAATGACAATGCAAACATACGTAACAATTCATTACGATAAAGAAAACGACAACGTCGACAGAACCGGACATAAACCGACCAGCTTCACTGTCGTTTTCTTGAAGAAGGATGCTGTCTCGTCGCGTGGAGGCTGAGTTTTATGAAACAAATATCGATACTTAAACCGTTGGATGTTGTTAGGTATATGGTTGTCATTACACAATGAGAAATTATATCGTCGTTCGTGTCTTACTGTTACCCTCGACATTTTTAGGAGTTTTGAAAAAGTGGCAACCAAATTTAATATGTACAGTTCAGATCCATTTCCTTCATTAGGCTTTAACATAACTTGATGACTTTCGAGTACTAAATTGTAAGACAAAAGTAATTTGTACAAAACAGCACATAAGCGACGATATGATGCTGGTATATACCTGAGTACTGAGACATCTCAAGTGGCAAGAGTGGGAGTTTCCATCCTCAAGAAACGAAAAGTTTTCAAGTTATTTTGTTCTATGCGACATTCCGGAAGGCGTAATGCGGTGCTGTCATATATGTATTCTCATGTAACGTTGAAAAATTCGGAACGTTCATATGATTAGAGTCATATAAGACAAATTTAGTGCAACGCTTTGAAATGCAAAGGATCGCCGAGCAAACAATTAAATCTTTCGCCAATGGGTACTGCAGGATCAGAGGGATGTGAAAAATGGAACTGGTGTTCCGTGGCACTCTCTGAGAGGGGATGTGAAATTCCATGCGTTGTGTGTAAAGCTGTGATGTACCTACTCCTACTGCACAAAACCGTAATCTTCTCCGCCGATAACAGTGATGATCTTCAACACCGTGGCTTTCAACATTCCTTCAGGACGTCTCACATCAGAATGGGTTGAAAAAAGTCGAGCTACAGCAGATAGATTGGATAGCCACAAACGTCTTCTATAATATCTTGCTGAGAATTTATATAAAGGTTATTTTTGTTATTGCAAACCATTTAAAGCGGCCTTGCAAGAATTCAGGGGCGGATCCAGAAAAAAATTCGGAGGGTGTCCAAAATTTCGATTTTGAAATGTTCTTTATACAATGCGTAATATGTAATAACCTCATTTAATTAAAATCAGTTTTAGTGGTCAAATCTGGTTTGGCATGATTTTGAGTTTAGAACGAATTTAAAATATTGTCACTATGTATTATGTATATATTATGTATATGTATATTACATATATTGTAGTGTATTACATCATAGTTTGGATAAATGAGAAAGGCAAAATTACACCACTAGGTGGATTATACAGATTTTTACTATGTTTTCCATTATACATACATCAACCGACAAACAAAACTGTTAGCAATGAGAGTGAACTACGTTTATGAAGTTTGCAGCGACTACTTCACGCAGAAAAAAGATTTGTAGGTTCAATAAAAAAGGATTAAATTCAATAAATAAAATTATTGGTCGGGAGACAATAAATTTATCAATTGAATTTAATGAAATTTATTTATCGTTTCAATAAAAAAAGTTATTGTTACATTTTTTAATAAACATTTTATTGAAATTTAAACAAAATTACTGAAATTAAGAATGTCTTTATTTGAAGCAAAAAATTATGGTTATTGCAATACAGAAATATTTTCAGACCAATAAGTTTGTTGTTTGAAGTAATAAACAAAAAATGATTGGATTCAATAACATATTTTTGGTTTAAATGTGCTTAATTTTTCTGCGTCTTAGCAACGACATTGTTTGGATAATCCCTCTATCAGAATTGTCGTGTTTTAATTTTCACAATTAAACAAACAGAATCAAACATTGAATTGCATTAATTTCCATATATTGCTAATAATTTGAGAAGAATTCTGAATAAAATCCATATCCCACCTACCGTTACTTGATCTTTTGGGTTTTGGTTATTCCAATTTGATAAACAAACTGCTAATAAAAAGAAAATAAAGCGGTGCTTAAATAAATTGGTACCCAATTTTTACGTCATATTTTGGACATTTGTTTTATGCTTTCAAGTATTTTTTTTACAAAGGAACCTTTTTTAATACGTACAATGCATAATCCAAAGACAGACAAAATTATTAGATTATAAGCAAACTATTAAATTGTACCTTTAAATCCTATTTGAAAATGCATCTCAACTACCAATTCCTCTTGGCAAACGGTGAATTATAAAACATTGTCGGTGACATGTTTTCAACTGTGAATTTTGAACAATATGATGCAATTAGAGGCGAACTGACGATGTTAATACTTATAATATAACCCATAGAATGTAATTGCCTGCTTCAAACTAAACGAATTGGTAGGAAATTATTAAAACTTGTTGATGTGTCTTGTATGACTTGAAAATAACTAAAAGGTCATAAGGAGATGAAAAGGTAAATAAAATACGTATTTTCAACTTTTTGTCTGGAACCACATTTTTCTAACGAAGCCTAATTTGAATTTGATAAAATGGTTTGAAAATTTGAGATGAATTTTTAATTATAAAGTGATGATAAACAAATAATTTGTAACGTGACAGATCGAAAATTCGAAAAAGTTTTTAGGACCACACCAACAGCTTGCATAGAATGTCTAACCCACATTTTTACTTATTAATTTGAGTATACCTTTTGAAACAGTATTGTGAAAACCTTAAACTTTCATTCATTTTTGAGAAAACACAGTTGAACTTATGTAACGTGACAGATATCACGTTGTTACAAAAAATAAAACATTGAACGAACTTTTCAAGTTGCCTAGCATAGGTTGTAGGTCTACTCAAATGCAACAAAAAACCACGCTGGGCCAGTTTAATATACTCTCTAAATCATGATTTATAGCAAAAAATCAATTCTTTGGGACTTTCGATACTAAAAATTTGCTCGCTGTCATTTTTCGATTTTTTGACATTGGTGGAAAGAAGAAAAATAGACCAAGAAATAATGTGCGACTTATGCACAACCATATGAAAATTGAATTTTTTTGGAGATTTTTCATGAAAAACAAGCGAATGGTTCAATATTTTTCTAAAGGAACGTCATAGTTCTAATCACAATTCGAAAGAACATTAAATTCCGCTTCCAACAACATTTTTATCACAAAAATCGGTCGAGAGATAATGGAGTTATCTGATCTAGCCTCAGCTAGGGATTGTCTCTCGTGACTTTTAAGGAGTTTTTGTAACATTGATACTGTGATCAGCATTGCATCGCAGCGGTTATCTCGAAATTACATTTTTCGCTAAGAGTCCATGCACCTCAAATCCTAATTTGGGAATAATTGAAGAACTTTGCCATTTCCCGACCGATGATTTTATGATCTAAATGCCGTTGGACGTGGAATTAGTTGCTCTTTCGAAGTATTATTAGAACTAGGACGTACCATTGTAAAAATGTAGAACTATTTGCATATTTTCCACGAAAAAATCTGAAAAAAATGATAATTTTCATATTATTGTCCATAAATTGCACCTTATTTCTTACAAAACAGCATAATATAGCATACCGTTGAAAATGTCTATTTTTTCTTTCAAAAGAGTTAAACAATCACAAATTATCTGAAAAATTACAGCGCAGCATTGCATTTGATTCATCCTACAAACTGTACTAGGTCTCTTGAAAAGCCAAAGTCACTGTAGCACCGCGTAGATGCAATTATGTCCAAAATGGTGACCATCTTCGGTTCTGATGAAATTTTTTACGTTTCATCTGTATGGGAGACAAAGAATTTTCCACAGATGAACAAACCATTTTTATTCAAAAGTAATATTTAGAAAAGGTGTATGAGATCTTCAATTCACTCTTGATTTGTACAGCAAAACTATGTGATAGCGAGTTGTAGGGAATTAATTATTCTGTGTGAATAATTTTTGGTGAAATGTTAAAAAAAATTGTTGAAAAATGTAACTACAAAAAAACTATCTTATGTTTTTTTGTTAACGCAAGCCTAAAAATAGAATTGTATAGAATGACTGTAATTGTATGATGAAGAAGCTATCAGTAAGAAAACATTTTTAACAACGACTTCAAGTATGCTTCTAAAATTCCTAGTATTTTCCAGTCATAAATATAATTTTCTTATCCAAAATCAATATGATCGCGCACAATTTTCCCTACGTTGTGAGTTTTGCGTAACGTTTCACCAACGACGAAAGAAATCTCCTTACTCGACGATGGAAGCGAAAATACCACGGCAGCGGGATGGACTAAATGCACTAACAGCAGTTTGGATCACACAAAAAGGTAAGATTTTATTTCACTGCACTTTAATTCCAATTTTCTTTTAGGCGATGTTCACTGTTCGACGGTCAAGAACTACTGAATTTTATTTCTTCGTTTCAAAAACCAACTACCTAGGAAACAGCTGATCCGTACAACACTGTACATGCGGAACAGCGGAAAATGAACCTAACTTTTGGTAGCAACATAACAGCGTACTAGATGCCTACAGTGACACTTCGCTTATCTACTTCAACATCACCGTCTCCTTGAAATAACACATTTCAAAACAAAACAAAACAATTTCGGTAATTCTACATGCTTCACATTACTAACAACTATTTACTAATATTTTCTTTTTCTTTTACAGCAAATCATCCAGATTGGGCCGGTTGTGGGTTGGTGGCCAGCAGCTAATTGTCGTCGTCGTCTTCTGATGCAGCAGCGAAATCCGGCAGCAAACAGATTTTAGTGATCGGACGGCTGATTGTACCACGAGCAGTGCGCAGCAGTACAACTCTTGCTAGCCCATCCGGGCCCGGGGAAGTTGACTCAATTCGAGCAAGTGGCCAACGGATTGGTGGTTGCAGTTCATCTACGACGATGACCATACGTCCAGGCAAAATTTGTTCGTTCCGCAAATGCTTGGTGGTATCCTTTTGCAGTTCCTGCAAATATTCTGAGCGCCAGTGTTTCCAACATTTTTGAACGTGCAACTGCAGCTGCTGATAATGATCCAGTCGGTTGACCGGAATGTTGTGGTGATCTGGGTCGGGCAAGGCGAGGATGCTGGTGCCGATAAGAAAATGAACCGGCGTGAGAGCAGCAAGATCGTTAGGATCATCAGACATTGGCAGTAAAGGACGTGAATTCATCATTGATTCAACCTGCGTGAGCACTGTGCTGATATCCTCAAACGATAGGCGCGATGGACCCAACTGCCGAAATAGATGCTTCTTGGCCACTTTGACTGCTGCTTCCCATAATCCGCCGAAATGAGGTGCCTTCGGTGGATTTAGATGCCAAATGATTCCTTCCTCTGCACAATACGATGAGATTTTGTCGATTTCGTTCTGGTTTTTGAGCATAGCAAATAATTTTCCCATTTCATTTTTAGCCCCTTCAAAGTTTTTGCCATTGTCCGAATGAATGTGCGCTGGATGTCCTCTTCTGGCTATGAACCGACGGAGTGCACATAAGAAAGCCTGCGTTGTCAAATCACTCACGAGCTCTAGATGAACAGCTTTGGTGGCAAAGCAGACGAACACGGAAATGTAGGCCTTCGTCGGAGAGGCACGTTTGTGGATTGGTTTGAGATAGAGCGGGCCAGCATAATCTACACCGGTGATACTAAATGGACGGCTTGGAATGATTCGATGGACGGGTAGCTGACCAATTTGCTGCTGCGCAGGTACAGGATTGAGTCGAGTGCATCGAAAGCAGTTTCGTACGGTACTGTGCGCCAATCTGCGTCCGTGCAGTGGCCAAAATTCCTCGCGTACTGTTGATAATAAAAGGCGCCCACCGGCGTGTAGCATTCGGCGGTGATAATATTCCATTAGTAGGAAAGCGGGTGGAAGCTAGGCAGTAGGGCAGGATGTTTTGATTGGTAGGGCAGTTGGGATAACTTGGAACCGAATTCCCTTTTTCCAGCTCTCTGATTTCTGGGGCGAAGGCTTCTTGTTGTGCAAGTCGAACTATTAACGTTTTGGCTTTCGATAACTCTTCCACAGATAATGTTCTCGCTGGATTCGATGTGGGGGGAGGCTGAGTTCTGGTTCTTGTACGTGTATTGACTATAAAACGGATACAGTATCCAATGACGTGAAGCAGGCGAGTGAACGATGACCAGCGAAGAAATAACGGATTGACCGATGTGTTCAATTGCACAGCTGCTACGACGTGTCGCACTTCGAGTACATCATCAGCAACAATTGGCGGGGTACGAGTTTTCCATTCTCCTTCGGTCAGTGACAACCAGCGGGGGCCTTGGTCCCACAACGTACTTTTCAGAAAATCTTCTACCGACATTCCACGGGATACTACGTCAGCCGGATTTTCGTATCCAGATATGTGCATCCACTGGCAGCCATGGGTATAATGCTGCACCTCAGAGACTCTATTCCCTACGAACGTTTGCCAAGTGTTTGAAGGTGATCGAATCCACTGCAGCGTGACGGCGGAGTCCGACCAGAAGTACGAGGCAGAAACTTCAACATCTATGGCCTGCTTGATGCGATCATGCAGATGCGAAGCCAAAACAGCAGCGCAAAGTTCAAGACGGGCAAGGGTGAGACGCTTTAGTGGGGCGACTCGTGACTTGGCGGCGAGAAGCTGAATTCTTACGTTTCCCATTTCGTCTTTACAGCGGGCGTACGTGCATGCACCGTATGCCGATTCGGATGCATCTGCAAATGTATGCAACTGGATGGTTGATTGTGGAAGGAATACATAGCGGGTTACTCGATAGGCAGAGATTTTGGGCAGCTCCTGATGATATTTATTCCACTTATGACAAACGTTTTCAGGAACTGGCTCATCCCAACCAGTCGATAATAACCACATCTCTTGCATTAGAATTTTGGCTCTAACTATGACCGGAGCAATGAGGCCAAGTGGGTCGAATAATTTCGCAATATCCGATAAAATGGAACGTTTGGTAGGTGCTTCATCGCGATGCTGCACATGCGAATCGAACCGTAGAAAATCTCCTTCCGGCTCCCAGTTAATTCCAAGCGCCTTTATTGTTTCATGGGGGGTGAATTGTAATGTAGATTGGGTGCCAATTTGATCGTCGTTCAATCCCTGCAGAACATCAAGCCGATTTGATGTCCACTTACGAAGTTCAAATCCTCCCTTCTCGAGTAATTCGCTAAGCTCTGTGCGGAGGTGAATGGCTTCGTCTACCGACTTTGCCCCGCCGATGAAGTCGTCGACGTAGAAATTTTTTCGTAAAGCCTTGCTGCCAAATCGATACGATCCTCCTTCGTCGTTTGCCAATTGCTGAAGCGTGCGTGTTGCGAGAAAGGAGGACGGAGCTAGACCGTAGGTCACAGTACGCAATTCGTACGTTTGAATAGGCGATTCTGGAGAGAACCGCCATAAAATGCGCTGCAATGGAGTATCGTCGGGGTGCACTAGAACTTGTCGGTACATTTTTGCCACGTCTCCGACGAGGGCGATCGGGTATGTACGGAAGCGAAGAATTATGGCGAGTAGGTCATCCTGAACCACTGGTCCGACGCAAAGAGCATCGTTGAGCGAAAATCCAGTGGAAGTTTTTGCTGAGCCGTCAAATACGACGCGAACCTTTGTCGTCGTGCTGGATTCTTTAACTACTGGGTGATGGGGTAAGTAGTATTCTATACCACAGCTAGTATCTTCGGGTTTGACCAGCTGCATGTGCCCAAGCTGGAGGTACTCCTGCATGAATTGGTGGTACTCCTGCTTCAAACTGGAGTCTCGTTCCAAACGTCTCTCTAGAAATTCGAATCGGCGCAATGCGTTTGTTTTAGACTGGCCTAGCATAACGGCGAAGTCTTGCTTTCTGGGTAAACGAACCATATATCGTCCTTCGGAATTTCTCGCAACCGTTGACTGGTAAAAGGACTCACAATGACGTTCTTCGGTGGAATAGTTGTCCTTGGTAGTTAGTTCCTCCATTTGCCAGAATCGTTCTAGACTTTCCTCCAAAGAGACCATCGATACAGCTACTACACTGCAAGAGTTGGAGGTACATGTCAAGCTTGGTATAGAGAAAGCTGAACCCGCAGAGCCTGCCACAATCCATCCGAAAACGCTATCTACTAATAACGGAAGATTGCCGTGCAGCTGTATTCGAGACGCGGTTGGGAAGAAAGAGTAAAAGTGTTTAGCGCCGATGACCATATCGATTGGCTGGCTTTTGTTAAATGCTGGGTCCGCCAGGAACAGGTCCTTTGGAATATTCCACATCTTTGTATCGATGGTTTGTGCAGGTAGGTCGGCGGTGACCTTATCCATCACAAGAAAGTTAACGCCGCACGAAAAATTCTCTTTTCTTGAAGTGATCTGGGCGTATACCGATTCACGTATCGCCTTGGATAGCTGACCGGCACCTTGAACAGTAATGTTGGGCTTTCTAGGACCGTTGGATTGATCGAAATGCAAAAGAGTGTGGTGACGCTAGTTGCATTTTCTGCAGTTCAGATCACAGGGACAGTTGCGAACGAAATGGTTCCCTTTCAGACAATTGTGGCACAGTCGCCTCGAGTTGACTGCCCGCTGTCGCTCAGCCATCGAAAACTGAATGAATTTCTCGCACCTCGACAAAGAATGGGCCTGGTTGCACACCGGGCATTTAAGAGAAGAACCAGTGGTAGAAGCACAAGCAGATAAACGGAATTGGGAGTGCCTCTTGAAGTGGTGGGAAGATGCAATGTCGCTACTGGAACCGGGGTTGGAAGCAGGCTGGTGATTGACGGATATCGACTCTAGAACTCGTGTTCTCCTCTGCAGAAAATCTATCAAACAAGTGTAGTTTGGGTTATCTACTGTAGATGCGTGGTCTTCCCAGGCCTTGAGGGAATCATCGTGGAGGCGCGTACACAGCAGGTGCTCAAGAAGGGTACTCCATGCGTCGGTCGGTTCCCCCAATTGGTGCAGAATTTTTGTGTGGCGCTCGAATTCATCTACCAAGCTATGTAGCGTTGCAGCAGTCTCCTTCTTCATGTGCGGAATGTCGAAGAGTGCCTGCAGATGTCGCTTTTTCAAAAGATAATCATTGGAATATCTACCTTCAAGTGCTCCCCATGCTAGTGAGTAGTTAGCAGAACATATAGCAATGGACTCGATTAGCTGGGCAGCCTCTCCCTTAACGGCAGCCTTCAAGTAGTGGAATTATTGAATAGGCGGAACATCAGCATTATTGTGAATCAGAGCCAAAAACGTATCGTGGAAGGTAAGCCATTGTTGGTAATCCCCATCGAATTCGGGTAGCGAAATCGTCGGGAGTTTGATGCCAGAAAGAGCGGAATTAGCATGCAGAGAGTGAGGGATACTAGCGTCAGGAAGTTGAGGCAATTTAGTAAGCAAAGAAGCTTTTATTGTAAAAAGCCGAGGTTCAAAGTTGGCACGAATTGATGCATGGTGTGCCCTACCTTCATCATCTATCGCTTCAGCTTCCAGTTCAGCTTGCACTTCCTCCAGCGTAGTCCACATCGTGTCCAGGTACTCCAACCTCAACTGTACTTGCGCCTGATCTCTTTCAGCAATATAGTCCTCTAAAAAAGCCTCTGCCCGACCCAAAGCCTCGACCACTGTATTTCTCCTCGTTGTCAGCTGGTAGATTCGCTGGTCATCGGCCATCTTTTCCAAGGCAAGAAAAGCCTTGGATTTTTAATACAACAGGAACAGGTTACACTGCACGTGATGGACGTCAGCAGTTTGATTTCTATCGAACGATAAGTGCAGTAAGCAGCTTAATTCCGGAACGAAAGGAAGCGTTCTCCTCAAGTTATTACAGCGATGGCCGCAGGCGACGTTAACAAGATGGCGTCGGATGTGTAAGGCGATGGACCTCAAGCCCACCGGATACGGCGCAAGGGCCGGCAAAGTAATCCGAAGAATGGCGCAGGGGCCGGCGTATGAATTGAGCGTAGAACCTGGCTGCCTACCTCTTTGCTGATGAAGCTGATTCACCAAGATCGTCCTTCTTGACACGACAGTCGAAGTTGCCGAAAACTCGAGAAAAATGCAATGCAGAAGAAAGAAACGGGTATCTAGAGCGCACCAGAAAGCACCAAAAAAGGGTTGGACAGAAACTAACCTTCTGCCTGAAGGTATCAGACCTTGTACGAATATTTCCCAACAGCTTGTATCCAGAACTTGCGATGGCGGTCTTCGGGTATTCAGCAAGAATAGACGGCGTCTACAAATGGCGATTTGGCGAACGTTCAGGGTGTTTTCCAGCAGCGCAATGGCGTTTTCCAGCGAATCGACGATGGTGGAACCGATCGTTTGCAGATGGCGATCCTGGTCACGGCACCAAATATGATCGCGCACAATTTTCCCTACGTTGTGACTTTTGCGTAACGTTTCACCAACGACGAAAGAAATCTCCTTACTCGACGATGGAAGCGAAAATACCACGGCAGCGGGATGGACTAAATGCACTAACAGCAGTTTGGATCACACAAAAAGGTAAGATTTTATTTCACTGCACTTTAATTCCAATTTTCTTTTAGGCGATGTTCACTGTTCGACGGTCAAGAACTACTGAATTTTATTTCTTCGTTTCAAAAACCAACTACCTAGGAAACAGCTGATCCGTACAACACTGTACATGCGGAACAGCGGAAAATGAACCTAACTTTTGGTAGCAACATAACAGCGTACTAGATGCCTACAGTGACACTTCGCTTATCTACTTCAACACAATACTACAGGTCATTTCGAAGCAAAAATTTCAAAACATTTTGTTTTTTTTTCAACAAAAATATTAAGTAGTGGAAATACGCCCTTTTAATAAGTTGTTCACAAATACCAAACATAAAAAGCAGAAGCCGTTTAAAATATTATTGCAAATAAAAACGTTTTAAATATAATTGCATTATTGAGAAAATAACAATAAAAGATAATACAACAAAAACTTGAAACATATTTCAAAAATTCATTTAATTTGCAACATCTTTAGGTGATTTAGCTATAGAATGCATTTCAAATTTTTTTTTTCAATTCAAAATGGAAATACTCATGAAAAATTGCTCTTCCAACTGCAGCCGTTTCAAGTTATTTTAGATTTTCTTTCTACATAAACTAAACTTAGTTACTTCTACCTGTTCATAAATTATTCACCTTTCTTCATCAAAACCAAATAATCATGAAATTTCCTGTAAATACTAAACCATGAAATTTCCTGTTAATACTTAGTTCCCATATCAAAGATGTTTTGTGTACAACTGATCTGAAATCCTTGCTTCACAATTGTAACGTGGCAGACTTTGTTTATAACGTGACAGATCATTGATAATACTCCATAAATTCGAAAAAAGAGTTTTACTTCCGAAAAAAAACTATATTTCAATCTCTTCTTTGTGTTCCAGGCTTTAACTTAAAATTTTGGGGTCAACGGAACAGACTTTTTCAATTTAGTCGGCCCCCCTCAAAACTCACAGCGAAAGTTGCGTAACGTGACAGACGTATTAAAATGACTATAAAGCGGAAACCGTTCATGATAGAAAATAACTTCTTGGAGAAAAAATGTGGGGTTTAGGGACCTTAATAATGTGCAATTGTGATTGAATCTGATTTTATCGTTTTTGCAGACTTTATTTATGAAAGATGCGTAAACTTGTAACATGACAGACTGAAGCCTTGACCAGATACTGTTCCAAGTACATGTTTAACAATTACCTGACACTTGATGTTTATGCGATAACTACCGTGTGGCAAAAATTTTGTGTTAGTTGCATAAACCCAACCTTAAAATATATTTGTCAACGTAAAAATTCTGTTACGAATTCGACCCCGACCCCACCACACGCAGAAATTGAGTCATTGATAGCCAAATATTTACTGTCGCAATTTCCACGAACTCGTTTATTTTTACATTCTCGGGTCGAATGTGTTTACTTCCAGTGACGTTTGAATGTCGCCAGTTGTGCATAAACTCAATAGTATAAACGAAAAATAGTACCTACTCTGCGAGCGGTAGCAATTGACCCTTTACCTAATACAATAAGATAACACCCAACTCAAATGATGATGAATTCCGTGGAAAACGATAACGCTTCTATTGTGTACATAAGGGTGGTTAGTATTTCCTGACGAACGAGGTATCACTCATAGATACATTTTCCAGATATTTAGTCTGGGTTCATATCATCAAAAAACTTCTGAGAGAGAATTAATTAGATTCAAACTTTTAAATATTTTTTTGTTTGGCTCTTATAATTTTATTAGTAACAACTAAAAACTAATGACTGTTATTTTATAGCCACCCCAACACATGTAGCGGTATAGTGAGCATGGCTGTTTGTTTACTTCCGTTTCATTGCTAGGAAGCTAGTTTTGGGATATAAGACCTGTGCGCGAAGCTGATCATTGAATTGAAATTCGAACCCTTCTATAAAAGTGTGAAGCGGTTGTGTTCATCAAAAAAGCTGAATGATACAAGGTGATGCTTCCTACTCGCCAAATACTGCTAACAGTACAAGGGTTTCTCATATTGTATGAAACCTGCCAAAAATGTAGAATATTAGAGGTGGACCGCGAATACTTGAAAAAAGTTTGTTTGCTGTAAGTATGCACATGAAGCTATTGAAGTAAAAGCCACACTCTCGAACCTATTGAAAGCAATGTAACGATTTCCTTTGATTTAGAACACTTTAAAAAATTTGATCAACTTTTCCCTTTCTTATTAGAAAGGGTAAACTATCACTCCAAAAATCGACACTCTCACCGAGGCCCGGAAAGCGTAGTGTCACATAAAACGATGAGTCCAGTGGCGTAACCAGGGTGGGGGGAGGGGCTTAGGGTTTAAACCCATCCCTCCAAACCAAAATTAATTGAATTGAAAAATAAAATTGATGCTGAAAAATTTGAACGAAACATTGTTGAAAGAATATTGTTTGATCACTACATTGAGAACCTATTGTTTTAAGCATTATGAGGACTTTTGGGAAATTGTGAGAAGGGGATCTTGTAACTTACATCAATATAAAATAAAATATTTGTCTGAATTATCATGACTTATTTTTTTGGAAAGATGTTCCAAAATATGGATTGGGCACATTTTTTCGAATGGGAAGCTAAGTTTGAATAGGTTGATTGTGTAGAAAACATAAACTTGCTCATCGAAAACTTTATTAACAATATGTCGATTATTTTTATACAATATTTCGATTATTATACTATCAAATTAATTGATATTATAGTCAATAGAGTATAGTTCTACGTGTAGTCCGTACAACCCCAGTAGGCTTGTAGTTTTATGTCATTTTTGAACGAATTTATTGAACACGTATTTTTGCATCTTACTAAAAATTTGTTCTTGAAAATATCATTTTTTTTATTTACGCGTAATTTCATAAGCTTTTAAGGTGCATTTGAAGCAAAATTTTATTGTTGAAATTATTTTTTTAATTTCAATTATATAATTGAAATTGACGAAACATGCCTTTTCGCCAAATTGAACTCACTGAAAAATATATTATATTATTCCCGATTTTTATCTACACAACCCAGTTTACTAGAATATGGCGTAATTTTTAAATAGCAAAATAGTTAGATATTTAAGAGTGCCACAAGTCGAAACACGCAGCACGTGACGTGTCAGCAAGCGTTGCAGTTTATTATCGAGCATGCTGCAGAGTGCGTCGTGTATATTTCCATTAAATCATTGAAAAGCGTAGCGTACGGATACCACGGAGCTACGAAGCTTAAATCTATTAAAACATGTTATATTCGTTTTCACATCTATACAGTCCATTTTACAAAAACATGGAATGTTAGATTGGAAGATAATAAATAGTTCAGTGCTATCGTCATGCTGCGCGCTGCCAGTTAAAAATAATATGCATTGCAACATGAGTATTGGGCAAAATTAATAGAAAACTCACGAGAAACTTAAAAAATAAACTTTCAATGTTTCTTACATAAGGAAACATATAAAATGGTATTACTGTGTTTAGAAGTAAGTATAGGAAAAAGTCGGTTCCGGCAGCCTAAACTACAAAGTCACTTTACGCTTTTCCGGACGTGTCGCAGATTCAGATGATTCGTATTTAAAACGCAAAAACATCCGGATTCTTGCAATAGAAGACAAAGGGTTAAGTCGTCAGGAAACTCTAAGGTTGCTCATATGACCCTATTCCACGCTTTTCTAAACTTTCTTCCTTCAACTACTTGCTCTTCCTTGGGAACTATGGCTCTTAATATTGAAAAATACTTCACATTTTCCAGTCGCTTGCTACCTAAATATCGTTATAACATAAAAATAGGAAAAAGTATTCACGAAAAAAAAAACCTATTTTAATCCACCTAGCGGTGCAATTGTGCCTTTCTCAATCATGAATCACGAGAATGTGTGCGTTGTTTATATTCATTAAAAGCTTTTAAATGCATATATTACATTTTATTATTATACATCACATGACAACTATATACAGAAAAATAAATCATTATTCGAGTTCTAAAATTTTGAAAAAGAAAAAACAGCCACGGTAATATTGAACTGAAAAAAGGTGCAAAATTGGCAAAGTCCCAAAAAGTCGATTTATACAAAAAAAAATTTTCGAGATAACATACAATCTCGACGTTTCATGCATTTTAAAGATGTTTGGCATCAAAAATACGAATTCGATTTCTGAAATTTCATGGGGTCCCCCCTTTGAAAAAAAATTGAGTTCCGGCTTTTATGGGAATTTCATATGTGACCGGACGGTTTAGTCTATATTTCCGGACCCATATAAGCGATCCGTACGAAATTTTATAGACATCTGTGGGGAAATTATAACTATCATTTGGGACTAAGTTTGTGAAAATCGGCCTAACCATTTCCGGGAAACTGATGCGAGCTCGGAAATTTTGAAAGATGGCCGCTTTTCCCGGGCACTTCCGGAACCGTCTATGGTGGTCAATGTAGTCAACGAAAGTTTGGTTGGCCGTCGGTGACCTAGAACAGCAAATTTAAGTTGTTTGAGAGACATTTTAGCGAAATTTTTACCTTTTTTGCTTTCATCGGAGTATCGGTTTGAATCACAATTTGCTATGTGATTGCACGCCACAACCTGTAACTCCGGAACCGGAAGTCGGATCGGGATGAAATTAAATAGCCATTTACGGGGACGCAATACCTTTCATTTGAGGCCAAGTTTAGTCGAATCGGTCTAGCCATCTCCGAGAAACCGATGTGACTGTTATTCTGAATTTAGATACTTCCGCCGGGGCTTCCGGAACCGAGGATGGTGGCCAATGTGGCCAAATAGACTTTGAATGGATGTTAGTGACCTAATACTACAAATCGAAGCAGTTGTGGTCATATTTTGGAAAAATTTTCACCTTTATACATTCATTGCAGAATTTATTAAAATCGACATTTTCTGCGTGTTCGTACTCATCACCCTGTAATTCCGGAACCGGAAGTCGGATCCATTAGAAATTCAATAGCAGCCTATGGGAACGTTGCACCTTTCATTTGAGACTAAGTTTGTCAAAATCGGTTCAGCCATCTCTGAGAAAAATGAGTGACATTTTTGGTCACATACACACACACATACACACACATACATACATACATACACACATACATACACACACAGACATTTGCCGAACTCGACGAACTGAATCGAATGGTATATGTCACTCGGCCCTCCGGGCCTCCGTTAAAAAGTCGGTTTTCAGAGCAATTGCAATACCTTTCTATTGAGAAAGGCAAAAAGGTGCAAAATCGGCAAAGTCCCAAAAAGTCGATTTTTATAAAAAAAAATTTTCGAGATAACATAAAATCTCGACGTTTCATGCATTTTAAAGATGTTTGGCATCAAAAATACGAATTCGATTTCTGAAATTTCATGGGGTCCCCCCTTTGAAAAAAAAAATTGAGTTCCGGCTTTTATGGGAATTTCATATGTGACCGGACGGTTTAGTCTATATTTCCGGAACCATATAAGCGATCCGTACGAAATTTTATAGACATCTATGGGGATATTATAGCTATCATTTGAGACTAAGTTTGTGAAAATTGGCCCAACCATTTCCGGGAAACTGATGTGAGTTCGTAAATTTTGAAAGATGGCCGCTTTTCCCGGGCACTTCCGGAACCGTCTATGGTGGTTAATGTAGTCAACGAAAGTTTGGTTGGCCGTCGGTGACCTAGAACAGCAAATTTAAGTTGTTTGAGAGACATTTTAGCGAAATTTTGACCTTTTTTGCTTTCATCGGAGTATCGGTTTGAATCACAATTTGCTATGTGATCGCACGCCACAACCTGTAACTCCGGAACCGGAAGTCGGATCGGGATGAAATTAAATAGCCATTTACGGGGACGCAATACCTTTCATTTGAGGCCAAGTTTAGTCGAATCGGTCTAGCCATCTCCGAGAAACCGATGTGACTGTTATTCTGAATTTAGATACTTCCGCCGGGGCTTCCGGAACCGAGGATGGTGGCCAATGTGGCCAAATAGACTTTGAATGGATGTTAGTGACCTAATACTACAAATCGAAGCAGTTGTGGTCATATTTTGGAAAAATTTTCACCTTTATACATTCATTGCAGAATTTATTAAAATCGACATTTTCTGCGTGTTCGTACTTATCACCCTGTAATTCCGGAACCGGAAGTCGGATCCATTAGAAGTTCAATAGCAGCCTATGGGAACGTTGCACCTTTCATTTGAGACAAAGTTTGTCAAAATCGGTTCAGCCATCTCTGAGAAAAATGAGTGACATTTTTGGTCACATACACACACACATACACACACATACATACATACACACATACATACACACACAGACATTTGCCGAACTCGACGAACTGATCGAATGGTATATGTCACTCGGCCCTCCGGGCCTCCGTTAAAAAGTCGGTTTTCAGAGCAATTGCAATACCTTTCTATTGAGAAAGGCAAAAAGGTGCGAAATCGGCAAAGTCCCAAAAAGTCGATCTTTATAAAAAAAATTTTTTCGAGATAACATAAAATCTCGACGTTTCATGCATTTTAAAGATGTTTGGCATCAAAAATACGAATTCGATTTCTGAAATTTCATGGGGTCCCCCCTTTGAAAAAAAAAATTGAGTTCCGGCT
This sequence comes from Topomyia yanbarensis, assembly GCF_030247195.1. Classification (NCBI taxonomy): domain Eukaryota; kingdom Metazoa; phylum Arthropoda; class Insecta; order Diptera; family Culicidae; genus Topomyia; species Topomyia yanbarensis. Next base: position 161,279,187 of record NC_080672.1, on the reverse strand, counting down.
TTTATGGGAATTTCATATGTGACCGGACGGTTTAGTCTATATTTCCGGACCCATATAAGCGATCCGTACGAAATTTTATAGACATCTGTGGGGAAATTATAACTATCATTTGGGACTAAGTTTGTGAAAATCGGCCTAACCATTTCCGGGAAACTGATGCGAGTTCGTAAATTTTGAAAGATGGCCGCTTTTCCCGGGCACTTCCGGAACCGTCTATGGTGGTCAATGTAGTCAACGAAAGTTTGGTTGGCCGTCGGTGACCTAGAACAGCAAATTTAAGTTGTTTGAGAGACATTTTAGCGAAATTTTTACCTTTTTTGCTTTCATCGGAGTATCGGTTTGAATCACAATTTGCTATGTGATCGCACGCCACAACCTGTAACTCCGGAACCGGAAGTCGGATCGGGATGAAATTAAATAGCCATTTACGGGACGCAATACCTTTCATTTGAGGCCAAGTTTAGTCGAATCGGTCTAGCCATCTCCGAGAAACCGATGTGACTGTTATTCTGAATTTAGATACTTCCGCCGGGGCTTCCGGAACCGAGGATGGTGGCCAATGTGGCCAAATAGACTTTGAATGGATGTTAGTGACCTAATACTACAAATCGAAGCAGTTGTGGTCATATTTTGGAAAAATTTTCACCTTTATACATTCATTGCAGAATTTATTAAAATCGACATTTTCTGCGTGTTCGTACTTATCACCCTGTAATTCCGGAACCGGAAGTCGGATCCATTAGAAGTTCAATAGCAGCCTATGGGAACGTTGCACCTTTCATTTGAGACAAAGTTTGTCAAAATCGGTTCAGCCATCTCTGAGAAAAATGAGTGACATTTTTGGTCACATACACACACACATACACACACACATACATACATACACACATACATACACACACAGACATTTGCCGAACTCGACGAACTGAATCGAATGGTATATGTCACTCGGCCCTCCGGGCCTCCGTTAAAAAATCGGTTTTCAGAGCAATTGCAATACCTTTCTATTGAGAAAGGCAAAAAGGTGCGAAATCGGCAAAGTCCCAAAAAGTCGATCTTTATAAAAAAAAATTTTTCGAGATAACATAAAATCTCGACGTTTCATGCATTTTAAAGATGTTTGGCATCAAAAATACGAATTCGATTTCTGAAATTTCATGGGGTCCCCCCTTTGAAAAAAAAAATTGAGTTCCGGCTTTTATGGGAATTTCATATGTGACCGGACGGTTTAGTCTATATTTCCGGACCCATATAAGCGATCCGTACGAAATTTTATAGACATCTGTGGGGAAATTATAACTATCATTTGGGACTAAGTTTGTGAAAATCGGCCTAACCATTTCCGGGAAACTGATGCGAGTTCGTAAATTTTGAAAGATGGCCGCTTTTCCCGGGCACTTCCGGAACCGTCTATGGTGGTCAATGTAGTCAACGAAAGTTTGGTTGGCCGTCGGTGACCTAGAACAGCAAATTTAAGTTGTTTGAGAGACATTTTAGCGAAATTTTTACCTTTTTTGCTTTCATCGGAGTATCGGTTTGAATCACAATTTGCTATGTGATCGCACGCCACAACCTGTAACTCCGGAACCGGAAGTCGGATCGGGATGAAATTAAATAGCCATTTACGGGACGCAATACCTTTCATTTGAGGCCAAGTTTAGTCGAATCGGTCTAGCCATCTCCGAGAAACCGATGTGACTGTTATTCTGAATTTAGATACTTCCGCCGGGGCTTCCGGAACCGAGGATGGTGGCCAATGTGGCCAAATAGACTTTGAATGGATATTAGTGACCTAATACTACAAATCGAAGCAGTTGTGGTCATATTTTGGAAAAATTTTCACCTTTATACATTCATTGCAGAATTTATTAAAATCGACATTTTCTGCGTGTTCGTACTTATCACCCTGTAATTCCGGAACCGGAAGTCGGATCCATTAGAAGTTCAATAGCAGCCTATGGGAACGTTGCACCTTTCATTTGAGACTAAGTTTGTCAAAATCGGTTCAGCCATCTCTGAGAAATATGAGTGACATTTTTGGTCACATACACACACACATACACACACACAAACATACATACACACATACATACACACACAGACATTTGCCGAACTCGACGAACTGAATCGAATGGTATATGTCACTCGGCCCTCCGGGCCTCCGTTTAAAAGTCGGTTTTCAGAGCAATTGCAATACCTTTCTATTGAGAAAGGCAAAAACATAAAACGCAGTTTAGTTTTTGTTTAGGTGTACGTTTATACATTTTATTTTAAACTTTTGTCTTGCATTGAATTTTATTCTTAAAAAGGTAAGTGCTATTTGAGGATTCTCTGCTAGGATTTTTATTCATGATCACAATAAAATTGGAGACTAGTGCCAGAGATTTCTCATGCAGACAAAAAGTGAAGTGACGCAAGTTCGAAAATATCTAGTCTCTCGACCTAACACAGACGCAATATTTTAGAAAAGATTTATTACTAATCCTAATGCCCAAAAACAAATGCGAATGCTCCCAAAACGCGACATTTTTAAGGAAAATCGCCACGTTTCAATCATTTTTCGCGAATCCCTTTGCTAAATACACTAGTTTACAAAATAAAAATATAAATCTGAACTTCAATATTCGAACACCTTTTCTGATGTAAAATTGCATGCTGAATTCGAAAATGAGGTTCAAAAAATTTACAGTAGAAAAGTTTTCGAGTTACAGTGAAAAAATGAATTTCACCTTTAAAATTAAAAGTACGTTCAGTAAAATCCAAATATCTTCGGATATAGTGCATCGATATGAAATATTATTTTGTTGAATTTAAGGTAATTGAATGCACTTTCGATCATTAGAACATTTTGTTTTAGTGCGACTACTGGTTCTGACGTCATTTACGAATCTTTTGGACTTTTTCTTAATTTTTCGTCATTTTTTGAAGAAAAATGAGCGTGTGATCAATATTTTCGGCAAGATGAAGCAATTCTAAAAATTATATTGTTATGGGAAATTAAAGCCGGCTAATAACCAATGAAAATAAGCACCTGTTAGTTTAAATCTGATGAAAATTGCGAAAGTATTCAATTTTTTGTAAAATGGCAATTTTTGTGTTTCCATCTCGATTCCAATTTTTTCTGGGGCTTCTTAAATAATATGTGAGGGACTCTCTATCAGAATTCTGTTAAACAAGTTAATGGAAGAATTTTGAAAGAATTTAATGTGGGGAACTCGTTTATCCAAATGATTAAAGACTTCTGATATCAATAATATCAGGATCAAAGAAATTATAAGTCATCGAATGATTGGTATGCAATACTGCGTGTAATATTTACAAGTGTAGGTATTACATAAAATATCACTCTTATGATACAAAATTCGTTGTAAACTAAACCCGCACAAGTTATAAAATTCGTATTTTGAAAGCTGCTTGCTTTCAAATATGTGATACTACATAGGGTGATGAGCCTATTTTCACCATACTAAGCAAGGTGCCTCACTAATTCGGTAATTTCTTGCCTTACAATCAATAGAATGCGTAAAAATTGACATCAACCACTTTGCTTCGTTGTTAAGAACCAATATAATAACATAAATACGTTGAAAACAGTAAAATTCTCGTGTTTGAGCACAATGAAAACTCGAATCGAGTGCCCTTATTGTTGCGCCACCATTTGACTCAATGCGTTGAACAAAGATGGCAGACACTGTTCTAACCAACGGCTTAAAATGGGTAGGGTGATAATAGAAACATGGCGCAAATAGGCTCATCACTCTACGTAAAGTATTATAAAATTATTAATTTGAAAACTTTTAATTTGTAATTCTTCATAGAACATCTAGTGTTTTGAAATTATGTAAGACATCGAACAAGACTTATTTTAGGTCTAAAATCTCAGAATTTGAACTTAAGAATGATTTGAAGAATGTAGAATATTTTGTAATTGCACTTAGATGTTTTACGCAATACATTGTAGTAGTTTGAAGTTTTGTGAACCACTACAGTAAAATCGGTACATCGTAGAAGAGAATGTTAATCCAATATTATTTCAACTTATAAACGTTTTAATAACGTAAAATAAATAGTTTGTAGAACAAAACGCGACGAAATAGGCGGATAAGTCATCTTTCGTTAAGCTAGTGCCCGAATTTAGCATTTTACACGGTGATAAGCTTCCGATGTGTGTATCAAGGCATTGTGGAGCGTGCAGTTTACAACGTAGTTTCTACATATACGATTCTGTAAATATTATGCGTATTATTAATGCCAAATTTTTGATGACGTTACTCCACTGAGCCTGAAATTATTGTTATCAGAAGTCTTTAATCATTTAGATAAACGAGTTCGAGTATTACCTTACATAAAATTCTTTCAAAATTCTTTTATTTACATGTTTAACAGAATTCAGACAGAGAGTTCCGCATATATTATTAAACAAGCCCTAGAAAAAATTGGAAGCGAGACGGTTCAATAACTTGACCCAGAGAAACACTAAAAATTGCCATTTTACAAAAAATTGAATAACTTTCGCAATTTTCATCGGATTAAAACTAACAAGTGCTTATTTTCATTGGTTTTTTGCCGGCTTTAATTTCCTATAAAAATAAAATTTTTAGGATTGCTTTATCTTGCTAAATTTATTGACCACATTTTCATTTTTCTTCAAAAAATGACGAAAAATTAAGAAAAAGTTCAATGGATTCGTAAATAACATCAGAACCAGTAATCGCACTAAAACAACATGTTCCAACGATCTAAAGTGCATTCAATTACCTTTAATTCATCATAATAATATTTCATATCGATGCACTACAACTGAAGATATTTGGATTTAACTAAACGTACTTTTAATTTTAAAGGTAAAATTCATTTTTTCACTGTAACTCGAAAACTTTTCTACTGTAAATTTTTTGGACCTTATTTTCGGATTCAGCACACGATTTTACATTGAAAATGACCACTAGCTTATTTAGTTCAGAAATGGTGTAAACTAGTGATATTGAATAAGACATCATGTTTACCGCATGATATATCACGGAGTCTCTTGTAGAATATCTATCTATCCAAACGGCTTAACCGATTGCCGTCAAACTTTACATGTAGTAGGAATTTGTTATGGAGCGTGTTTGTGTGCTATTGGTTGAGGATTATCTGCCCGCCAGATGGCGCTTTGGAACAAATTGTGTTTTCCTCCTATTTCGTTGAAAGTCGCAGTAACGCGCAACAGGTATTAGCTAGTATTTAATAAAAAAAATCAGTATCGCTAAAATAGGGGTCTAGAACATTTATGTTTGAATTTCAATTTTGAGGCTTAATTTTGAAGTAATTTTTCACTGAGATAGCTCTAAACTAATATGCCACTTTTAGAAAGTTAAACTAGTGACTACACAGTTTCTGAGGAACGGATATATTATGAAGACACCATTCACACTTTTTAATCAGTTTGCTAATTAGGTGTTTTACTGTATCGATTTTGTTGGCTATTTTCGGCAAATTTGAGGCTAAGAGAAACGAAAGCAATGAAATTGAAAGACGGATAGGTATTCTAGAGCGAATCAGTTATTAACTTAGAACGGAAAACTAGAACTAGGCAGGCTCATATGGGCATGATCGAAAGGAAATGTAAAGAATTTTTTGCCTTCTGCAGAGTAGGAGTTGGGCGTTTCACCCAAGTCTACCGCATGGTCTATGGTAGAACATAACTCATCATCATGTTTTACCGCCGACGCCCTTTTGCACTTTTGCTCGATAATACCTCTCAGAGCTAGCATAGAAACAAAATTCAGTTTGCTTCTGAAACCGAATATGCTGAATGCGCTGCGTCGGGAGCAGAGTTAAAAATATTCAAATTCATTGAATGAAAATTGATCATATTCAGCCGCATTCATTTTCAATATTCAGTGACGCAGCTGAAAAACTCAAACGAACAAACCGCCCATTCATCCATGCATATTTTCATTCGGCTCCGATTATTACACGAAGCGACCGTGCAGCAACGAATCAAACGCATCAAAGTAGGCCCTGGCACAATGTAAGCGATGATTATTGTTGTTTCGTATGCTTTATCGGCATTTGAAAACATTTTCCTAGATAATTAGTGTAATGAATATATTGTATGATATTCAACTGAATGAATAAGATGGATAGTTGAATGAATATTTTTTCTATTTACCGCGAGTCGTAACAGGTTCATTTTCAGCCGTCAAAAAAGAGCTTCGATTATTTTTAACTCTGGTCGGGAGAACGAATGACGAGGGAAACGAACCACAAATTTCGTTCATCGCAGCGGACATGAATTTAATTTCGTTTACTTTCAAGTTCACGCAGGGATGTCAAGTTTTTAAGCTCTGATGGTAATATTGTTCTACAAGGAACAAAAACAACCCCGAGTAAAAATATTATTCAAATTTTAAATTTGAATTAACGTAATATTAGCTAAATATCGATCATTGGCGTCTTGAGAGGCACCTATTAACGTAACAAGTCATTTCTTTTGATACTGTTTGTCTAAAAATCCATGCACCAAAAAATGAGATATCTTTTGAAAACTATTCTTTGAAAAGTCATCTTAAAAAAAACAATCCTTAAAATGTAAAAAAAATATTACAGACCCCCGATAGAACATTTCAAATTTGGTCTCAAATGAAAGAGCAGTATCTAAGCATTCGATTATTGGGTACTTCAGCGATACTGATTTTTTGTATAAATATTGCTCTACCTGAGACACCGTGATAAGTTGACCGCAATCAACGAAAAAGAGAGTGCGTTGTTGCATGAAGGTAATAGCTCCGTTGATTAGAAATATACATAAAAACAATTATGAGTACATTATAACATTCGCAACCCTATTATAAAAAGTATGCTTAGCACATTTTGGAAAATTTTTTTCTAATCAAGCAAACTGCACCAAATTTTCAGGGTTTGTTTTGAAGTTTAATCACGATGTTTCTAAAAATGTGGAAACCCTGGTGCGTTTTGTTCGTTTGTTATGGAAGTTTAAGTTAAACAAGTGTTGTCCCACATTTATCCGGTCACTATATTTTTTGGGATAACTTTATTTCTATTCAAACAAGCTGCACTAAACTTGCAGTATCTGTTTTGAAAGCCTAATTAACGATGCTTCTCGTAGTCGCTCAAATGGCTCATTGAACGAGCAGCCGCAGCTGCCCCCAGACGATTTGGCTAGATTTTCAGAGCAGCGTTCATTCAGTGCACTAGCGCGACTGTCGGAAGGTTACGTGAAAAATGTGTCCCATATTTATCCGTGTACCCTATTTTCTTAGCACAGCTTTTTTCATTCAAACATAGGTTGTCACATTCGTCAAACCAGTTGTAAACGTCAACACTGAAAAAAATATATTCGTCATTCGGACGAAAATGGTATTTATGAAAAACTCGTAATAAAAAACATTACATGGAGAACTATAACGATTTAAATATTCTCTCAGTGTATCTACAATTGAATCCCTAGAAATTTGATTTGGTTGCCAAAGCGGACTTTTCATTGTGTAGTGCCACAGACAACGTTATACTGTTCCAAACTTGATTTTTTTCATTCGCGTCCATCCATGATATGAGTGAACTCTTTTGGTGTGAGGCAGTTCAATTCAACAAGTACGGCTTCGAAGGATCGCGGCAAATAAAAATAACTGCAAGACATGTGTTTTGATATGTTGAACATAAATCGTTCTTAACCCACGTCAGGAATTTCTGCAACTCTACATGGCTTGGTCGGTTTCGTAATATCATCACGTTCGAAAGCTTCATACTATTGGGTGTAATATTTAACCAACTTGGGAACTTATTCTTTCATCCGAATATTTAATTCGCACTCTAATGAAAAATTGATTTATTATGTCTTACCAGAAGAGAATATGTTTTCGATTTCTATTTTATATCCACTGCACGTGCCACTTATTATTATATTATCTTTCGTGATAAGAGGAGGCATGTGCAGAATTTCATTAGTGTGCTCATTGAATTGACAGAACCTGTTTATGTGTATTGTTTTTCTTCAACACCGTGGAATGATGCTACGTTATTTAATTGAGTCTTGTTGAGAAAATTTTCATTTGAACTTCTTCAAATACATATAGGCTAACAGTTCCCTAATTCATCTTAGCACCTTCATTCATCCAACCCAGTTGAACACATTAGTTAGGGCAGTATCTGTTATCTCTGTTCAGCGCATTAGTTAAAATAATAGGATGAATAAGGGTGCGTTGTACTCGACTTTTCACTTCACTTAAACGCGAGTATTTTACAGTTTCCAGGTTAGATTTTTCATTGTATTACTTCTTAGGAACGAAGCAAAGATGTTGAAACATATTTCTAGAGCTTTTATTTAAAACGACATATCTACAATGAGTTACTCTCTTTGTTTACTTTCTCTTTCGATTTTTACGGCGTCACTATAACACTTTCCACTTATTTTACAGTACAGATCGAAAGACGATGGTTTTAACTCATTGCAGATATGTCTTTTTGAAAAAAAATTTAAGCGCAATCCAGTGACAGTTGGCAGAGTTATAAACGAAATAGTGTGATATCCTGACTAATGAGATGAATATGGGCTCATCTACCCTATGTGACTCTTTTCTCCAAGAATTGTTCATGGGCCAAACATCATTAAGTGGGCAACTGTTAAGACACAGCTTGGTTCTCAGAGCGTAAGGTTGCACAGAGAATGGGCAAAAATTGAAGACGAAAAGAGCAGTTTTTTCCATACCGTGTGTTAGATTTTCATAAAAATCAATCAGCTTATGTAGAATGTTGTTACAGTACTGCTGATTGATTTTTATGAAAATCTAAAACACGGTATGGAAAAAACTGCTTTTTTCGTTTTCGATTTTTACCCATTCTCTGTTCAACCTTAACCTTTTATTTTGTCAGATTTTTAGCTGGTTCTTGGCGAAAATGATAATTAACCCTTTCATGCTTATCTATTTTGTAGAGCACATATCATACCAAAAATATGTTTCCTTAAGATTGTTGGGTAACACGACAAACATGTGCTTCTCTCGCAGTGCTAAAAGTTGTTTAATTTTTACCTTTCGATACTTAATAAAATCCTCCTAGAATATAACAAAAAGTCCAATTGCAAGGAAAACATTGTTCAAGACAGTCTCAATTGTTGGATTTTATCACTTTGAGCATTATTGCAAGACAACGAGGATATATTAAAATTTCATTTTCCACCGTTAACTGAAAATTTCCCTGACGCGCTGATTCCAGTGGATTCCAATCAGACTGATTGCAATAACTTACTGATAATTTTTTTTTTCATAAAACGTTTATTTGACACGGCGTTTGCAAAAGTTTTTTTACGCCGGGGTTTTTTTATATAACATGTTACAAAAGTTCTTAAGTCTATCACGTTATAATAAAAGTTCACTTTCTAATGCTAACACTGAGGATAATCATCATTTTGAATATTTTTATTTATACTCTATTTTCTTGAATTTCATTGTAAACCTATTGATAGTTTTTCTGTAATTTTTTTTCTTTATTTATATCCTTTTATCTAACTTAAGTAACTGCGAAGAAATCTAAATTGTTTGTGGGTAGCAAGGGAAAAAAAACTAGAAACATTGTGGGGATAATTATATTTGAACATTTATTGTTTTCAGGAAATGATAAATATGGCCCATGTATGTGAGATCTCGTAAAGCGAGGATATCACGAAAACGAACATAGGGTGGTTTTCTTCTGGCTCGTAAAAAGTCTATTAATTGGGATCTGGCTTCACGATATTCAGTGCAAGACCAAACAACATGTTCAATGTCTTCGTAACCCTCTCCGCAAGCACATTGATAATCTTCTGCGATCCCAATACGGCGAAGATGCGCATTCAACGTATAATGGTTGGACATGAGTCTAGACATCACACGAATGAAGTTTCGACTTACATCCAACCCTTTGAACCACGCCTTCGTTGATACTTTAGGGATAATTGAGTGCAACCACCGTCCCAGATCTCCATTGTCCCATGATGTTTGCCAACTAGCAAGCGTTCTCTGACGAGAAGCGCTATAAAATTCATTGAAGGCAATAGGTCTTTTATAGATGTCACCGTCCAGCGCCCCTATTTTGGCTAAATTATCCGCTCTCTCATTACCCGGTAATCCACACTAAGGTAATTTGATAAGATTTATTTGTTAATTTAGTTAAGTATTCTCGCATCTTCTTCAAAAAGAACGGAGCGTGATTATCAAGCTTTAAAGAGCGTAGTGCCTTAATTGTGCTGAGGCTATCTGTGAGGATGAAATAATGGCTCGGAAGTAAAGTATCAATGATTTTCAGACTATAGTGAACTGCTGCTAATTCGGCTGTGTAAACAGAGGCAGGTTCTGCAAGCTTGAAAGAGATCGAGGTGTTATTGTTGAAAATACCGAAGCCAGTGGCCTCATTGATTCGTGACCCATCAGCGTAGAACATTTTATGGCAGTCAATGTGTTGGTTATTTTAGGGATCTCCAGAGAGCGCAGGTGATCCGGGATTCCACGAATTTCCTCTTGCATGGACGTGTCGAAAAATAAAGTGGAATCGGGAGTATCTAGTATATTAACACATGTCAGAACATAACTAGAAGGCGTTATTTCTTGTGACATGTGATTGCAGTACACTGTCATGAATCTGGTTTGGGATTGAAGCTCGACAAGTCTTTCGAAATTTTCAATTACCAGTGGAATCATAACCTCACATCGTATAAGTAAACGAGAGGAGAGATCCCAGAATCGATCTTTTAAGGGAAGAACTCCCGCTAGTACTTCAAGACTCGTCGTATGTGTCGATTGCATGGAACCTAAGGCGATTCGTAAACAACGATACTGTATTCGTTCCAATTTAATAATGTGAGTGTTTGCAGCTGAACGGAAACAGAAGCACCCATATTCCATTACTGAAAGTATCGTTGTTTGATACAATCTTATCACGTCACTTGGATGAGCACCCCACCAAGATCCGGTTATTGTTCGGAGAAAATTTATCCTTTGTTGGCACTTCTTTATCAGATACCTAATGTGGCCTCCCCATGTACCTTTAGAATGGAACCAGATTCCGAGATATTTAAAGGTCATGACTTGGGCTATCGTTCTACCAACCAACTGAAGCTGAAGCTGAGCTGGATCACGCTTCCTTGAAAAAACAACCAACTCTGTTTTCTCCGTAGAGAAATCGATGCCTAACTTCAAAGCCCAACTTGATAAATTATCCAAACTATCTTGCAGTGGTTGTTGTAAATTTATGGCTTTTGGTCCTGTAACAGAAACCACACCATCATCTGCAAGTTGCCTTAGAGTGCATGGGCTGACAATACAATTATCAATGTCATTCACGTAAAAATTGTAGTGAAGGGGGCTTAAACAAGAACCTTGTGGGAGGCCCATGTAATTTATTCTGAATGTTGTCAAATCGCCATATGAAAAATCCATTTGCCTTTCTGACAATAAGTTGTATAAATAATTATTTAATATTGGTGAAAGACCACATTGATGTAGTTTCTCTGAGAGAACATCAATGGAAACAGAGTCGAATGCTCCTTTTATGTCTAAGAACACAGACACCATTTGTTCTTTTTTTGCGTAAGCTAGTTGGATTTCTGACGAAAGTAGCGCCAGACAATCATTCGTTCCCTTTCCCCTCCGAAAACCAAACTGGGTATCTGATAGCAAGCCGTTCGCCTCAACCCAATTGTCGAGACATCGTAGGATAGAGTTTTCCAACAATTTCCTGATGTAGGATAGCATTGCAATCGGTCGATACGAGTTATGGTCGGAGGCTGGTTTTCCCGGTTTTGGAATGGCGATAACTCTCACTTATCTCCAGTCGTGCGGGACAATGTTCTGCTCAAGAAGCTTATTGAAGAAATTCAACAAGCGTCTTTTTGCTAGGTCAGGCAGATTCTTCACCAAGTTGAATTTAATTCTGTCTGGACCCGGAGCATTATTGTTGCATGAGAGGAGTGCAATTGAAAATTCCATCATTGTCAAAGGCGAATCTATGGAATCGTTACTTGTGGGAGCATCGCGAATGATTTTCTGCGCAGGAGCAGAATCTGGACAAACTTTCTTGGCAAAATTAAATATCCAGTGATTCGAAAAATCTTCGCTTTCATTAGTTATGTTTCGATTCCTCGATTTCTCTTGACAAGCCATCAACGAAGCGTCTCCAATAGAATTTTTGCATTTCGTTTGGGTTTGTTCTGCTGCTTCAATAATTAAACCCGCTAGAAATTCATATTCTTCGGTAGGTGGTAGCTCTTCCATCGAAACAAGAGAAGTGGAAATTAAAGATTGGTATTTTTTCCAATCAATATTTCGTATCAAGTCATAAGGGACATTGATTGAATTCGTGAGGCCTAATTCACTGTTAATTGAAATAACGACTGGCAAATGATCGCTACCGTGAGGATCAGGTACAACCCTCCACGTGCAATCTAACCGAAGTGATGTCGAGCATAGAGATAGATCTAATGCACTTGGTCGTGCGGGTGGTCTGGGGATGCGTGTTATTTCGCCTGTATTTAAAACTGTCATATTGAGCTTGTCACAAACATTGTATATCAAAGAGGATCGATTATCATTGAAGAGGGAAACCCACAATACTCCGTGCGAGTTGAAGTCTCCCAGTATCAGCCGCGGAGCAGCCATGGATTCCACTACCTCAAAAATCTGACGTTGTCCAATTTGAGCTTTGGGAGGTATATATATATATATAGAAGCGATAGACATGTCTTTGCCTTTAATGTTCGTTTGGACAGCTACAGTCTCAATGCCAGCAAACAAGGGGATGTTAATTCTATAGAAAGAATAGCACCTATTAATTCCTAGAAGCACTCCTCCATACGGGGTGTCTCGCTCTAGGCGAATAATGTTGAAATCATTCAAGTTGAAATTAATGTTTGAGGTAAGCCATGTTTCACATAAAGCAAAAGCATCGCATTTCAAATTATGCAGCAAAATTTTAAAGGAATCAATTTTAGGTATGATTCTTCCGCAATTCCACTGTAAAACAGTGATGGAATCTTTCACTGAAGGAGGTGAATTATCCATTGAAAGATACAATCGCTGTAAGGATGGGCCATTGAGCAATGAGCTGCTCTAAAAAATGTTCTAATTGTTGGGAGGAACGCTGAAAGTATACTTTTTAGTGGTTCAGAAATATTGAATGCTTCGAAAATCCAATCAACAATTTCAGAAAATTTCAATAAACCTATCCCCGGTTGAGGCTCGGAGGAAGTTGAAGTTTTATTATTTCCAGTAATGGTGTTCTGTTTGGATTGTACATTACACTGATAGAATATATTCGTAAATCGCTATGCATTAGTTTCGTACAGATAATTTTCATAAAATATACGAATTTTTCGTACATATAATGAATTGTTCGTAGTTCTATTGAAACCTATTTATTTTTTATTACGAGTTTTTCGTGAAAACCACGAAACGACTTTCGTTGGCTTATTACGAAACAGCTTCGTTCGGCAAACGAATTGTTCGCTGCTATATACGAATGTCTTTATAATATTTACGAGCACCATTCGTCGAACCGTCAACGTCAACAGAGCTTCAATATGGAGCCATTGTTACTATACACCAGATAATTGTTGATGTTCACGACGGTCTCGGTCTGACTAGTTAGTAGCCGTATCCGTGTCCGCCGGTTTCAGGAATATTTTCTAAACCTCTTCCACTTCTAGTTAATCCAGAATCCGGAGCAGTACGGATTCAGCTGAGCCATCGCTCGATGGTTTTGCATGAATAATTTTGAGTTTTTCTCTGCCGGAGCAATGTAACAAAATATGCTATTAAATACGAAAACTTCTCTAAGATGAACGAAATGCATTCGAGCGACCAACGAGATTGTTAGTAATATACACACACGTTTATTAAAATAAACAAAACATTTCGTTTCATTCACGAAAAATAATGTCGTTATCAACGATTACATTCGTGCAATGTAAACTAAATAAGTAAAATTTACGAAAACTTTCGTTCATCAAGCGGCCATGTCTTCGTACCACAATAAAATCGATTCGGACACATCGATTTTTTTAAATAAAAATAAAATCTATGTTGTCAAACATCGATCCCAAAAGATCGACTGAAAACAATAAGAGGATAATAAATACGAACACTTTTCTAAGATAAACGAAATGAATTCGTGCGACCAACGAAATCGTTCGTAATATACACACACGTTTATTAAAATAAACAAAACATTTCGTTTCATTCACGAAAAATAATGTTGTTATCAACGATAACATTCGTGCAGTATACATTAAACGTGTAAAATTTACGAAAGATTTCGTTCGCCAAGCGGCCATTCTTCTTCATGAAATGAACGAAACCTACTATTTAGAATGCACGAAAATGCTTCGTTGCAGAAAACGACGAATGAATTCGTGCATTTTATGATCGATTTCATTATATTTAAGAATTTATATTATCAGTGTACCAAAACCGGGAGGGACTGGTTTCGGTATTGCATCGGAACTCGGCAATAGAATAGCGTATCTGTTTTCTGAGACCGTGGGTTCAGGAGTAGCATTTTTCAGTATTTCTGCATAAGAGCGCTTAGACCTCTCCTTCAAGGATCGTTTAATTTTATCCTCCCGCAATTTATATATGGGACATTCAAGGAGCTCGTGTGAATTTTCTCCGCAATGTAAACATTTTTCTAAGTTTTTATTGCATGTATCCGCTCCGAAACATCCGAAATCCCGACAACCAGATGAATTCATCCGGTTTATTTTCAGAGTCTAAAAGTAGATGGGTTCATGAATCCAAAACATTTAAAAGATTCAAAATCGGTTAGAAAATGCCGCAGTTATGAGCATTTAAGTTTTTGGGTACCCAGGTACCGTTGTCGGCCTGTTACGGGGTAAAAAAATCTAGAAGTCCTTCTTCAGGCCCCCGTTTTCCACATCATCAATTTTATTTCCCAAAAAGCTAAGCTTGGGGATGTTCTAAGATGTCACTAAATACCAATCCCCAGTTTGGAGATTAATACTGGAATTTCATGGATTTAAATATGAAAAGATACCTAGGCAGTGGCATCCAGGGGGAGGGTCCTGGGGGACCGGACCCCCTCCGAAATTTTTAACTTGTTAATAATTTTTAAAAGAATTTCTATTTTAAATTCGTTCTAAGCTCAAAATCATTCTAAATCAGATTTAACAACCAAAACTTACCTAAGGTTATTAGATATTACGTATTGTACACTGAACATTTCAAAATCGAAATTTCAGACCCCCTCCGAAATTTGTTTTCTGGACCCGCCCCTGTACCCTGGTATCCTGTCGGACACATTACTGTAAAACCAAAAAACTGAAAATACATTAATAATTTTTATACTATTTGTACTATTATACTATTAGAATTTGATAATGTTTAATGTTTGAATCATTATATTTGTTAAAATAGAACGAAATAACCCATGTGGATGAGCGAAAACAAATATTACAACTATAGGAACATAGACTTCCAACTATAGGAACACTATCACAACTATTGGGTCTTACACAGCGTTTCCTTTTTTAAACATTTTTTTTTTACTTTTAAAATTGCTTAGGCGCTGGCATAGTTCATCCACTAGTCATCTCCCCTACCTTTCCGCCAAGATGCATTTCTGCTAGAAAAAAAATTGTTTAGTTTTTGCGTGATTAAATAAGTTTTTTGATCATGTTTTGCTCAGTTTTTGCATTGTACTCTTCAAACGCAATATCAATAAAAAGGTTCAATTGATCGTATAGATTTAAATAGTTTGTTATGTTATCTTCGCTGTTAAATTTTTTTATAGATTTTTTGGCTTTCTGTTTTGAATATTTAAAATTTTTGATTTCTCTGTTGAACCAGATGGGATATTTTGAGTTATAGCGACGTCTTCTTTTTTCAATGGTATAATGTCGTGAATAACTTCAAATAATATTTTGCAGAAGATGTCCACAACAGCTTCAATATTTTCTTCATTCCTTAAAATCATTCATTAGTTTTTAGCAGTAATTTTTTGCCTCAAGCTTTTATAATTAGTGAACTCGTTGTCAAATTTTCTTTAAACTGACTGCCTTCAGGTATGTTGTTAACATGCAAGAATACAGAAAACTCAATGGCTGCATGATAAGCTTCATTCTTCTTTAATGGAGTAATTGATTCCGTTACACAGAAGTCTTCGTCATTATAAAATTTGTATTTTGTTGATTGGGGTTTTAACCATTAGGTCATTCGCCCGATTAAAAAATCTAAATAGCTGCTGAATGCAGCTGATTTCTTATGTGATTCATTTGATTAAGGCTAGGTTCCTCCAAAAAACGTGTTTTTTTTTAATCCATTTATTGTTCCAAAAATATTTCAAAATAAACTTTTTACAGTCAAAAGTATGTACATATATTAAACTACATAAAAACATTTTTATTGTTATGGTTGCTCTGAAAACAGCTGCTCAAACTCGTCCGATTTGTTGGTGACTATCATCATTTCTTGGAATCGAATCATCTGAAAGCATAAAGTAAAAGTTTCATGTTCTGTATCGAATTGGCTCTGGTCGGCACTACAATGACATATTTCCGAGCTTTCAAATGGTTTACAATATCGCCTTGATGTCAATGGGAAAGTTATAGGAAATGTTATGGGCCTTACGAAAAACTAATTGTTGTAGATGGAGAAACGCGAATAACTTCTGAAAAGGTTGTAATAAAACAAAATAATTTTGTTGTTAAAACAAAATTTGAAATAAACTGCTACATTTCAGAAAATTTTTGTTATGAGCATTTTGATTTAAAATGGTGTTTAGAATCATATTCAAAAATAAAATTATACTTTTGACTGCAAATAGTATGAATTATAAAAATTTGTCCAAAGTTGTTGTTAGGAAAACTTTTTGCCTTTCTCATATAGAAAGGTTATGCAATCACTCTGAAAAACGTCAACCTAATCCCGGCCCGGAGGGCCGAGTGTCATATCCCATTCGACTCAGTTCGTCGAGATCGGAAAAAGTCTGTATGTGTGTGTGTGTGTGTATGTGTGTATGTATGTGTGTGTATGTGTGTGTGTGTGTGTATGTGCGTATGTGTCAAATAATGTCACTCATTTTTCTCAGAGATGGCTGGACCGATTTGCCCAAACTTAGTCTCAAATGAAATGTGCAACCTTCCCATCGGCTGCTATTGAATTTTGGATCGATCGGAATTCTGGTTCCGGAATTACGGGTTTCAGAGTGCGGCCACACAGAAATTTCTCATAAAAACTATAGGAAAAATTAAAAATAGAATTTTTATTTTTGATGCTAAATGTATTCAAGGTGCATAAAACGTCGAGATTTGACGCAAACACGAAAAAAAAATAGACGAAGATTCACTTTTTTGGATTTTGCACATTTTTGCCTTTCTCATATATCACTCTGAAAAACGTCAACCTAATCCCGGCCCGGAGGGCCGAGTGTCATATCCCATTCGACTCAGTTCGTCGAGATCGGAAAAAGTCTGTATGTGTGTGTGTATGTGTGTATGTATGTGTGTGTATGTGTGTGTGTGTGTGTGTATGTATATGCGTATGTGTCAAATAATGTCACTCATTTTTCTCAGAGATGGCTGGACCGATTTGCCCAAACTTAGTCTCAAATGAAATGTGCAACCTTCCCATCGGCTGCTATTGAATTTTGGATCGATCGGAATTCTGGTTCCGGAATTACGGGTTTCAGAGTGCGGCCACACAGAAATTTCTCATAAAAACTATAGGAAAAATTAAAAATAGAATTTTTATTTTTGATGCTAAATGTATTCAAGGTGCATAAAACGTCGAGATTTGATGCAAACACGAAAAAAAATTGACGAAGATTCACTTTTTTGGATTTTGCACATTTTTGCCTTTCTCATATATTACTCTGAAAAACGTCAACCTAATCCCGGCCCGGAGGGCCGAGTGTCATATCCCATTCGACTCAGTTCGTCGAGATCGGAAAAAGTCTGTATGTGTGTGTGTGTGTATGTGTGTATGTATGTGTGTGTGTATGTGTGTGTGTATGTGTGTGTGTGTGTGTATGTATGTGCGTATGTGTCAAATAATGTCACTCATTTTTCTCAGAGATGGCTGGACCGATTTGCCCAAACTTAGTCTCAAATGAAAGGTGCAACCTTCCCATCGGCTGCTATTGAATTTTGGATCGATCGGATTTCTGGTTCCGGAATTACGGGTTTCAGAGTGCGGCCACACAGAAATTTCTCATAAAAACTATAGGAAAAATTAAAAATAGAATTTTTATTTTTGATGCTAAATGTATTCAAGGTGCATAAAACGTCGAGATTTGATGCAAACACGAAAAAAAATTGACGAAGATTCACTTTTTTGGATTTTGCACATTTTTGCCTTTCTCATATAGAAAGGTTATGCAATCACTCTGAAAAACGTCAACCTAATCCCGGCCAAATTTTTTTTTCGACTCGTATAAGGTTTCTGGATTTTAACAGGGGCCCTCCCTTTCAACCCCATCATCTTTAAACCACCACTATATTACAAAGCATACCAATTTAAGCTGGGGAGTCGTTCATTCATGGGACTCTCGCCCTCCTCACATACCCATCCCCGCATGACAAAATGAGTTTGCAAGCAGATAACATTGATCTAATGCTGATTATGCTAATGGAGTATGACATTTTTTGGTTCCAAGTGTTTCACCGTCGACACGTAGCTCATCAAGTTCGTGGCTGGCATGCCATTGTGTATAAGTGCAAAGTGTACTAAGAATGTAATGGACATTTCCACAATTATGTTGAACATAAAAAGCCTCCGTGCCATAGTTTAGAGAAATGAGAAAGGCACAATTGCACCGCTAGGTGGATTAAAACAGGTTTTTATTAAAAGCTTCTGCATGATCCAAATACACTGAAAAAGCTTCTTTTATGTCTTTTAAACGATAAACATTAGACTTTTGACAATTAATCATGGGGTTACGCGAATAACTTTTAAAAAGGACATAATTACAAGAATTAATTGTTTTTGTTGGAGCAAAATTCCAAATATCTCGAAAACTGTCTCCTTTTTTTGAAGATATTTGTTAAATGTAATAAAATTATAGTTTTGTATGTCAATTAGTAGGAAATTTTAAAACATGTGTAAAGTTATTGTTAGAAAAACTTTTTTGCTGATAATTTCTACATTATGAAACCACATTCAAAATATGTCCTTTCTCTTTAGGTTTTTGTTGACAAAATATAATTTTTTTTGTAATTTAAATTTTTATCATAAATTTTTGTTTTTGTGAAAAATGGCACAACATTTTTTTCAGTGTATATTTTTTTCGTGCAGAAGTATTCATTATTTGTAACTCGTTCTCGGATAGATTTACTGTATAAAATAGTGTAATCGAACAAAAAAAAAAATTAAAACTATTGCGCGTAGAAACGTTTACGCCCTTTTAAAAAATTACGCTTGAGCCAAAATAATCTTATTGACTGTGAAAAATGTTTAATCTTCCATGCCGGTTGAACCTGTAAAGTTTTATCGGAATCTAAGTTGGTCGGTCACGATTTTAGAGGTTTTCGGAATTCCTCTAATATAGATTTTTGCACCGGTTTATATGAGAAATTCCTATGTGACCGCAATAATCACTCTGTAACTCCAGAGCCAAAAGTCAGATCCGAATGAAATTGAAGAGCAGTCAATGGGAGTATTATATCTTTCATTTGAAATTAAGCTTGTAAAAATCGGTTAAGAGCTTGCTGGGCAATAGGTGTGACTCAGGAACTTGACGAGTTCCCTGGGGGCATCAAGAACCGTCGTAGGTGGCTAGTATGCTCAAAACTACTTTGATTAGTCATTAGTGATCCAAACACGCGAATCCAAGTAATGTTGAAACCATTTGAATAAGTATTACATCATTCGGACGTCATAGGGTTACCAGTTTATATGGGACTTTGCTGTGTGACCGCACTCTTCAAGCCGTAACTCCGGAACCGGAAGTCCGATCAATTAAAAATTCAATAGCGTCATATGGGAGCGTTACACTGTTCATTTGAAACTAAGTTTGTGTGAATCGGCTCAGCCATCTCTGAGAAAATCGAGTGACATTATTTGACACACATACACACACAGACATTTGGCGATATCGACGAACTTAATCGAATGACATATAATACTCGGCCATCCGGGCCACGGTTGGGTGCGTTAACCACTCCGCCATCGAGGAACTGTGATGATGTCATAACAGATTCCCAACAGTATCGTGATCCCCGTCCCGGTCTTAATACCTACAGTGGACTGTTGTACCCCCAATGCCTCTCATAAGCGAAATGTCACCGCCCCTTCTTAGGCAGAATTCACTCGTTAGTCCATTTTTAGCTCCTGTGGATCACGTTCAGGCTTGAGATTTTTTTATTTTCATCGTTTTGCTTCCCATTATCATAATGATACCGTTTTATATTGGAGAGTACAGTTTAACCACAGAGAACAGACATCCAGGATCGAACAAAAATATTTAAAAAACGTGTGTAAACGTTTGAATTCATATACGAAAAACACTAGCGCCGCCACACCAACCTATCCCAACTATCCGTCAAATCGATTCCGGAACCGGTTCGAAATCCTGGATGGATTCAGCATGGAATCTAGCTCAAAGAAAACAACCGATACCGACTCTATCGGTTGACGCATTTGAGCTGGAATTCATGCTGGAAGTCCGAATCGGTTCCGGACTAGTTTGACTGGGTAGAGAAATAACCGCTGTCAATTCTGTCGCACTCAGCCACAAAAAACATGACGACAGTAGCGCACTTGGTTTAGATATCCAAACTACCTTCGAAACCGTTAGAGATTTTACACAAGTTGAATACTGAAGTTGGACGTCTGTTCTCTGTGGTTTAACTTTAAGTTTTTAAGATAGGGTGTGGAGACTATTTTCGCCCTATTTCTATTATCGCCCTACCCATTTGAAGCCGTTAGTTAGAGCAGCGTCTGCCATCTTTGTTCAACGCATTAGCTCAAATGGTAGTGCGAAAATAGGAGCATTCGATTCGAGTTTTCGGGGCTCTCAAACAGAATAGTTTCTCTTTTTTCAGGACCTTTTTGTTATTATATTGGTTCTTGGGAATGAAGCAAGGATACTGACGCCAATTTATGCGCGTTTTAACGAGTGTAGGCTGCGTAATTAACTAAGAGAAGAGAAGACAATCGCGTAGCCAATTTGATCCAGTCCTAACCTCAATATTGAACCAGCTTCTGATTGGTCGTTTTGCCAATCATGAGCGTTTATTATATTTACCAACGGGATGGAAAACAGTGCTGCTGAATCTATTCTGGCTACTTTTCATACACATCAACATTTCATGCAAATTCAATAAAAGTCCTGAATGACGATATAGTTACGTCTACTGTTAAGAGAGACACGAATAAAAATCAAATTAAATTTTTAAATGCAGCTTATGCATTGTAAATTGTTAGTTGAGGTGCGATTTTCGAGGTAAAATTATTTTCAGCAATTGCGAAAAGCATACAAAAGGAATCTGGCAACGATGAACGCTTGCTGTCTTTAGATGTACTGCAGGGCCAAGTCGGGAAAATTAAGAAGAGCAAGAAGCCTGTTGTCGTCTCTTCTCTTAGGTAATTAATAGAATGGGGTGGTACCCTCCCTAATGGGGCCAAAATTAGGTCTTTACCCTATCACGTTCACCGCAACGGTACATTTCGAAAAACTTAGTTCGGAGAAAATTGTGTTTAAAGTTTTGTGTTAATTTCATACGCGGAAGAACCAGCGCGCTGTGTACGGATGTAGTATGAAATCTAGTGCTCCGATCTGGATGAAATTTCGCACAGATATTTTCAAAAGTATGTACTTCCAGAATATTAAATAATTTTTTTTTTTTATCGATTTTTGAGTTCCAAATTTGTACATAACCTCTTAATAAACCCTGCATGCCCACAAATCATCAAAGGTTGTTCCTTAGACATATCTTAACATGTTTTAGCAGGTGAACATAGCTCTAACGCAATAGAAAATTTGTTAACTGCATTTTCATGTACAAAAGTATATCAAAACCAAGGAAAATTAGTAGTATCGGTTGTAGTATATTTGAAAATGAATTACTGGGTTATGGTATGTGTACAGAGCGTACGTATATCTAATTGTTATTCATACCCCCTTTAGACGCGATGAATATTTGAAAATGTTTTAATTACATGTATGGGTGAATTCGCGTAAATAGATGTAAATTCTATTCCATCCTAGTATAATAGCGTCAATCTTGAAGTCAGATACAGTACCACAAAGTGCTTCATTTTTCATTTTTCAGCCGCGACAATAAATTTGGTCGCTAGTGACAGCTGTAAAGTAAGCTACAGAGATGACCACTTAGGACCTGTTGAGGTGTAGCAAATTTTATAACAAAGTTCGTTGCATTCTGTTCATCATAATTATGTTGTTGGACTTACCTATTAGTAGTGGCCAGAAGGAAGCGCATAATTTGATAGCAACAAATATAAGCATAACTTATCCTGCTGTTGGAAGCTACCACAACCGCTGAGGTTTTCCTTCAACAAAGGCAATGCAGTGGACCGTTTGAAAATTTTAGTTTGTCCTACCAGCACATAATAACACCGTCGACTGAGTTTGTCACTTTTATTTCGCGGACCGGAAGTGGTGAAATATCGGAGCACAAAATGGGAAGTTGTCAAGTTATAGTTAGTTGTTTTATGTGTTGCTTCATTTGACGCGAATGAACTAACGATGATTTTTTTGGTTTAAATGAGTGCTGACGGTATTTTCGTTCTTATAATCGATTAGAACAATTGAATGGGTATTATGATTGTTCAATTGCTGACTCATCGCCTGGGTTGTGCTTTTCTCGCTTTCTTCTTCTGTTATAAACCAAATTATCAATAAATATGTATTAGTCAATCAATCCCAGTGCTGTCATGATTGCAAGTAGCTGATGTGCTATAGATCTATTCTCTACTCAGTGGAAAGTGAATTCGTCTCGTATTGTTCGACTAAAGCATGAAAGGTATATCGCTTGTTTGGGAGATATAAAAACACATCAATGCGAAACTTGGTTCAATATTATATAAAGATTTTTTTTCCATTATTGGTAAGCCATGATTGCTGTCTGATTATCAATCGAAATAGAACACCGTTTATTGTTATACGCAGCCAGGATAGCAGAGAAAGAGACTTTTCAGTATTATTTGGAAGATAGAATTTGATTTATTGTCGTGAAAATTTATGCACATGTTGGGGTAAAGTTTATATTAAATTAAAAAAGTTATTTTTATAAATATATTTCAAAAAAATATCTCCAATCTCTGTGAGTTGCCTTAAATAGCATTTTACGGAATGCTCGATAGCTCTTAATGGGACCATCTAAAAGAATGAAGACAAGAATATGAATCATTATCCCGTAATTAACCGAACAAATAAGGGACCTTCCATATACCACAAGGGGATTCTTCATCGTTGTCCATTTTTAAAATAATTTTACATCAAGAGCGAATGACCTATCGAGGTTAAAGCCCCATTAAACAATACAATACAATACAATTTTGCACCACAGTTGGTATAAGCTGTTTTCCTTCAACATTTTTTTCCAATTGCAAGAAACACTTAAATCGCACATGCATTTCAATATAACGATTGTCGCAACTTTGCTACCAAAAACCCTTGATCCAATCTTCTGAAGAGTTAAAAATAATCGAAGCTCTTTTTTGATGGCTGAAAATGAGCCTGACGCGACTCGCGGTGAATAGAAAAAATATTCATTCGAATATCCAGCCTTATTCATTCAGTTGAATATCGGACAATATATTCATTTCACTAATTATCTAGGAAAATGTTTTCAAATGCCGGTAAAGCATATCAAACAATAATCATCATCGCTTACATTGTGCCAGGGCCTACTTCGATGCGTTTGATTCGTGGCTGCACGGTCGCTTCGTGTAATAATCGGAGACGAATGAAAATCTGCATGGATGAATGGGCGGTTTGTTCGTTTGACGTTTTCAGCTGCGTCGTTGAATATTGAAAATGAATGCGGCTGAATATGATCAATTTTCATTCAATGAATTTGAATATTTTTAACTCTGATCTTCTTTAATTTCCTCAATCGTGATTACTTTTTTGCATTGTTACATGGTATATGATCCAATTCAAAAATTCAAAGGTTACTTCTATTTTGTGTAAACATTTCTGAAATTCTCGATTTCATTCAAAAATGAAATATTTTTTGCAACAGCCCAAAAAAAATTCTGTGAACAAGGTTTAAACGATTTTCATTCTAGTTGGATAGGAGTACGGAGATTGCCCACCCTTGAAAACGGAAGGAAAATCAAGATATTGCTATCAACGAGGTATATGACCGAAAGTGCAATATTATTTATAACCAAATGAGATTTTACAGCACAAAATATTTGTCAATGGAAAATAGGTATCAGCGAGGAAAACTTTTCGATTATTCCTATAAAAAATATCGTAGAACTCACTCGGTTCAGCCATTTGAGATATTGTATAAACTTACTTTAAAACACAGTTTTGAGCAAAGGGCGTTTAAAATAAATGCACTCAAATTCAAATTCAATTCCTATTTAAAAATGTATTGATGGGATCGAACATAGTAATAAGATTCTTATGTATGTTCAATATAGTGGTTCATGGTTGTACGGCAAAAATCGAAAATAACGTAACGCAAAAGTCATGTCAAAGATTTCATCATTCCTCCTCTCCTAGTACATAACATTTTCTGCAGTGAAAACGTGTTACGTAATGGTCTAGTTTACTCCCCCTTCCCCCATATGTCACAATGTAATATTTGGTGATTCTCCCTCCCCCTTCTCACACTCCTAACAGCGTTAGGTACTTTATGAATGGTTTGTGAGCTTCTTTTTAACCCTCCGGCACTCGCGCGAATGGCTCCCCGAAGAAGATTTCGCTAGAGTTTCTGAAGGTGTTGCACTAAATATAACGGCGCGTGTGTTGGAGGGTTAAGTAGCGTATATGGTTTCAAAAGACAGCAAATTCTGGGGGCGATTGCTTATTTCTCGGTTCCTGGATAGTGTTTAAAGTTTGTATAGCAATTAATAATGAAAGCCCATTTTTTTGCATCTCCGCTCAAACAGTTCGCTATTTTAAATTAAAATACCAACGCAATGAAAGTAGCGTATGAGAATTAAAATCCGAACATACTTTGAATTGCATTAAATTATTTATTTTTTAAGCAATTTTACTCATTGTCACAATTCACAAGAAAAATCATCTCCCTACTACGTTGCTTTCCTAACGCTATGATGTACTTGCCTTTCATCTTCTTGCTTTCTCGTTGTTTCAATAATTTTCAGTAATTGTTTTATCCAGATTATTTTTTTCGCTCTATTACCTCAATAGTTGACAATTCGCAAAAAACACCGATAATGGTCTGCGGTTTAAAATCATTCGGGATGAACGTTGGCGCAAATCCACTAGGGCCCGTTCATATACCAAGTGGACGGCTTAGGGAGGGTAGGGGGTACGAAAAAGTCTACGCTTATAGATCACGAGACGGTGGTGGAGGCGAGAAATGTCGACATGGACTCTTCAACATTTCTTCTTTGTGGTTAAGGGTTCCAGCGTAAAAAAATCAGTTTTTTGTCAAATTATTTTAGAAAGATGGGTGAAGCGAATTGATCGAAACTTTTGTACATTATGTTACATCATTTCAATAACATTCGGTAATTTTTTCATGCAAAAATATCTACAAACGACTCGGTGACAAAGCTTTTTGTAGAACGTGTCTGGTAAAAAACGGTGTTACCTGCCAGTCAAAAACTACTGAACCGATTTCTTTCAAACTTTCAAACTTTGCATACACATTCTATGTAAAAAATGCCTAACCTCTACGTTGAGTTTTTGGGATAATTTTTCAATTAAGGGGGCGTATTATTCATAAAATTGCGAAATTTTTCTTGAAAAATAGCGATTCCGCCATTTTATTCGTAAATTAGTAATTGAAAAATTATCTCAAAAACTCAACGTAGGGGTTAGGCATTTTTTACATAGAATGTGTATGCAAAGTTTGAAATAAATTGGTCAAGTAGTTTTTGAATGGCATCGAACACAGCAAATCGTGTTTTTTCCAGAGACGTTCCACAAAATCTTTATCATCAAGTCACTTGTAGGTATTTTTGTATGAAAAAATTACAGAATGTTATTGAAATGATGTAGTATTATGTACAAAAGTTTCGACCAATTCACTTCACCCATCTTTCTAAAAAAATTGACGGAAAAACTGATTTTTTTACGGTGTAATATGGTTTTTAGATATTAACAGGGGCGTCTAACTCCTTCTCAGATAGCTTTGCTGCTCGAAACAGTAATCGAACAAAATAAATTGAAAGTACAGCACGCAGAACGTCTACGCCCTTTTGAAAGATTGATCTTGTATCAAAATATTGCCATAGCCAGAAAAAATCATGGAGATTGCTAAACCGAACACAACTGCAATGTTTCGTTCGGTTTAGCAATCTCGATGTATGGGGGAACCCAGGGCTATTCGGACTTACTTAAGGAAATTGCCCTTTTAGGTGGATAGATGTGAAAGACTTTATCGGTCAAATGTGCTAATTGTTAGTTTGAAACTACACCTACATTTTGGTGCCATAAAAGCTCATTTGTACCACTCCATGGTAGCGCTAAGTGACAATTTGCAAAACTCTACGTTTTCCCATCCTTTTTAAATATAGGGGTAATTCGAAATTCCGTACGGGGCAGTTCAGACCGTCAATTTTTTATAATGGAATTATGTCCTCCTATGGAAAAAAAAACTCCTTAAGAAGCAAAACAAAATAAATTGAAACATAGTAACAAAATAAATTGCGTTGCAAAAACTTAATCTGGATAGTCACAGCTGTCGATTGGTGCATCATGTATTTTTCAGCTGTGCAATCGTGTGCGTAACCGCAAGCCGCTGAATGGTGGTTGATGGAATAGGGGTCCGAATAGCCCCATATGCTTATTTTGCACAAAAATGGTGAGCTTCTTGAAAATATCTATGTTTTCACCTAAACAAAAATCATTGCACAAAATAAGAGCTCAAGATTTCCAAAACACTTGCCAGTTATTTTTTATCTTTATTTGTTGCTTTAATCATTAAAACATTAACACGTCTCCTTTCTAAAAAAACAAAGAATTAGATTCAGTTGTCAAAATTATTGTTTTAGACTAGCGGTTCCACCAATATGTACGACAGTCAGAAAGTCGTACGATTTTATGAGAAATCGAAGGGGTCTGAATTACCCCCATGGCCCTAATAGCACCGGGCCCCCTAAATATTTGAAGTATTTTAAAAACATCTATCATCTATTTCATATAGTCTCATACAAATGTGTTTGTGTTAGTGTGACGGTTGAGGTTGTACTATATAGTGTCTTTTAATTTGGGTTAAAGTGTCTGTACGCACACATTCTCAGTCCGTCTAGGGATACATGAAAACACATGGGTTTCATTGGCGTTAAGTAACTCAATTGCTTTTTGAAGACCCCTATCGTATGCGCCAAGAGAGTAAACGCACAACATTTCGATTATTATTGTACGTCCAAATATACTAACAAGTTAAGGGGAGCACTCTATTTAAAACCTTGAGGTATGAAATGCTTTGGAAAAAATTTTGAACAAGAATATAATGCGACAGCAAAAAGGTCATTTGTGTTAATCAAAATACATATCTGAACTTTTGTTTTTGATTTTGAATATATTAATTTTTTGTGGCACCCATCTTGTGAAGGCCCTCCGTTACATAATTTTTGCGACAGTCACGCTACAACCCAGACCAATTATCTAAATCACATGATGTTTTCTTTTTATAGTTAAGGGTTGTGTAGAGTGCTTAAAACTTGCACTTGTTAATAGAAATTTATCAACAATTTTGTTTTTTGTTGTTATTAGCGAGTAAATCAGTTTAATCTACGAACTGTTAACAGCAGCACGGGGTGTAAAAACTTTGTCCGCTAGTGGTGGATACCAAATCGCTGAAAACTAATATCAACAAATATTGCCAAGATGCTGCATGGTGATTGAAATTTCAAGCAAATGATCATAAATCGATTGATTTTGCATATATGAAGCAGTACATCTAAATCCTATAATTTAATTCAACTTTTCCCATGTACCTAATGCATGACCAAGTTTGTGCTTGCGTGGCGGGAAAATTTCACATGTAAAGGGTAGGGGTATGTACCTGTTGTGAAACACCCGCCATTTATTTTCTGTATATTTAGTTAGCGTTGTAGGATTGCTGACGTCTACTCAAATTGTTAATTGATTTTCGAATCAACCGCTTACATGTCGAAATAGAAGTTTTTGCCACAAAGTGTTATTGTCAATAACGACTTTCTAGATTTCTTGCTTGTTTCACTTTCTAAACATGAACATTGTCATACGAATGAATCATGAGTACATATATACTATTTTATTAAAAAGTGTTTTGAAATCACCATTTTAAACTAGACCTTTTCTGCTTAGTCCCATCTTAGTGAACAGATCGGCACATCTGTTCAAATAATTCACCTTTGACGTTGAGTTTTAATCCTAGTTTTCTCTAATTGCTTTCGTTTATTTATAACAATTTTGAAAACTATTCGTGCTCTATCTATCAAATACATTCGAACAAATTGTGCGACGAGCACTAGGGCTTCGATGTTTCGTATTTTAGATTTCTCACATAAATTATATTTTTTTAACTTTTAAATTATAGATCTTATTTTAACACTATAGATACTATTCCTCAAATACGAGGAATCGTTCCTGAACGAGACATTGTCTATGGTTTCATATTGATTTTAATTTTGTTTGGACGTACGCTTAAAATACTACCATTGGTCAACAATACGTAGTGATACCTACCAAAAAGAGCTGACACATCTTCTGCAACATAATTCAAATAACTTAGACTAGTCTTGCTACGAGTGATTAAATCCCAGCGCTTCCAGACTGATGAAAAGTAAAATCTATAGCGGAAAATGACGACATAATTTCAATAGTGAAAATTGAATCTAAACTGGTAACAAAAGTTTGCTTCGTTGGCTGGTGCAAAATTGATTCTTTCGCAGTAATGAAGGATTCACTTTACCAATTTGGTTGGCATTAATTATGGAATAGCTCGTTTCAGAATGGCGATGCGATAACAGTCCTAGGTTCTAATTCGAAACAACAAATGATCTGCGTCACCTATGCAATTGTTTTTGGAAACGATCCACGGTCGGAAATATATCTTCCGTAATGTTTAACTGTTATTTAACCACAGTATTTTCGATTTCTTAGAGAATATACAGTAGAATTGAAAATTTGACCTTTTAAATATTTTTGTCGCTTTCTATTTTTTGTATTCCATTTGTATGACTCTAATTTAAATTTGGTCAATAAACAAATCGAATTTTTAAATATTATGCGAAACATTTTTCGTGGACTCAATAATACTCTACGAAACGAAAAACTGCGTTATAAACAACCGTGGATGTACTGATTTTTTCAATTTAATTTTTCTAAACCGAGTATGTATCGATTTTCATTTTCCAATCTGCATTTTTATGTCCTGAACGAAAAAAAAACACCGAAATAAAACTGCTCTGTTCTCTAAACATACCTAAAACTTCCAAACCAAAAGCCAGTGTCACCAAAAAAGAAGTAATTAACAAGAAATACGAAGTTTCAATATTTAACCCTCCGGCACTCACGTCAAATTTTGCAACACGAGCACTCGCGCGTTGTACTTTGTGCAACACAGATAATCTTTAGGATACCTCGTGATCCTAATCATTTGGAGAACTACTTTCTTCCAAACATGGGCAGTGGATTATAACGGGTAAATATACTTTTGCATATAAAATATTTAAAAAAATCCATAAAGAATTGTAAAACGATCCATAAAAAGTTGTCCATGTTTCATAAAACAAAACTGAAAATCCATAAAACAGTGTGAAATATCCATAAAAAGGGTGATTTGATCCATAGATTATGTAAAATTGAGCCATAAATGATCTCAAAAGAGCACTAAAATAGTAATAAACGAGCAATTAAAACCATCCAATGCCCCATAAAAATATTGAAAATGTTCCATAAAATGTTACATTTTGCGCCATAAATTAACTGACATTGATCCATAGAATATTAACAATGTACATTAAACACGTCGATATGTTCCATAATATCGACAAAAATGTTCCACGGTATTACAAAATAGAGCAATAAAATGTTAAAAATCTGTTTTAATCCACCTAGCGGTGCAATTGTGCCTTTCTCATTTCTCTAAACTATGGCACGGGGGCTTTTTATGTTCAACATAATTGTGGAAATGTCCATTACATTCTTAGTACACTTTGCACTTATACACAATGGCATGCCAGCCACGAACTTGATGAGCTACGTGTCGACGGTGAGACACTTGAAACAAAAAAAATATCATACTTCATTAGCCTAATCAGCATTAGATCAAGGTTATCTGCTTGCTAACTCATTTTGTCATGCGGGGGTGGGTATGTGAGGAGGGTGAAAGTCCCATGAACGAATGACTCCCCAGCTTAAATTGGTATGCTTTGTGATATAGTGGTGGTTTAAAGATGATGGGGTTGAAAGGGAGGGGTATGAGGGCTGGATGGGGTGGTGGTCTGAGGGGTGATTTAAAGAGATTTTTAAGGGAGGGGAGCGAACAATAGAGGGGGAGGTGTAACCCCTCTCCGTAAACCATCAACTACGCCCCTGTTAAAATCCTGAAACCTTATGCGAGTCGAAAAAAAATTAGGGCAGACAACATGTTTAATATCGCGATAACCACCGCCACAAGCGCAGAGACCGCTCTCCACGACCCCAACACGCCGACGATGGGCATTCTACGTATAATGATTGTACATGACCCGAGATATCACCCAAATGAAGTAATGACCCTCAGCCATTCTCTTGGACCAACGTTTGTTGATACCTTTGGGATTCCTGAACATCCATCGCTCCACGAAATTTGCCAATTTTCGAGGGTCCTCTGAGAAGAAATATTTAGAACCTCGTTGAAGCTACGCGATCTTTCATATGTATCACCTTCAAATGCGTAAATGTCCACCTTCTCATTATCATTTTAATCCAAGTGTCCGCCTTCTCATTACCAGGAATGGAATACGGCAAAAGAACTCAAACTAAGGTAATCTGCTATGATTTTTTCAGATAAAGTACTCAAAAACTCAAACGGAGTGCCTGCCGTAACTGTAACGATGTGGGCATGGTCGTTGATAGGTAAATATAAAACCATCAGTTATGTGGGGAGAATGTTGGCATCACAGCCCCTTTTATGATTGCACTCACCACTACTGTCATAATAATTAGCATAAAAGCGATGCATAGCTGTCATCATATGACGAACGTTCCTTATATTCCAATCACAGGATGAATCGAACACACAACGTAGGTCCTAGCCTCCAGAAAAAAACATTGTTTCTCTGATGATCCGTCCATTAATCCGTCGACGGACTGCTGCCAATAATCGCGTTTTCAGCTTTCATCAAGTTTTTCATTTGCATTTTTAGCGTTGCGTATATTGGGAAAAAAATCGGACGATACGACGTTCAAAAGTCCTGACTGAGACTGTTCACGGTTGTTCGCGTCGGGTACTCGTTTTGTCTGATCTTTAATCGTACTGCAAATGCATTGTGTAAAACCTGGGGGAAAATGCAGGAACTGAAATATAGGGACATTGATATCCCATGTGGAAATTCCTGCTAGTTTCTAAGATTACCGAGGCCAGGAAACACTTATTTCGGTTTTGTAACAGCACCCTTCAAGGGACACTCTCAGGCCTTTACGAGGAAGCTTAGGAGAGAAAACTGATTTTCCTCTTTCGGAAATTTATAGGCACATTAGAAGATGATCCCATAATGGGATGGTCAGACTCTTGCTCATTAGTGTACAGTGTACGGCAGTTCATGCCACGCGGCGCAAAAAGACGAACAGGTAGACTAGCCCCGTCCAAAAGATGAAAGTGTGGAAGAGCAAATTCGGTGATAAGTTCGAAATGAGGCTGATGGAAAATAAGTTGTTTTCATATACTCCTTAATCCGTAGCAAAGGGTTCTTGAAGGAGCGAACCTTATACTTCGCAATTAAGGTCCCTGTTGGAGACTACACCATCAATCTCTACTTCCCGGGCGGGTACATTGACAAGATACTTCTTCGTACACGGCCAAATGTATTTAGTTGAATCTCGCATAAATCGATGATGTTAAATGGCTTATCTTTGCCCTCATTCAAGTTTGTTATGAATATATACCAAGTTCGTTATTGATACTTTTTGCCTGTTTCAGGCAACTAGCAATTGGGAAATTGGATTTTGAGATGATTATGACTTTCATTGGTTTAGTTTTCAATGATTTGAAAAAAAAAAAAAAAAACAGTTTGGACAAGGAAAAGTTTTTTCTTCAAATAACTTTTTTACCTAAAAAGTGCCCAACTCGAATTTTTGACGGTAGGTAGGGAACATAATTACTTATCTTGGAACAAAATTTTATCCAAATCAAAGATGGGGTTTTTTGCAAATCTACTTTAAATTTTTAAAATCGATTTTTCTCAGTGTAGGGGTCAATTTTTTCAATATTTTTATTAAAAAATTTAACTAATTTTGTGACAAATACTCCTGCAATATTTTTTGTAGGATTTGTCATTTTTAGACTATAGCCATTGGAAAAAAATGGTAAAAAAGTTTGACCCTTTTCAAAAGACAGTCTAGATAATTTAAAAAAAAAACAATGTATGCAAAGTGGCTTTTTGTGACAAAGTTCTCATGTACAGAAAGTTTTATTGAAATCTGAGAGGGTGCTGCCAACCCTGAATACGATTTAGCACGAAATTCGCCTAAAGATAAATACCTAGAAAATGGTACACCGAATAGTTTAGGTTTTTGTCACTATGCACTACTAGCAAACATGCACATTTTTTATTTCTGAATCTCAAGATTGCGAATATTTAGAAGTTCATTCAAGAGTTTCAATGTCGCAAAATGCTCAGTGTGGAAGTTTTCCATGACTTCCCTTTTTGTCAGTTCCGACAGCATAAGTCATTAAGTGACTTTACGCTTCAAAATATCTTCACTTCTACGTATAGAAGAGAAAAAGTTAAGTCGCCGGGAAACTCTAAGCTTGCTCATATGACTCTATTCCACGCTTTTCTAAACTTTCTTGCTTCAACTTCTTGCTCTTCCTTGAGTACTTTGGCTCTCAATATTGGGAAAAATTTCACACCTTTTGATCTCTTGCTAATTAAATGTCGTTTCAATATGAAACCCTGTTTTAATCCACCTAGTGGTGCGATTGTGCCTTTCTCATTTGTCCAAACTACGATTCCATGGCTCATTATGTTCAATACAATGGTGGAAATGTATATTACATATTCAGTACGATTTGCACATAGTACATACAATTGATCGACAGCCACGATTTTGAGATACTATGTGTCGACACTGAAACATCGCTTGAAACCAGCGGCGAATCAAGGAGGAAGATCCGTTAAGAAATTTTAAACTAGTTATAATTTTAAAGTAGCAACCCCTTACTGCATACTTCTACCTAAGCCTATACAAGCCAAAAAAAATAGGTTGACGATTTTTAGAGCGATTGCATAACCTTTCTATATCAGAAGAAAAAGTCAAAGTCAAAGTCAAAAAAATCAATTTTCGCCAAAAAATTTTTTTTTCGAGATTTCATCAAATCTCAACGTTTCATTCATTTTAAAGTCATTTGACATCCAAAATACAAATTCGATTTTGAAATTTTCCCT
The DNA here is from genome assembly GCF_030247195.1 of Topomyia yanbarensis. Taxonomy (NCBI): domain Eukaryota; kingdom Metazoa; phylum Arthropoda; class Insecta; order Diptera; family Culicidae; genus Topomyia; species Topomyia yanbarensis. The sequence continues at coordinate 161,245,447 of NC_080672.1, read as the reverse complement.
TACTCCCCCCTTTGGGAATTTTTCATTTCAGTTTATATGGGAATTTGCTGTGTGGTCGCACTCTTCAACACGTAACTCCGGAACCAGAAGTCCAATCAACAAAAAATTCAATAACAGCCGATGGGAAGGTTGTACCTATCATTTGAGACTAAGTGTAAATCGGTCCAGCCATCTCTGAGAAACAGAGGTGACATTTTTTTGCACATACACACACAGACATTTTCCGATCACGATGAACTGAGTCGAATGACATTCGGCCCTCCGGGCCGGGATTAGGTTGACGATTTTTAGAGCGATTGCATCGCCTTTTTATATGAGAAAGGCAAAACTATTTATAAGTGCAGTGTCCTTACAAGAGTTGCTGATTCAAGTAGTTTGATATTCTGGCTCCAGATGAAACCTGGGACAGGACGTGCGATGCGGAATAGTAAATGTCACCGCGAATAAGGACGAATAACACGAAAACTTGTATTCAAAAGATATGGCCAATATTGTTCTACACATACTAATAGACCATACATTGTTTTGACAAAAAAGTTCCAACACATTCTTAAACTAAGCTCAAAATGAATCTAAACCAATCTGTTTGTTCGAAACACACACATTGATCACAGCCATGCGCATTAGGTGAAAGTTGATTGAGCCACTTAGTTCTGATTTATGTTTCTTTAATTAAAATATTACAATACATTCAATTTTCCTCTGCTATAGGTTATGAAAATGTCCGCTTGCAAGCTGCTGTTCGCAGTGGTGATATCTTGCATCCTGCTCTGTTGTCACACTTCGAATGCCGGTCCGGCACGCCAGTTGGCCAATTTGGCCGTTCGAGCCTCAAAAATTCCCCGTTCAATAAGGGCACCGTTCCGCAACTCGGAAATGATGACAGCTAGAGGATTTGGCAAGAGGCGTGTTCCGATCGGGGACAACGTGGGTAGCGGAAGCAGCGGAACGGCCGACGATGCACCTTGGAGCTACGATAAGCGGGAAGCGCGGAAGCTTTTCGAACAACTTGTCGGTGAGACCGGCGATTCAGTGCAACAGATGATCGGAGAACAGGAGAGGTATTTAGTTTTTGATAGCTCTCTCATTCGCAGCATTATTCGCATAAAACAATAGCATAAAAGCATTCTATCAATCAATCTAGATATTCACAAAAACATATGCAATGTCAATGCAATCAGTTATATTCTGTTATTTCTTACATTTTGTTTTCGACAGTTTTCCACTGGATTGGTTCGCCAACGAGATGACTTCGAATCCGGCCTTAGCTCGGACAATTTTACAACGCTTTGTCGACACTAATAAGGATGGTCTGCTAACCATGAATGAGCTGATCAGTTCCAGCGGAAGCGAGGGCAACGAACTGTTTTAATGTATTTCCCTTACCCTGTTGTTCTTTTCCCTCCTACCTACCACCGGATACTCAACAATTGTTCCGTCGTCGATCCTTTAATTCTTTCAAAATAATTGAGTATATTGCTTAAGGTGCTGGAATGTCAGACGAATGTTCTTGTAATATATAGGCGTGAATGTTACCTATCCTACCAGTGCCGATTTGTTGGTACATTTAATCAATAAGATATTAGGAGCTCATAGCTTTTGCGCCAACAAAACTATTTATTAGTGATTTGACATACCTTATGGTGTACGTAGGGGTCTTTTATAGTTCAGTTATTGAAACATAGTGCTGAAAACAATAATGAGTTCAAATACAAGAAAAATATTGTCTATTCTTGGGAGCCGTCATGAATAATTTAACTGATTGAAAGACATCTTGGAAATAGCCGATTAAGGCTGGATATCGAGCTATTTCTAAGATTTCGACCGAGTTTCGCGGATTCCCGGAAAAAAATTAATTGAATTGTTCAAATTCAAAACAAAACGAATTATTTAAGCACAAGAAAAAGTAATCAGTTAACATTGCACGATGCACGCAATGTTCACGCAATTACAGTAAAAGAGAGAGAATGCTACCTTAACAGAGATATCAGATCAAGTACTGCAATGTACATACATAATTAAACAACAAATAAAGTTATATTATGCAAGGAAATCTTACAAAACGCAATTGAAAATAAAATACTAATGCTAACGAAAAGCTGAATTTCGATGAGCAAAAGTTTTCTGCTGATGACTGCACCGTGTCCGTAGTAGATATTCATTTCATCTGTGTTGAATGCTGCACAGTGCCAGTCTGACGCGTTGCCTACCTGTGTCTTTATAGTTATGTACCGTACACCAGAGCGACTTGGATCACTTTTGAAGTAATCATTACACATTTACAGTTGAATCTTTTTTCCAAGTTTAACATTTTTAAATAATGTACTGATGCATGAAGTCTGTTTTCGTATTCAGGGGTGACCTTGATAACATGTATGTTCACCCACATTAAGTTCTTCATATCACATCAACACATTCAAATGTTTGTTTAAGCTAATTCTGAAAAGATATACGGGGAATTCCACGTCCGATTTACAAACAAACTTCTTAGTTCCTTAAACAAAATTCTTTCATTCTTTAGCTGAAAATAATTGATTTGTATTTTTCGTTTTGACTGAATATAATATATTTTAATGTTATGAGTTTTTGAAATTTGAAAGTTATAAAAAATTGAACATTTTTCAATCACTGATAACTCGGAAACCATTCTACATATGTAAAAAAATATTTAAAAAAGTTGCATTTTGGACGAGCTTACCGTACTGATACCAAAAACCGTGCATACCACGGTTTTTTGGGGCGCAGATTACGATTTTGATGTCAGATTTTCAAAATTCAAAATGGCGCATGCAAAATGGCCGACATTTTAATCTAAATATAAGTAAATTTTCACGAATGAAGATTTAATGGTTCCAGTGTTTGCCAATAACGTTTATAATGTATCGAATTTTAAATAGTGTGTAGCTAAATGATAGAATTTGTTGATTTGCACGCATTAATAGGTTTGGGTGTCTGATAATGTAGCTATTATGAGAATTGATGTTATTAGTCATTGCAAACTATGTATTTTGGAATATTATGCAACATAGTTACAAAACTTTTAAACTCTCAGTACGTTTATTGTTCAATTGTTGAGGCACATATTTTTCAAAGAACGAAAAATAGTATTTTTTTAATATACAGAATATAAGCCGATTCTGCGACGAAATGCATGGAGTGAAAATTGACAACAATTTTGCATGCAAATTGCAGTAACTAATATATGAGAAAAATACGAAAATAAGTGAAATTCACTAAGATTAATAGTTTCATTTAAATTGAGTTTGACCAAGGATTTGTCCAAAGTACATTATTATACGATGAAACGTCCATTTAAATTCATGCGTTACACTTGGTCAGAACATGCTAGTACTGCTTCCTGTTATAGTTTTGAGCAACCACGTTTTGTTGTCATGCTTGCTGACATGCTACGACTGTCTTCTCACAAACAAATTCGACAAACTGGAGTGTACGCCAAAGTGAGCTCTTTGGCCAAACCACGGCCGGAAATCCCAGTATTCTTTTGCACTACTCTACTCTTTTCGCTTGTAATATTCAGACCTATATTCCACCTCTAGATTTGCTTTGTTTTGCATGATCAAAGGTCATAGTTCTCCAATAACGTTTAATCATGGTATTCATCATCTATTTTTGATATTTGGAACCTTTGGCGACCACTTCTGTTGAACTCGTTGGATTTCAATGTGAACGATCAAAATTATTTACGTCTTTTGCGTTCCACTTCTGATAACTTTTTAAAATGTTTATGAATCTCGATAAAGTTTTCACCACTAAATACACAATTCTTCCTGATCAAAATTCAGTATTGTTCGACTCGCTGTGACAATCGGAGGTGCAGCAGTAATTAAAAGTACGAGTCCAAATTTTAAACTGAAAATCTTATAATCCATCTCCCTCTCCACTTAATCAAAGATTACTCATAAACGGGCAAATTCGGGCAAGAATTCTATTATGTTCCAAATAGAGAATCGTTTAAGGAACACAAATTGCCTTGAAACATAGTGGACATACGTGGACAAAAAAAGTATTTCAATAATTTAGCAAAAATGTCTGTTGAAACCGTCTGCTACAAAAGCGTGAAAGTTATTGACATTTTCTGTAGACAAAAAAAGTAATATGTTTTGACATTAATACATATAATTAATGTACATACCGTCAGCATAACTTTCCATTATTACACATTTGAAACCGACACTTTTATCAAAATCTAGCTAGATTTGAATAATACTGATATTTCGGGCGCTCGATGAAAAATATGAGCAAAACGCCATGGTTTAAACTGTTTGGATGTGCCAACACCTCAAATATGGAAATTTTGTAGTGTTTCACTTAAAATAGCATGCAGCAGCACCATCTGAAGGACAATATATGTACTAGACCCCAAAGTACTACCATGCAATTTTCGACTTTTGGCCAGGTTTTTAGCCAAATCCGCCACTGTACAACGCCCTGCATATCATCTGAAATTGTATACAATACCCATCCAACGAGCTATAGGTTGGTATATTCGAACTATTATCAAAAGAGAACTAAAAACATTGAGCTCGGAGGAAAGATTTTTAACCCCTTTCCATAGCTGGAAATATAACTAACAGCCTCTTTTAATCCACCTAGCAGTGCAATTGTGTCTTTCTCAATCATGAACACTAGGATTTTGTCGTTGTTGTAAAGCTTCAAATGTATGTATTTTTATTATACATAAGATGACAACTATATACAAGAAAAGCGATCAATATTCGAGTTCTGAAATTTTGTAAAAGAAAAAGAGCAAAACTGAAAACTTTAACCATCAGAACCAGTAATCGGCGATTTGAGGCGTAGCTTGGTCGTCTTGATCAGCTGGTGGGAGAAGAAGAGTAATGTTCACACCAAGTGTAGCAAGGATACTTTATGTCCAAATGGTCTAATTACCAAAAATAGTTTGCAAAAATTTTTCGAAGCATCCACGGTAACATTAAATCAAAAAAACCTGTTTTAATCCAGCTATTGGTGCAATTATCCTTTCTCATTTCTCAAACTGTCTAACTATGCTCAACATAATTGTGAAAATGTCTATTACATTCTCAGTACACTTCGCACCTACACACAATGGCTCGCTAGCCGCGAACCTGATGAGCTACATGTCGATAGTGAAACACTTGAAACAAAACCTGTTTTAATCCACCTAGAGGTGCAATTGTGCCTTTCTCATTTCTCCAAACTATGATTTAATAGCTGGTTCGTACAATATAACATTATGGAAATGTCTTTCATTCTTATTACACTTGGTAAGTATATATAAGAGCACGTTTTTGCATTCATCGCGGTATCGGTTTGAATCGGAGTTTTCTATGTGATCGCACTCCATAACCCGTAACTCTGGAGCTGGAAGTCAGATGGATATGGAATTTAATATCAATTTCCGGGGACGCAACACCTTTCATTTGAGACTAAGTTGATCAAATCGGTCTAGCCATTTTCGAGAAACCAATATAACCGTTATTCTGAATTTGGATACTTCAGGATCCGTCGATGGTGGCCAGTGTGGCCAAAGAGACTTTGAATGACTGTTGGTGATCTAGATCTACAAATTCAACAGTTGTGTTTACATTTTGGAAAATATCACCCTGTAATTCAGGAACCAGAACTCGGATCCACACAAAATTCAACAGCAGCTGATGGACCTTTCATTTAAAATCAAGTTTGTCAAAATCGGTTCAGAAAATTCCGAGAGACCGATGTGGACAAATCAACAAATTTTGTTTTGTAACCATACTCTTCAACTCGTAATCCGGAACAAGATGTCGGTTGAAAATGAAATTCAATAGCAACCTATGGGAATATTATACCTTTCATTTGAATCTTAGTTTGTATAAATCGGTTCAGCCATCTCCGAGAAACCGATGTGGACATTTTGTTAACAAATCCTCACATACACACACATACATACATACATACATACATACATACATACATACATACATACATACATACATACATACATACATACATACATACATACATACATACATACATACATACATACATACATACATACATACATACATACATACATACATACATACATACATACATACATACATACATACATACATACTGAGTCGAATGTTATATGAGACTCGGCCCTCCGGGCCTCGGTTAGAAAGTCGGTTTTTGGAGCAATTGCATAACCTTTCTATATAAGAAAGCAAAAGAATAATATTTAATTAGCTTAATAAGCATGAGTTCAATGTTATCTTCATGTGATTAAAATTTGGAAAGGTTGGTGGAATGGGTTTGAACGTGTATTGTTAGTAGAGTGGGAGTGGAGGATGCGTCAGAAATCCTTCATCTTATTTCGGTATACGGGGTGGATGAAGGAAATGCGGGCGTGAGGGTGGTCCAAGAGGAGGGGAGTGATGAAGGAGGGAGGTGCAAGGGCAAGGCGGGGGGAGGGGCGGCGACGCAATACTCAACTGCATATTTTGCCTTCCATTTGAGACTTGGTTTGAGAAAATCGGTTCAGTCATCACCGATGAACCGATGTAACTTTAATTGTGGAATATGCCCGGAATTCCAGACTTCCGGAATCGTCGATAGTGCACAATATATTCAAAGAATGTTTGATTGGCAATCAGTGATCTAGATCTGCGATTAGAAGTAATTTGGTGACCATTTCAATAGTTTTTAACCTCTGAGGTATTACGATTGTACCGATTCATATGGGAAATTCCAGTGTATCCTTACTAACACCCCTGTAACTTCGGAAGCAAGAGTCAGAACCGAATGAAATTCAGCAGCAGTCAATGGTATTACTGCATCTTTCATTTGAAATTAAGCTTGTAAAAATCGGTAGAGAATTCGTTAGGGAATGGGTGTGATATTAGTTTAGGAACTTGGCGGGTTCCCCGGGGGCGTCATGAACCGTCATAGGTGGCCAATGTGGTCAAAGCTGCTTTCATTGATCATTAGTGATCCAGACCCGCAAACTAGAGTAATGTTACATCAATTTTAATATGTTTTACATTATTTGAACATCATGGTGGTACCAGTTTATATGTGAATTTGCTGTGTGACCGCACTCTTCAACCCGTAACTCCGGAACCGGAAGTCGGATCAACTAAAAATTCAATAGCAGCTTATGGGAGCGTTATACCTTTCAGATGAAACTAAGTTTGAGAAAATCGGTTCAGCCATCTCTGAGAAAATTGTGTGAGTTTAAATGACACACACACATACACACACACATACACACATACAGACATTTGCCGATCTCGACGAACTGAATCGAATGGTGTATGACACTCGGCCCTCCGGGCCTCGGTTAAAAAGTCGATTTTTACAGTGATTGCATAGCCTTTCTTTATATGAGAAAGGCAAAAACATATCATACTCAATTAGCCTAACCAGCAGCCTGCCCATTTTCGCAACATCACTCGATTTCGAAGAGCTACGGGCTAAAAAAGTTTCCTTTTAACTTAACAAAAACACCTGTAAAATTTGAAACCGTTCCAAGAAAAATGAATGGACCCAAAAATGGATTGAAGTGACCCAAAGGTTCTCCTATAGAAATGTTATGCAATCACTCTGAACATCGTCAACTTAATCCCTGCCAGGAGGGCCGTGTGTCATATGCCATTCGACTCAGTTCGTCGGATTCGGCAAATGTCTGTGTGTGCGTATGAGTGCACAGAAAAAAGTATTTTGTGATTTTAAGTTTATTTTCATGCACATAAATGTAAAATTAAGTTCCACCAAAAATCCACACGACTTGTCGTGCTTTCTTCAACGAATTTTATTATAACTCTACACGTGGATTGAAAATTATAGTTTCTTCAAACGGAAAACCAATGCACTTCAATGTATTTTTACACGCCTATTGCTGTAAAATAAATGACATGTAACATTACACGAATGCAAGTTTAAAATTGTATGCTTTTTGATCCTCCAATTGAGTGCATTGATTTTAACGTAATTTTCAATCAAAGTTTTGATTCAATCTTTGAATGTTTACATTCGTATTGACTTGCATGTCGTTTAAATTTCATTATTTTTTTGTGTGTGTGTCTATGTTTGTGACCAAAAAACGCACATTGGTTTCTCGGAGCTGGCCAAACCAATTTTCTCAAACTTAGTCTTAAATGAAAGATACATCCCATAGGCTGCTATTGAATTTCATTTTATTCCGACTTCCGTTTCCTGAGTTAATGGTTGAAGAGTGCAGCCACACAGCAAATTCACATTTTTGGCTTTCACCTATAGAAAGGTTATGCAATCAGTCTGAACTCGTCAACTTAATCCCGGACGGGGGGCGTATGTCATGTGTGTGTATTTATGTGATCAACAAATGTAGATCGGTTACTCGGAGATAGCCGAACAGATTTTCTAAAAATAAATCTTAAATGAAAGATACAACGCTCCCATAAGCTGCTATTGAATTTAATTTATTTCCGACTTCCGGTTCCGGAGATACGGGTTGAAGAGCGCGGCCACACAGCAATTTAATATTTTTGCCTTTCTGCTATAGAAAGGTTATGCAATCACTCTGAACATCGTCAATTTAATCCCGGCCAGGAGGGCCGTGTGTCATATGCCATTCGACTCAGTTCGTCGGATTCGGCAAATGTCTGTGTATGTGCGTATGTGTGCGGGTGTATGGTTGTGACCAACAAATGCACATCGGTTACTCGGAGCTGGCCAAACCGATTTTCTCAAACTTAGTCTTAAATGAAAGATACAACGCTCCCATAGGCTGCCATTGAATTTCATTTAATTCCGACTTTCGGTTCCGGAGCTACGGGTTGAAGAGCAACTTCACATTTTTGCCTTTCTGCTATAGAAAGGTTATGCAATCACTCTGACACCGTCAACTACACTTTTTCTGACTAATATAGGTTTTCTGTATTTTGACAGGGGCGTAGCTATGGGTATGCGGTGAGGGGTTAGCACCCCCCGCATATCACATACCACCCTTCCCCAAACCCCCTTTCCCCATCAAGTGAACTGGAAACATGTGCGCTGCTATCCAGCAGAAAGTGAATGTTCCAGTAGTGAGTGATAGCACAAGGACTCGACTGGTTCAAGAAGCCCTCATATGCACTTTTTAACAAAAAAATGACGGAACGCCATAAGCGCCCGGGGAATTAGTTGCTTTCAGCTTGGAATTTTCTGCCTGAATAGCAGCATTATCGACGCAAATTCTGTTGATGGTACGTCCTAGAGAAGTAGTTTTTTAGTCCTTTCATGCCCAACTTTTTTCTCGTGAACGTAGGGTTTCAAAACTATTTTTCCTTGAAAACGGTGGGGTCAAGAAATACGAAAAGCCTTTTTATAAAGATAGGTGCTTCCCTCGCAGTGCTAGAAGCTCCTCAGTTTTTATCTTCCAATGCTCAATGCAATTCTCCTAGAATATTTACAATAGTCCCATCGCGTGGAAAATGTAGCCAAAGGCAGTCTTAATCGATAAGTTTTATCAATTTTCAATAATATGGCAACATAACGAAGATATATGAAAAAATCATTTTCCGTCGTCAACGTAAACTAGTCTTGGCAGTACTGCTCCATCGGAATCCAATCAGACTAATTGCAATAACTTCAGTTCTAGAGCTGGTCCTTGAAACTATTAATACTCAAATGAAAGGCAATAGTTATTAGCCTTATTATTAGCCTTACTTGTTTTTGTGAGCAAATTATGCCTTAATCAAAAGTTATAGCTGTTTAAAAACGTTGTTGTCCACAAACAACATGGGCATGGATGGGTTAAGGATTTCTTGCATTTTCCGTTGCGGATAATTTCACAAAACGCATATTGTAGCAAAATACTTCCAAAACTTATCTGTTTGATGGTATTTTAGCTTCCACAATTTAATGTGACACATAACCAATCAAACTAATTCTGGAGAAAATTTATAACCGGACGTAAGTAACACTGAGAGCCTTTCTTTGTTTACATACTCTTTCGATTATTACGACGTCACTATAACACTTTGCACTAATTGCGCAGTACATATCGAAAGCCGATGGGTTTTACTAGAATATTATGCAAACAGTTGAGTGCTAAATGTTGAAACGACCAAGTAATGAACAGAAGAGAAAGACCCCAAAAGAAATCTCTCATTGTTACTTACGTCCTATTCTAAAGTTTCTCTAGAATTTGTCTTTGTTTTTCATCGGCTTTACGTGCTTTCACCGATAAAACAGTCGAATCTATTGCCTTCGCCATTATTAAAATGAACAAATTGAGTTTCGTCCAACTTCTTTGTTACACTCGACGACCAATAGTCAAATGATACAGAATTATACGCAAGATTGTATGACATTTACATTTCGAATGTGGCATCTCGATTTCTGTACACCATTGTAACAAACTTCACGCGATTAGGTTAGAAACAGCCTCCTGCTAGGCGGCCATTTTTTTCAAGCCAGGGGGAGGGCTGACCGCTCTCCGTAAACCCCTAGCTACGTTCTGTTCAAATCCAGAAACATTGTCAGTCGAAAAAAGCCGGGACGAGGATTTTCATAGTGATTGCATAACCATTCTATTCATATAGGCACAAAAGGAGCAAAATTGGTTAAGACCCAAAAAGTGGATAAATGTTAAAAATAAGTTCGGAATTGCATAAAATCTCGACGTTTCATGCATATTAAAGATATTTGGCATCAAAATATGAATTCAATTTATGACATTTCATGAGGTCCCTCAATTGATAATAAAATTTAGTTCCGGCTTATATGGGAATTTCATATGTGACCAGACGGTTCAGTCTATACCACAAAAGCGATCTATACAAATTTTCTAGACGTCTGTGGGGATATTTTACCTTTCACTTGGGAATAAGTGTGTGCAAATCGGCCAAACCATCCCCGATAAGCTGATGTGGGTTTGTTAATTTTGGTGGTCACTTTTCTTAGGGCACTTCCGGGAAACGAGACTTCGCTTGGCCGTCAGTGATTTAGAATTTCAAACGCAAGTTATTTGACACAAATTTAAGCGAAATTGTGACGTGTTTGCATTCATCGCGGTATTGGTTTGAAACGGAATTTGCTTTGCGACCGCGCGCCACAACCCGTAACTCCGGAAGCTAAAGTCTTCTCTCCAATAAAACTCGAAAAATTTAGAATCGATTGAAAAATGACCGCGTAGAAAAAAATTTAGTGTCGAAAGCCCTGAATAATTGTTTTTTTTTGTTATAAATCAAGTTTTTGGGGATATATTAAAATAATTACACAAGGTTTTGCGTTGTACTTGACCAGACCAGATAGGTCACTTGAAAAGTACATTTTTTATTTTGTTGCACCGTATGAATAGTTAAAAAGAATGCTTGAAAATAGTTTTTTGGGCTTAATTATGAAATCGCCAATTTCGACGGTTTAGCATCATCGAAAATTTTTACAACAGGAGCGTAATTGCTCCTTCAGCCGTTCGTTCTGGGACAGAGCAGGTCCTAGCATGGAGAATAGAGGCTCTTCGGCTTTTCTCTCTCCCTGTTAGCATACGATCATAGATTCGAGGTTGGTTACTCAATGTTCAATAAGGTGGCTTGTACTCAAGTTGGCACCCCCGGCAAGTAGGGATAAAGCTGTATCAGAGTTGAATGACCACATAATGGGGTCTCATGTTGCACATGATACAACTTTGCCAGCCAATTATTATACGAAGCCATTCTAAAATATTCGAGAATATGTGTCTGTAATTAGAAAATCGCGGATCCATGATTTTCCAGTAGTTTTCTGACCCGTATTGTTAGTTATATCGATTGAGAATAAAGTTTTCACATTTTGTGTCCCTTATCCAAATTAATTTTTTGAGATTCATATGTTTCAGTGATAATTCTCCCAAAATTTCATAGGATTCTAAAAATAAGGAACTGGTGAAACCCCTAGACCTTAATGAAAATACACCAAATTCGAGATTCAACATTATTTCATAGATTTACGTCCAAAACAGCTTAAGCGCCTTGGATTTCACATTTGGTATTTTGTGGTCCATTATTGTGCTCCTCTGCCCAAATTTCTTAACCACTTTTCTCCTTAGGCAGGATTTGTACACAACCCCGGTACTTTCCACACATTTTTTTTCCTCAAATTTAGATTGGGTAAATGCAGCCATATGACCAGCTCAACGAATTAAATTTATTGTTACATCAATATTTGCCGGCAACTGCATAGCCTAATGCAACAAATGTTGAATGTCAAAGAGTGTTTTTGTTTTGTGAGATAGTACATCAGCTTGAGGAAAGTAGAACATGAATAATGTGTCATAACCCAATGGCTCATTCCGGATTTGACCACCGAAATTTGACCACCAATAATGTTCCTAATATTTAAAGAATTTTACTGAATTGCTTCATCTTTGAATGGAGTATAAAATGAACTCTTATTTAGAGGCGCATAGTTTTGTTTCACAAAGAGAATGTGAAAAATTTGATATGCATCGTGTATCACCATCTTTAATTCATGAACACATCTAAAAATAATATTGTTATGGTGGCCTTATGGGCGAAAGCTGTCTTGAATTACTAATCACTTGATTTTTGTTCTCTGTCTTGTAATAATTTGATAGAGATATAATGGTTTAAAAATTCCTAACGAGTTGTTAGAGGATATTTCTGAGTAGATTCAATCTAGTTGGAGCTATATTTAAGAGCCAGGATTGCCAGACCTGGATTCAATGGTGCGGAGAGCTTTACTCAACGATGCTAACCAAATTCTCTTCTCTAATCCATAATGAAAACGTCTGAAGTACTCATCACTGCGGTCAGGAATCCAAGATTTGAATCTTGAAAACACATATTAGTTCATTAATCAAATATATGAAACATCTCAAAACCAGTCCCTTTGTAAGCTTAACGTGAATTATTTTCTTTAGTTTTTTCACACATTTTACCATTCGACCTGAATCAAAGAATACAGAGAATACAATGACTTTCTGATGGTCAAACATGCTTCGATAACCATTCCTTTTCATCAGGTACTGCTAATGTTCGGCTTTGTTAGCATTCCAATAGTATAACGTATCACGCCTGTCGAATCAGATTTTCACTTATCACAATCGCCCATCACCGTAGTATAATGATGTTTCGATGTTTCACGTGCCCTGATATTTATGTATTGTTGCCCAGTAATCGGAAGTGCTTGTTGTTTTCTTAGGAAGCGACTTCCATGATTCAATCGACGTAAATTTTCCAAGTACGAAAGAATCATCGGCCTAAAAAATACTATTAGTCATTCCATTGATGGCACTGATGGCGGGAATGGTTTTTGATCTTCCAAACACTATGCGGTATCCTAGTAGTTCATATAAAAGCGATAGACACAGCAAAGATCCGATATCAGTGTTGAAATAAGCGCCGAGTACGAAACTAATATAGCTGTTTCTTGAGAGGAAGTCAAACAATTAAAATATTTATTGGAATACGAAATGAATGGTAACCTATTTAATTATTTCTTAGTTCTTAGGATGAAGATTTTAATTGACACTTTTCAGTATTCGCAGCAATAATTCATTTGTTTCTATTGGCTGGAGCATTAGCTACTCCGACATTTCAATTCGATGAAGGTGTTTTGGATTCAAGATGGCCTCTTGAGGATAATCCTATGAACCCCAAGCATCTTCCGCATCAGAGTGATTGTGGAAAATTCCTGAAATGCTTCAATGGACGTGCATTTACTATCAGTTGTCCACCAGGTCAGGAGTTCGGACCACAGATCCAGCGTTGTGATTATCCAGGCTTTGCACGGTGTCGATCTGTGTTGGCTGAACCAGAACCAGCTGAATTCAAATTTGAAGATGGTATCAGCGATATAAGGTGCTCCTTGACTGGTGACCCAATGAGACCAGATCACCTTCCTCATCCCACTAGTTGTCAAAAATTTCTGAAATGTTTCGGCGGAAAAGGTTTTGAGGTTTCTTGTCCACCAGGTCAGGAATGGGGAGCATCACTGAATCGCTGTGATTTCCCATCTATAGCCCGCTGTTCCCTCAGTAAACCATTCCAAGCAGAGGAAGAATTTGTAAACAAAGAATCCGTAGTCCAGACAAACGAACAAGATAATGTACTCGAAAAAGTAATTTCCGAGTCTCAAAATGAACAAGTCGAAGCACTTCCAATGAGAGCAGAGTTCATCTACAGCGCAGGCATACCAGATTCACGCTGCCCTAAATACGACGACCCATTCCGTCCCGTCCACCTACCTCATGCTTATGATTGTGGCAAATTTCAAAAATGCTTCGATGGCCGAGCCTACGTACTGGATTGTCCTCCTGGTCAACAGTTTGGCGTGAAAATTAATCGTTGTGACTTCCCACAGTTTGCGCAGTGTATACAGTATAAGCAAAAGAACTTATCGAAACGACTCGCCAAAGCCGCAGATTACGAATATGATTACAGTTACGAGGACGCCATTCCCTTGGACTCGAATGAGTGGACTGATGAACAGCGGGAAATGATCGCTGGTGTGAGTGATATCCGTTGCCCAAGAACTGATGACCCTGACTTTCCTGTACATATAACACATCCCAAGGATTGCGGCAAATTCTACAAGTGTTACGACGGTCGTGCGTATCTTATCATGTGCCCTCCGGGTCAGCACTGGAGTGTGCGGTTCGATCGTTGCGATTATCCGAAGGTGGCCAAGTGCACCATTCGACCGTAACTACGAACGAGTTGAAGTTAGTGAGACCCATGAAAAGTGTAGTTGAATAGTTTTAATGTACATATTTATTGACAGCTAGAAATAAAATTGATTGACATGCTAAGTGATTCCATTTACTGTTTCAACATAAATAAACTATATCTCCAAAGCATCTAAAATCAGAAAGAATTGTTGTTATTTGATGCTTAATCAATAAATATGTACTTGATTGGCTAAATCGAAGGAGAATAGTATTGTACTCTTTTTTATTAACGATTTAAGCTTATTAACATTACTGTTTTGATAATTCTACCTGTGATTTTCACCCTCATTTTACTCAATACTACCCATAATCGCATATTCCTCCCGTTTTCTATGATATTTTCTATCTAAATGGGACAGATTTGCGATCATAGGCAGTATAGGGACCTTATCTCCTACATCATATATTCATATGAGTGTCCGACTACTTGCTCTTCCAAGGAATATTAGGTTATTTTGTTTATTTTTGTCGGACCCTTGGCACCGTAGAGAGCCAGATCACGAATGACAAAAACGAACATATTTCGTCGTTTCTCGTCTTTCCCATATACTGCCTTAATAAAAAATCTAATTATGTGTGCACAATTTGAGGTGGTAATCCGTAAAATTACGGATATTGCAGTATGCAGTACCGTCTTTACGCATGGGCATACTGGGCCTGGGCGAAAGGCCCCGGAAATTTGGGGGACCCGAACTTAGGATGAATATAAAATCATTCTAAGAGCTATATTCCAAAAATTAACTGCATTCAATTGTTTATAACACTTTAGCGTGTGAGTAACAATGGATCGGCAGCAGCTCGGAATCACATACACTGCTGGCCAATAAAATAGGTGTGAGATAAAAATACATGAAATTTTGAGTTTTCTCTAAAAATATTTTTTTATTCCGATATTTTATAGTTAGGCACAGTCGTAAATATGAAAAAGAACACTTTTATTTGTAAATTAATTGTTATGCTTTACCGGAACTCTCTCTCTTCCCCATGAAATCCAAAAAAGCACCTGGTCAATGAAATAGGTGTATTGTAATCCATTGCATTAAAATTTTTCAAATCCAATGATTTTAAGACTTTAATATTTTTAACAACTAGTAGCCTGTGTAACCTCCCTTATTCAACCAAATTTTATCCATTCGCCTTGGCATTGAGTCATTCAAACGCTTATAATTTTCCGTTGGCATAGTGTACCATTCCTTTTAAATTGCTTCCCACGAACGACCCTTATTTCTGAAATTTTGACCGGATAACTTCTTTTTAAGTACATTCCGTACATTTTCCATGGGATTAATGACAGGAGATTGGTAGGGTCCGAAATTATAGTCACTTTATTATCCCGAAATCATTCCTTTACATACTTCGATGTGTGTTTTCGATCAATATCTTGCTGAAACTGCCATATAAAGGCACGTTATATTTGGCATAGGACTGCATGACATCCTTTAGGATGTCCATCCTTTAGCCTTGCATTCGAATCTTGCCATTATAGTGGTGTTGCGAAAAATAGGACCTGCGCCATTCCACGAAAAGTAGCCCCAAACCTCATTGTTCTCGCCTTCGTGCTTTACCATATTTTGCGTGTGTCACAGATCAAACTTTTTGCACTTTGGACATCTAACGTTTCGTTGTGCATCGGAGGAAAACAGGTTTATCTTTGATTCATCCCTCCGAAGGATATGTCGCCATTTTTTTTATGCCTTCTGAACCAGGCCCATTAACGGTGTTGAAAAGTAAATTGCATATTTCTGCGAAGTCTTTTGCTTCGCAATAGTGGAACCTTTTTAGCAATTCTTTCTGGAAGATTGGAGTTTTACAGCCTACGGCGAACTGTTCTCGGACTTACCACATTTCCAATTTGTGCTGTAATAGTCCTGGATGACGCGAATGGATCATATTTCGCTAATAATGAAATACAATGGTCAGCTGCTGTAGATGTTCTCTTGGGTTTTTTTTTGCGTGTTTTCTTTTTCAAAGGTTTTAAGGCATTTGTAAAGAAGTTTTCGGAATGCCAAAGTGTATTCGCGATTTATTTGTACGTCTTATCTTCTTAAACAAAATTTCTTAGCAAAACTAGTTCCACTCGAGTACAGTGAGATGCTCGACCTATTCTATAAGAAATCTTTGACTTATTCAACATTTAAATACATTTATTAGCACGCAGAATACAAACTTTACCAAATTAAACCTATAATGGTACTGAGTAAAATAATAACCAGTTAATATATTTCACACACCTATTATATTGACCACACAAAAAAGCCTGTGGCAGTTTTGTTTTGCATCTCGACAAAGATTGCAAATATAATCAGCGCCAACAACCCACTAGTAACTTGACAGATACCAAGGCTTGTGTGTGCGGTAGGTGTGAGTGAGACTGCTGTAACTTGGTATGTGTAATTGAGAGAAAAAGAAAATAATCTATAACACACCTATTTTATTGGCCAGCAGTGTATTGTGCTGTATCCCGTGTGAACAAGACGTTTAAAGAGCATCTGACATCCAAGCGGAGTGATTGTAGCAGTAGGGAACGACGCATTGCATTCCCACGATGGTATTGAACCAATTCAAGTGTCAATCTAATATTTCGATTAATGTTTTAATTTATTTTGTTTTTAATGAACCGTTTTGAACAGCACGTGTATAAAGCTTGAAAGGTACCGAACAGGAGCAGAAACCAGAGAACAGTGCTAGAACTTGCACAAAGGAGCTGTACAGAAAGTGGAAGCGGAATAGTTCTAAATTTACTACCAAATCCTTGTTTGGCAAGTGATCCGCAGATGTGACAAGTATTTAGTTATTCATCACATCTGTGACCGTCAACGCAAAAATATATAATGTTATTTTCGTAAAATCTCAAAAAAGTTTAAAAGTGTGATTGAAAGTCCAAATCGACCCTTTCATGTTTTAAATCTGATTAAGGAATCAAGGCATTTGGCGTGCCTTCAAGGATATTTGACATTAGTGGGATATATGTAGCATGGCAATGAACATTCAATGGAAAAATGTCATATTCACGTGGAATTTGTTTGAATTTAATTTGAAACACCACATGAAATGCGTTTTATTGGATTTTCATATTAAATTGAAAGGAAAATCTGTTTTTACCTTTTAACATACGGAAGAACATGAAAGTGATGCTAAATTGCATATAGTTTTATCTTGTAGATTATTCTCAGTATATTCGTAGCAGATTTCTATACTTTTGATTCGAAACGTCATATGTAATAATTTTAAACAAACTGAGTTTATTACGCAAATACAAGCTGAGCATTGACTCTTTATCATCTACAAATAATAGAAAACCTATTTTAATCCACCTAGCGGTGCAATTGTGCCTTTCTCAATCATGAATCACGAGAATGTGTGCGTTGTTTATATTCATTAAAAGCTTTTAAATGCATATATTACATTTTATTATTATACATCACATGACAACTATATACAGGAAAATAAATCATTATTCGAGGTCTAAAATTTTGAAAAAGAAAAAACAGCCACGGTAATATTGAACTGAAAAAAGGTGCAAAATCGGCAAAGTCCCAAAAAGTCGATTTTTATAAAAAAAATTTTTTTTCGAGATAACATAAAATCTCGACGTTTCATGCATTTTAAAGATGTATGGCATCAAAAATACGAATTCGATTTCTGAAATTTCATGAGGTCCCCCCTTTGAAAAAAAATTTGAGTTCCGGCTTATATGGGAATTTCATATGTGACCGGACGGTTTAGTCTATATTTCCGGAACCATATAAGCGATCCGTACGAAATTTTATAGACATCTATGGGGATATTATAGCTATCATTTGGGACTAAGTTTGTGAAAATTGGCCCAACCATTTCCGGGAAACTGATGTGAGTTCGTAAATTTTGAAAGATGGCCGCTTTTCCCGGGCACTTCCGGAACCGTCTATGGTGGTTAATGTAGTCAACGAAGGTTTGGTTGGCCGTCGGTGACCTAGAACAGCAAATTTAAGTTGTTTGAGAGACATTTTAGCGAAATTTTTACCTTTTTTGCTTTCATCGGAGTATCGGTTTGAATCACAATTTGCTATGTGATCGCACGCCACAACCTGTTACTCCGGAACCGGAAGTCGGATCGGGATGAAATTAAATAGCCATTTACGGGGACGCAATACCTTTCATTTGAGGCCAAGTTTAGTCGAATCGGTCTAGCCATCTCCGAGAAACCGATGTGACTGTTATTCTGAATTTAGATACTTCCGCCGGGGCTTCCGGAACCGAGGATGGTGGCCAATGTGGCCAAATAGACTTTGAATGGATGTTAGTGACCTAATACTACAAATCGAAACAGTTGTGGTCATATTTTGGAAAAATTTTCACCTTTATACATTCATTGCAGAATTTATTAAAATCGACATTTTCTGCGTGTTCGTACTTATCACCCTGTAATTCCGGAACCGGAAGTCGGATCCATTAGAAATTCAATAGCAGCCTATGGGAACGTTGCACCTTTCATTTGAGACTAAGTTTGTCAAAATCGGTTCAGCCATCTCTGAGAAAAATGAGTGACATTTTTGGTCACATACACACACACATACACACACACATACATACATACACACATACATACACACACACAGACATTTGCCGAACTCGACGAACTGAATCGAATGGTATATGTCACTCGGCCCTCCGGGCCTCCGTTAAAAAGTCGGTTTTCAGAGCAATTGCAATACCTTTCTATTGAGAAAGGCAAAAAGGTGCGAAATCGGCAAAGTCCCAAAAAGTCGATTTAAAAAAAAAAAAAAAATTTTCGAGATAATATAAAATCTCGACGTTTCATGCATTTTAAAGATGTTTGGCATCAAAAATACGAATTCGATTTCTGAAATTTCATGAGGTCCCCCCTTTGAAAAAAAATTTGAGTTCCGGCTTATATGGGAATTTCATATGTGACCGGACGGTTTAGTCTATATTTCCGGAACCATATAAGCGATCCGTACGAAATTTTATAGACATCTATGGGGATATTATAGCTATCATTTGGGACTAAGTTTGTGAAAATTGGCCCAACCATTTCCGGGAAACTGATGTGAGTTCGTAAATTTTGAAAGATGGCCGCTTTTCCCGGGCACTTCCGGAACCGTCTATGGTGGTTAATGTAGTCAACGAAGGTTTGGTTGGCCGTCGGTGACCTAGAACAGCAAATTTAAGTTGTTTGAGAGACATTTTAGCGAAATTTTTACCTTTTTTGCTTTCATCGGAGTATCGGTTTGAATCACAATTTGCTATGTGATCGCACGCCACAACCTGTAACTCCGGAACCGGAAGTCGGATCGGGATGAAATTAAATAGCCATTTACGGGGACGCAATACCTTTCATTTGAGGCCAAGTTTAGTCCAATCGGTCTAGCCATCTCCGAGAAACCGATGTGACTGTTATTCTGAATTTAGATACTTCCGCCGGGGCTTCCGGAACCGAGGATGGTGGCCAATGTTGCCAAATAGACTTTGAATGGATGTTAGTGACCTAATACTACAAATCGAAGCAGTTGTGGTCATATTTTGGAAAAATTTTCACCTTTATACATTCATTGCAGAATTTATTAAAATCGACATTTTCTGCGTGTTCGTACTTATCACCCTGTAATTCCGGAACCGGAAGTCGGATCCATTAGAAATTCAATAGCAGCCTATGGGAACGTTGCACCTTTCATTTGAGACTAAGTTGGTCAAAATCGGTTCAGCCATCTCTGAGAAAAATGAGTGACATTTTTGGTCACATACACACACACATACACACACACATACATACATACACACATACATACACACACACACAGACATTTGCCGAACTCGACGAACTGAATCGAATGGTATATGTCACTCGGCCCTCCGGGCCTCCGTTAAAAAGTCGGTTTTCAGAGCAATTGCAATACCTTTCTATTGAGAAAGGCAAAAAGATAATAACTTATTACATGTTAAATTAATCTTAAGACAAAATGTCACATATAGTCTACCAGTTTTGTAGATGTGATGTTTTGCGTTGTGATGTTTTACCAAGTCAACTGTAGACAGCATCTTTTTCAAATGCCAAATCTCATATCTATACTCTCGATTGCAATACAGCACTGGAAATATATCACATCTACAAGCCCGCCTGTCAAAACGTCATAGTTAAATGTGCCATCTACAAGCGATGTTGCCAAGACCACATGTGTGAAAGAGCCTAATTCCAAAAGTGATTGGCAAAATGTTATAAAATAATTATTACCAATTATCTTTATATTATCATCGGAAAAAACATGTAATATGATTTTTCGATCCTGCAATCAGTGAATGCTGAGGTAATTGTTGAATTGATAGCATTCTATGTGATTTAAAAATTAAATAAATTTAAAAGTTACAAGGAAGTGTTTCCACGCGATTTTCTCCATTTGACATTTGGTCGGTGTTAAGACCGGACTAAGTCGCAAAACATCAAAAAATGAGATAATTATAGCAATGGATACAGACTCTTGCCAGATTTGAAATATGTAACAATAAACAAGAATTACGGCAAAAATTTATTTCCAATCATAATGTAAAGGAAGCTGCGATTCAAACTTTAAACTCGTTTTTCTCGAAATCAATATTTTGTCACTTAGTCCGGTCTGACTTAACACCGACCATTAATGTTTGATATGCTGTTCTAGAAAACAGAACTAGATTTACAAATATATTCTCTTAGTGTATAGTTTCATTTAACAGTTTGCGCTCGATCAGCCGGTCGGAATCTAGTACCGCAATCTAACAAGCTAGAACTGTTGGTCGAATGCGATACGTAATGACGCGGTTTAGTCGAAACGACTCCAAAACATTTCAAATCGAGTCACTCGAATCGAGATGCGGAATGCCGCCCCTATGGTCTCAAATCTTAATACATCTATTGGATTTAACTACCCAGCTGTAGCGCAATTGTGCAATTTCGAGTTTTCGGCCGTTCTTACATAGACGACACCGAGTTTGGACGACTGAAACTAAGAGACATACTAAATTTCTTATCCAATGCGGTAAAGAGCTTTAGGCTTACTCGTAGGCGATTTGAACTACTTGTGAATTTAACTTATCTGCTGTTTTTCTTCGTACTGTTAATTCTACACACTTCCAATTGTACTTCCTCCCTCCTCCTTCTCCATTTCTTTCGCTCAGGAAATGATGAGAAGATGTGGCAAGGCACAAATCTCCGACTACATGCGGGGAAGGTGCCATTTGAGCCAATATATTCTGATTCCTGATTCGTCTTATCTCTGATTCTGTTCAAGAAACACTTGAAAGCACATGCATTGGTTTCTTGTTTGCCCAAAGCGTCAATGTTCAAAGCCAAAGATACATTTCCGTTCATAGTCCTATACTTTGATTGATCCAATGGTATATCCTGAACATATACAGCAGAAGTCAGCAGCATTCATCGATGTTTTAATCCATCGTTTCAGAACCACCATAATTTCCAAAGAATAATTTAAAATTTCCCATTCAAACGTGATAAGGTTGAATATTATTATATTTGTAATGGCAGCCCCAAGTGTAATCCCATTACTCCGGTTATGTCACAGATATTACCCATCCATCTATTTTTACATTAAAATTGTTATTATAAAATTGTTATTATAAATCCCATTTTACAGGATCTCGGTCTATCTCTTCATCGCGTTAAAAAAAATTCCGCAAATGGCTCATTTTTCGCGCTCTATGCTGGTGTCAAGGATGCAAAATGCCTACCTTTTCTGCGGCTGTAATTTTTCTGCCTACATTCTCATTTCTCTCTTGATGCTGCTGTCATTCGCTAGTGCAGGACGCCCAGCGCTGTACGGCTGCCTGTGTGCAAAGCAGTAACATGACAAAAAACTACTGTCCCCAGTACAGCCACCAGACGCGAGCGGTACAGCTTCTCTTTCCTTATTTTACATTTTTTAATATTTTCAATCTTTTTAATATTTTGATTCAAAAATTACGACAATGAATGCGGCTTATTTACGCCACGGCCGGCATCAATGCTTTCGTGTGCGGGCCTCTCCCTTTGACTATGGAGAGAAAAATGTACAAAGCGAGAGAACAAACTTTACTACGCCACACTCTCATCGAGCAGTCGGAGTACAGCAGCAAAACAAAAATGTATTCTACTGCTGTACGGGAAAATGTACTCTGTGTGGCTACCGTTCTGACAAGAGCTGTAGTGATGCGTCGCTGTAGCGGGCTGTACGGCTTGTACAAATGTAAATATACCGAAAAAAATGTAGTTTATCGGTACCGTTGGCATCCCTGGCTGGTGTAACCCCTGCAGTACGATATACTTCAAGGTTTCTGGACATGAAACACCACAATTTTTACTGCCAACCAAACTCTCGCAATTTTATGTGCTTTTGTAAGATTTTGTGCTACGATAGGTAATCAAACTTTTTATAATTCCAGTAAATTTTTGAACATTTTCGTAACTTGACAAAGGTTTGCCTTTAATATGGCCCAAAATGTCTTGGTATTGCGGTGTTTTGAAATATTATCATTATGGTTCGGTTCTATTTTAAAACGGCATCAACACTGGAACCGCACGCCTAAAAATATGAAAATAAAAATCGTAGTGTGCAGTATTTGAAGAAAATAGGCACGCTCAATTGAATTTATCTCTATTCTCAGTTCGGAGCCCATGGGCAGAAGCGGATCCAGGAAAAATTTCGAAGGGGGTCCGAAATTTCGATTTTGAAATGTTCATTGTACAATACGTAATGTGAATTACCCTCATTTAATTAAAATCAGTTTTGGAGGTCGAATCGGGTTTGGAATGTTTTTGAATTTAGAATGAATTTAAAGTAGAAACTCAGTCTGTTTCTATCCACCAACGACGCTGGTCACGTTCAAAGCAGCTCCCCGTAGCGTTCGGTTCGTGCACGCTAAGCTATAGAAACCATAAACAAAGAAAGCACCGTTATTGTTGTGAGTATTGTATGCATTTTGTTGGTCGAGATATCCCAGCCTGTGTACGATGAGTTCACCTTGAGGCGCTGTTTAACAGCAGTCATTGACTTCAAAACATGTGGATTTCGCCCGCCCGTGCGGGAAGTGGAACGTTTGCTACAGGAGAAAATGTGTATCGGCAGATATGATGTTAGACTCGTTCAATTGCATCATGTTCGCAATGTGGTATTGGTGCAGCTCGGTGCTCGTGTTTCACTAGATCAATTTGTATACAGCAACAATATGTGTCATTTCATTGAACATGATAATGTTAAGCTCAAGGTCCCAATTTATATGGAGGACAATGCAGTTAACGTTAAACTACACGATTTGTCTCCTGGTACACCTGATAGCGCAATTCGCAGATTCATGTCGTAATATGGCGAAGTGGTATCCATTAAAGATGACGTTTGGAGAAATTTCTTCCCCGGCATTTCCAACGGCGTTCGAGTGGTTAGAATGCGACTAAAACGCCCTATACCCTATACTATCATTTGTGTCCAGTGTCACCTGGCACCCTCTATGCACAGACCACATTGTGCACATATGACCAACAAACTGCCACTTGTCAGTTCTGTGAAAAATCTGCGCATTATGGACAACCGTGCGTGGAAACCCTTACGAAACAAAAATCACTTACAACCAACAAACCCATCTCGACTTCAAAGCCAACAACTAAAGCACAAACAAATGTCCAACAAGTAGTGACAGTTAAACAACAAACGAATATAGAATCAACACCTAGTACTCCAATAGCAACAAACATCACCACCAAACAAAATAAGACAACAAGGAGGAAAGCTTCACGACCATAACCAGCAAAACGAAGAAGTGCAACAAAGCTATTGACCGCAACCTTCAAGACAACAGCAGCGATGAAACTATGGACGAAAGCGACGATCAAGGCATCAGATTGAATGACCCCCAGGCGTTGTCTGGCGACGTCGACAATGCTCCACCGCCCAAGAAAAGAATCTCCGCTCGCAAAAGTAAATTGCGTGCGAAGGATTCAAAGGAAACACATTGAAATATGATTTTTAATATTTATTTTACTGTAAATATATAAAAAAGACCCACGGCTCACGCAACGAGCCGTGTCAAATAAACGAATTAAAAAAAAGGAAAAAGTAGAAACTATTTTAAAATTTCTCAGGAAGTTAAAAACTTTCCGCGGGGAGGGGGGGTTGAACCACCAAGGCCCTCCCCCTGGATCCACCACTGCCCATAGCCATACACACCAAAAAATAATGAAATTTAAACAACATGTAAATCAATACGAATGTAAATATACAAAGCATGAATCTAAAATTTAATTGAAAATTACATTAAAATCCATGCACACAATTTGACATTTCCATTCGTGTAATATGTCATTCATTTTACAGCAATGTTCGAATGAAAATACATTGAAGTGCAGGTTTTCCGTTAAATAAAAATGTAATTTTCAATCCACGTGTAAAAATATAATAAAATTCATTGAAGAAACCATGACAAATCGTGTGTATTGGTGGAACTTAATTTTACATTTATAATAATGCCCCAAATATGTCCATGAAAATAAACTTAAAATTACAAAATATTACAGTGTGCCCGTGGGTAAAGACTGTATATACTGATTTTAGAATTTACTTTCTAAATACTGTAGACTCGAATCTAGATATGAAATCAATATAAATCAACACACCAAAAAATAGTTTTATTGTTGACGTAATTTCAAACATGGCACGAGTTAACAAACCGTAATTCACGAAATGACGAGATATTGCCGTCATCCGTTTAATTTAACATGAAATATGTACTTTCCATGCGCAGATCCATAAAAATACGCTTATCCACATTTAAAAGCAAACGCCGTATGTGGAGTAAAATCACAGTTTACGAAACTCACCGTCATGTAGAATTAAAATCAATCGTATAACTAGGTAATTTTGATGCTCGCATATGTCAGGATCAGGAGACACGAGTTTTTCTAGGTGTGAAGTTGGGTTGCATATTTGAGGTGAGCGATTTAGCCCAAATTTAAGTTTCCAAAATTTAAAGAAATTGAATCCAATCCAAATTCGAGTGGTACTCATGCTCGGTTTGGGATTTATTTTTAAAGAACGCGACTCAAAAATTAATTACTTCGCAAGCACCTGACCTGACTCGACCTTGAGAATGTTCAATATGCAGTAGCAATGCAATGAGTCATGCATATTGCCTGACTCGAACACTAAATATAGCAATAAAAAGTTTTTGCAGTAGTGTAATATTCCGCCTAACTAGAGGTCCCATTTGTTCTCATCACTGTTCCGTATACGTTTTCAATTTTAAATCACTAATCTAGATTTAAGGTGCTGTCGGAATATCGCTCTGAGACATCCAAAATAAATTGGCCTCACACCGCTTGTAACATTTTAATATATTTGCCCTTCTTCTCTTTCTAGTTTCGAATCAAATATTTTTAAAAGACATCTTTGTACAACTGTTTCAAGGTCTATTATTGAAATTATTGAAAATGGTAATTATTCTAAAGTTCTCATGTGGCATCCATACTGGAAGCGCTGTCAGAACAAACTAATTTCAAAAACGAACTGCACATATCGGAACCTAGTATACCCTTTGTTATTCAGCTAGTAGAAATCAACCCAGTATTCAAAGGGGTGGTGACATGTTTCCAGTAAAGGTGAAATTGAACCTAATTGTTTATTTACTCTATGAGTCGCTTCGTTTTGAGTTTTCGATAAGTTATCAGTGTTCATTAGTTTACTTCTCGATAACTGAATGCCTAGAATTGATCCTATAACACCGAAAATCAATTTTAGACATTTACATGTAAGACACAAACCAGGTCTGTTGCAAAATGGATATAGAGTTAGGTGCTGACAGAACTTGTATATATTCTTGAATTCTTTTGTACTTTTACTCAAAAGAATCCAATCATGATAGGTAAGACCAACACAATTTTGATATTTACAGTCAAGTGTGATTTTTTTTATTCTCAGCTTTTCTGGTTATCACATCGATCTTAGCGCTGGCATCAGCGCGTGTTAAGTATCCCGTTGGAGTTTCTCCAGATTCCAGATGCCCCCGATTCGATGATCCGGATGAAATAATTCTGCTGCCTCATCTGAATGACTGTTCCAAATTTGTGACTTGTTTGACAGGATTGGGTTATGAAATGAGCTGCCCGGAAGGATTGGAATTTTCCGTTGAACGTACAACTTGCGACTATCCCGAATATGTGCAGTGTCATACAATGAACAACATACAGGTGCCTGTTGCTAGTAACGGATTCAATATACTACAATTACCACAGAAACCTCCATTGGAGCTGAACCAAGGATGGGGACCATTAACGGAAACAAACGTCAATCACGTAGAAAATTTACCGGCACTTGAACCAGAGCAAAATGAAGCAGTTGTACATCATGCAATAACAGTTAGTGTTGATCCGCGTTGTCCTCGGACTGACAATTATCGTAAACCCGTTCATTTACCAATGTTTGAAAGCTGCACCAAGTTTCTGAAATGTGCTGGAGGTAAAGCATTTGTGATGGATTGCCCCGCTGGACTTGAATTTAGCCCGCGATTGAACAGATGTGACTACCCTGGACGTGCAAAGTGCAGTCGTTGAAATGCTACAAAAAGATGCATAATCCAAATTATTCGGTTATTGATAAACATTCGTATGTATGTATGGAAGGTATTCGCCGGGGGTGACTGAATTCTACAAGCGTCCCGCAATTTTATTTTATTCAGAAATGATGAGCGCATTTTGAGGTTTACAGCTTATATAAAAATGGCAATAAAGTCCTTTAAACATAACAAACTCCGAACATATAATTTGAATGAGACACCGGAACATAGACGTGCACATAAAGGAGGGGGTGGCTTGAACAGCTAAAATACTTTCAGTTATGACCCTTCATTGTCAGTTTGATTTTTGGTCGGGGGTTCGATTGTAAAACAGTTATTTTGTTTGGTTATTGAAACTTACGATATTTTATTTATTCCCAAAATTCAAAAAATTGCTTCCCAAAAAAAACGCAAGCAGATTGTGAAATTCGAAATTAAACTTTGGTGTTAAAAAAATTACAATTAAAAGTTGTATAAATTTTCAAATAACAAAAATATTGCAAATATTTCGAATTATGACAAAAGTTTTCACGAAGATATTTACGGGTACCTAAACAATAAAACTAAAACATTTATTGCAAAATTCACCACTTTGTAAAAAAGGGGGGTAGGGGTCACTTCATAAATTTTTGCTCAACTTTTAAAATCTCTACCGTCTGTTTTTCCGAGATTTTGGAGCGGGACCCTGACATTGATTAATCGACAAAAAATGCATCAATTAATTAATAAGCATTTATATAAGACTATGAAAAATTTTAAGATGGCCATTTTCATTGATATCTTCCCTGTAGAACCACCATACAAACTTTGGTTTTAAATTTGTGAAGCCCCGTTCTACTTTTTTCAAAAATTTCTTCACCAGGGTGTTTCATGTAACCCCAAACTCTTGCTAATTTTTTAGTTCTGCTCTCCGTTCTTGTATTGAACAATGAAGTTAAACGCCTGATTGGGGTTGTAGAAACACATTGCGAAGCTTTTTATATTTCTTATAAACCTTATCTTATAGAAAAACCTGTTTAATCCACCTAGTGGTGTAATTGTGCCTTTCGAATTTCACCAAACTATAATTCCATGGCTGGTTATGTTCAATATAAAATTATATATTATATAATTTGGTGGTAATGTCTATTACATTCCACAGTGGTCCAGATCGCTAATTTAGGAGGAATTTTTACTTTCTGACAAACCTGTATAATTTAGCCGTATCATGTCTTAGGATGAATTTATGTACTTTAGAAGATGCTTCTTTTTATTGGAATAGTTATTAGGGTGGTTCTAATTTATCTAAAATACGAAAATAAACTTTTTACTGATGAAAGATAGAGCTCCACAGTCTTCCACAAAGTTGTAAAGTAACTTATTTTGAATAAATTTGTTGAACATATTAAAGCTCTATCTCTTTTAGTTTTTGTTATACAAGAAATTTAAAAAAAAAGATTAGGGTGTTCCTGAAAAAAACGTTTTTTTAGTATAACTTTCGTATCTTTTACTTTTTGTTAACACAACCTTTGAACAGCTTATTGAAAACTTCAAGCCGAGTATTTTTCTCCAAGACACCGAAGGTCTAACTTTTTTCTTTAAAAAGTTATGGACACTTTTCGTTAAAAAAATAGCCTATTTCAAGGCTCAATATCGCTGATGCGGGCACCTAAAATTGAATTCTGTTTCCACCACATGAAAGACCATACTTATTAGTATATTTGAGCAAAAATTGGCGAATACGATATTTTTTTAAAATTTGCAATTTAGATTTAAAGTTTGTAGTTTCGCAGGTTCAACGCATTAAAGCATTTACACACATATCGTTGTATTATGAAAAAAGCCACTTTCAAATATCATTTTCTCATCGCAGCAAGCTTTGCATAAGTGAAACGACTGTCAAAAAAGGTTTCTGATTTTATTCGTTTTAAATAAAACTAGTAAATATGGATATTAGTCGAAGAGAGTTGGCGAATTTGCTTATTGCTGGTAAAAAGACAGATGAACTGCTTAAGTTCATTACAAGTAGTAATCCAAATGTAAAATTGAGACTTGTTAATGTTCGAAAGAAATTTTATATTTTGTTAAAACAACCTTTGAACAGCTTTTAGAAAACTTCAATCCACGTTTTTTAATAACTCTGAAAGTCTAACTTTATACTTTCAAAAGTTATGGAAACTTTTCGCTCATAAATAGCCCTTTTTCAAATGTCATTATCTCTGATTGGGGCAAATAAAAGTAAGTTCGGATTGAACCATAGAAAAGAACATACTTTTAAGTATATTTGAGCAAAAATTGGAAAATATTATTTTTTTTAAGCATGTAATTTTAAATTTACTAACCAAAGTTTTAAATTTTATCGCATAGCGACATAAAAGAAATTGCCTAAAGCCTTTGTATTTCCTTTTCTGTTTTGCTTACATATCAACAATACAGAATGTGTTCATTAAAAATAATTTGGCTATGACAACAATTTATGATTAATATAAGGAGAATTTATTCAATGCCAATTAATTCAAAAGTAGATGCATTGCATTTTCAGGTATATCCAGCGGTGCTCGTTGAATTCGACGTTTACATTTAAGAGAAATTATAGGATCTGATGAAACAAGAAGTCTCTTGAAAACGTCATCAAGATTGACGAGTCGATCGAATTTGCGTGCGTGGAATTCTCGGAATCTGCGAATACTTTTATTCCTGGTTTCTTGAACTTCTTCACGTAACGCTTGTCGAATTTTTATTTGTCGTTCCTTAAGCTCGCTGGTATTTTTGCCTACGCGCCAACGCGGTTTTGCTAGAGCTAAACGGTAAGCAATATTCAATAGTAACTCCATTGCTCGTATTAATGCATGTAAAGGTGAAAAAACATATAAACTATCCGGTGGATCGCTGGCTTCCAGTAAAGGATCATTCAATCGCTTTCCGGAGCGTTTGCATATATAACACGCTTGAGACGGTGTGCCTGTTACGTCATTCACTACCTTCGTATCAACCATGGAAAATATGAAGCTTGAACTAATCGGAATCTTGCGCATATTAACATTTACTATAGTCGGGACTAATTCATCGATTTGCTTGTTCATCGCGGCAACTTCATCCTTTGTTAGTTCAGGATTTTCCTTCTTGAAAATTAATTTTACTGGTCGGCACAGGGATACTGAAGATGGAAAATCATTATTCCAAAGAATGTAATCTCTTGACTCATCTTTCCGGCGACTAACTACACGTAAAGGTACTATAGATAGAGCAAATATATGCGAATCGTTATACTCGAATAGTTCTCCATTTTCATCTTCGTCAACGCACATTTGCTTGTATCTATGTTCAAGTGGAAAAGAGACTGTCAGTCAAAGTTTAGAAGAAAAATAATGTTGCCTACCGGGAATGGTTGCTGCTTCCATCGCAGCCCCACTTAAAGATAACAAACGTATTATCCTCAGGATGCAGTGGTAGAACTCCAATATTCAGAAACGAGATGAGTCGTTCCACGGTATGGTTAACAAGAGCTTGAAGGGGAACATACGCACAAGAAGGCTGAACAGAAATTCCTGAAAAAAATTGTTGATTCAGGGACGAATCTTTGAGAATAGTACATACCGATCGGATAGCATAGTTTCTTTTCTTCTACTATTTTATTATACGCGGGATAAATGTCCAAACCCTTCTGCATAACTGAGCTGCGTATGTTTTGGTACTGCGCCTTAGAAAAATCATTTTCACAAATAAATCTAAGTGCCTCCTCCGCAGTAAACGCTTCTGCAATCGGGACAGCCATAGATCCTAAATTCTCTACGGTAGATCTGACGGGACTTTTCGACAATCGTTCGATTTGTCTGCCAACTAAACGGAAACCAGTAGAATTAGCGTTGACGGCTGACGCTAAACCAAGTTCTTCCGTGGAATACTTATCGCGCAACTTTCCTAATCTTTTTATTTTGGCTCTGCGACATATTTCGGAAAATGGTTTCCTCTTTCGGCCATTACCTTTACCTTCGACTTCGAATCTTAGCTTTCCTTCAAGCCACACAAAATTTTCCAGCTCAAACCGAATTTGCGTGCGCTTACTCCGAATCCACAACCTTCTAAATTCCAACATGAAGATTTTTATTTTCTTCCGAGCACTAACAAGTCTCAATTTTACATTTGGATTACTACTTGTAATGAACTTAAGCAGTTCATCTGTCTTTTTACCAGCAATAAGCAAATTCGCCAACTCTCTTCGACTAATATCCATATTTACTAGTTTTATTTAAAACGAATAAAATCAGAAACCTTTTTTGACAGTCGTTTCACTTATGCAAAGCTTGCTGCGATGAGAAAATGATATTTGAAAGTGGCTTTTTTCATAATACAACGA
Organism: Topomyia yanbarensis; assembly: GCF_030247195.1. NCBI lineage: Eukaryota > Metazoa > Arthropoda > Insecta > Diptera > Culicidae > Topomyia > Topomyia yanbarensis. Next base: position 161,213,888 of record NC_080672.1, on the reverse strand, counting down.
TATGTGTGTAAATGCTTTAATGCGTTGAACCTGCAAAACTACAAACTTTAAATCTAAATTGCAAATTTTAAAAAAATATCGTATTCGCCAATTTTTGCTCAAATATACTAATAAGTATGGTCTTTCATGTGGTGGAAACAGAATTCAATTTTAGGTGCCCGCATCAGCGATATTGAGCCTTGAAATAGGCTATTTTTTTAACGAAAAGTGTCCATAACTTTTTAAAGAAAAAAGTTAGACCTTCAGTGTCTTGGAGAAAAATACTCGGCTTGAAGTTTTCAATAAGCTGTTCAAAGGTTGTGTTAACAAAAAGTAAAAGATACGAAAGTTATACTAAAAAAACGTTTTTTTCAGGAACACCCTAATCTTTTTTTTTAAATTTCTTGTATAACAAAAACTAAAAGAGATAGAGCTTTAATATGTTCAACAAATTTATTCAAAATAAGTTACTTTACAACTTTGTGGAAGACTGTGGAGCTCTATCTTTCATCAGTAAAAAGTTTATTTTCGTATTTTAGATAAATTAGAACCACCCTAATAACTATTCCAATAAAAAGAAGCATCTTCTAAAGTACACAAATTCATCCTAAGACATGATACGGCTAAATTATACAGGTTTGTCAGAAAGTAAAAATTCCTCCTAAATTAGCGATCTGGACCACTGTGTACCTAGCTACAATGGCTCGCCATCCACGACTTGATGAGCTACGTGTCGACACTAAACTTGAAACAAAACAATATATCATACTTAATCAGTTTAATCAGCATTAGATCAACGGTGTCTTCTTGTTAACTTATTTTGGCATGCGGGGGGTAGTGTACGAGGAACATGAAAACCCCATAAACCACAGCCACTACCATCCAGATGATTTTGGTATGCCGGGTAGGTGAAGCCGATAAGAATGTAAGAGTTATTGCTCTGTAGGTAGTGGAATGGGGTGATAATCTGAGGGGGATGTGATGGAGAGGAATCTGGTTCAATGTGCGGGGGGACGGTTTGAGGGGATGGTTGTGCAATATGTGGGGGAGTCCCCGTCAAACACCCCTGCTAAAATCCATAATACCTATTCAAATAAAAATGGCTTTGATTAAGTTGACGATCTACAAAGTAATGACAAAACCTTTCTATATGAGAGGAAAAAAGTAAGTATTACGATGGTACAGGTACCGTAAACCGGGGTGACATTGATCACTTTTCGAAGTAATCATTACATATTTTTAAACGCAATACATTTTTTTCAAGTTTAATATTTTTTAACCATGTACTGATGTATGGAGAACAATTTTGGATGGTTTTACCTAAAATTGTCCGCTTACAGCAATTTTTTCAAAAATGATTTCAAGTTGAACTCCATTTTGTGTTCCGGGGTGACTTTGATAACCTGCATGTTCACCCACATTAAATTATTGATGTCAATGTTTTTCATTCAAATGTTTGTTTAAACTAATTCTGGAAAGATACGCATTGTGAAATAGATGTTAATTAGTACGATACAAAGTATTTCAATGTACTGTAAAATTCGAGTAACCAAAATTCGTTTAATTTGTGTCCAACTAGAATAAAAGATTCTGAAAACCTTTAAAACTTCTAAAATTGTTTTGTTTCTATGTTTTATCAATGTACAAAAGTTTAACCCACTTTAACAAGTTGGAATCACAGAGAACAGACATCCATGATCGAACAAAAATATTAAAAAACGTGTGTAAACATTTGAATTAATATACGATAAACACTAGCGCCGCCACACCAACCTATCCCAACTATCCGTCAAATCCATTCCGGAACCGGTTCAAAATCCTGAATGGATTCAGTATGGAATCTTGCTCAAAGAAAACAACCGATTCCGACTCTATCGGTTGATGTATTTGAGCTGGAATTCATGCTGGAAGTCCGAACCGGTTCCGGACTAGTTTGACTGGGTAGAGGAATAACCGCTGTCAATTCTGTCGAACTCAGCCACAAAAAACATGACGACAGTAGCGCACCTGGTTTAGATATCTCAACTACCTTCGAAACAAGTTTTAAGATATTTGTAATTTTACCTCTTTGTTAAAACTGTTGTCCCCCATCTTGTAAATAGAATTGTATCCCTAGTTTTAAAACACCGGTGAAATTTTTCATAAATATTTGTTCCCCCTTTTGTGTACCAAACTATATTGTTAGTTTTAAGATAACTGTAAATATTTCCTGAAAACTATTACTATTGAATTCCTTGTTTTAAAATTTTCCATAAAAAAAATTTTTTGCCCCCTATCTTGTATATAGAATCTTATTTCTAGTCTTAAGATAGCTGTAAAATTTTTCTCTTTCATAAAAAAAAATATTTCAACATTGTAACCACCTAGTTTTAAAATATCCAAGATGTAAAAGCAAAAGAATTTGGCACCGCCAAGCTAACGCATTTGTGCCTATTAAATAAACGAAATGAATAAAAAAAAATAATACCTTCGAAACCGTTAGAAATTTTACACAAGTTGAATGCTGAAGATGGACGTCTGTTCTTTGTGTTGGAATATTGTACAATAAAAAATGTTGTGAATTTTAGCTTAAAATAATTTGAAATAATTACCAACTAGTTTCATAAAAAATGTATTAAAAATAGGCAAACTCTTAAAACTAAATTTAACATATCCCAATCTAAAGGAAAATAAAAACTCGCTTGTAATTTATTACTCTTGCTCAAATCTGAGATTTATTTGTTTTATAAAAAATAGACACTATACGAAGTTTCGTAAAAATCAGGTAAAGTCGGCTTTTTGTAGTTTTTGTGCCCAAAAACCGAACAATGTACTCAAAATGTATAACAAATCAGTATTTTATAAGTTTAGAGTAAAAATCATTTCAATTTAAAATGACTATTCTGATTTAATAAGCGAACTACGAAAAAAGTTTCGAGTGATCAAAGTCACCCCGATGATCAAAGTAACCCCGGTTTACGACATACGGCAAATTTCTATGTGACCAACGTCTAAATCCACAAAAGAAAGTCAGATCAGTATGAAATTCAATAGCAGTCAATTGAAGCATTGCATCAATCATGTCAAATATGGAAGTCGGTGGAAATCGGCAAAGAATTTTCTGAGAAATAAATGTGAAATTGACTCTGAATGTTGGCAGGTCCTCCGAGGCATCAGAATCGTTCTAGGTGGCCAATGCGATTAAATCAATTGCGGGCCTGCAAATATAAGTAATTTAACCCATTCATGTTGTTTGTGGACAACAACGTTTTTAAACAGCTATAACTTTTGATTGAGGCAAGATTTGCTCACAAAACCAAGTAAGGCTAATAAATGTGTCTATTGCCTTTCATTTGATTATTAATAGTTACAAAGATCAGCTCTAGAATTGAAGTTATTGCAATTCGTCTGATTGGAATCCGATGGCGCAGTGCTGCCAGAGACAGTTTACATTGACGACATAAAATGAGTTTTTCATATATCTTCGTTATGTTGCAATATTATTAAAGACTGATAAAACTTATCAATTTAGACTGTCTTTGGTTACGTTTTCCACACAAGTGGGCTATTGTAAATATTCTAGGAGAATTGTATTGAGCACTGGAAGGTAAAAATTGAGCAGCTTCTGGCACTGCGAGGGAAGCACCTATCTTTATGAAAAAAGGCTTTTCGCGTTTCTTGACCCAAACGCTTTCAAGGAAAAATAGTTTTGAAACTCTACATAGCATAGCATAGCATAGCATATACGATTGCACAAATCGTGGGTGGCTGTACAATGATCAGCTAATATTTACCAAGATATCCACCATATCGTATCGCAAGAAAAAAAACATTTGGGATTAACGCTTTTTCTTCATAGTGGAACAAGCATCACAGTGTACACCTGGCCACGTCCTTACAATCGTCGAGGAAGGGAAGGAATGTTAGTTCAACATCTACTTGCGAAAGTGCAGGGAACCCATACTACTTTCATAGAAGTTTCAGGAATAGGAGTTTTTGTTAGTAGGGCAGGTTATTTTTGAGGAGCTTATACGACAACATTTCAGTGCAAAATTGATAGAACTTACCTCGTTTAGCCCGTATTTATTATAAGAAAATTATTTGGATAAAATATCTAACATTGAAAAAATAATATTAAACAATTTCACCTGCTCTCAATTAATTAGGGTGCAAGTATTCCCCTCCATCATCAGTGAAATCGTTGCATGAACTGGTCATTTATAGATGGCGCTACGCTGAACGAGCGAGTGTACTTTTGGCGGCTAGATTCACGCGCATGCATTCAAAGTTATCAGAATGTGACAATAAAATCATAAATCTATTTTCACGCTATTCACACCGATTAACATGTAATTCTATAATAAAAATGCCTAATGGAATGATTGGCTTCGATTTTCCGTCAAACACATTATATACTATTAGAAAACTTTGGAAAATATTGCACGAACAGGAAGACACGTCCGAGCGGTTCGGCAGTGCTGCCACTCTAATAGTTTTGAAACTCTACATGCACTAGAAAAAAGTTCGGCATGAAAGGGTTAAAATTCAATAACTTTCGCATCATCTAGGTACCATTGTGGTACCAATTTATATGGATATTTATTGGCCGCACTTTTCAACAAGTAACCGGAACTGGATGTTGGATTGGAATTAAATTCAATAGCATCCTTTAATTTGAGAAAATCGGCTCGGTCATCTCCAAGTAACCGATGGACTATTATTCATACACACAAACACATACGTACACATATATACCGAGCTCGACGAAGTGAATCGAATGGAATAAGAGTTTCGGCCCTTCGGGACTCTGTCAGAACCTTGATTTTTAGAGTGATTGCATAACCATTCTGTAAAAGAAACACAAAAAGGTTTATATGGAAAATTTAAGTATGATCGGATTTTTTTCGGTTGCAATCAATGTGACTACTATAACCTTCATTTGAGACTAAGATTGGGAGAATCGAGTCAGCAATGTATGAGAAACAAATGTTTAAATTTAATTTCGGGACTTTTGGAGTTCTCAGCGGTTCTCAACGTGGTCAAAGATTGGGTCATGTGACCACATACTTCAACCCGTACACAAGAACCAGAATTCCGACTCCAATGAAATTCAATAGCCATTAATAGGGATGTTATAGTTTTCATTTGAGACTTAATTTGAGAAAATCGACACAGACATTTCTAAGAAGCAGATGTGAATTCAATTCAAGACTTTCCACTTCCAGCCACTTTCCCGAAGCGCCCGATTCCGCCGAAGGTGTCCGAAATGGTCAATGTGTGTTTGATTGGGCATCAGTGAGTTGAAACTTTAAATTCGAGCAATTTTAAATCGAATTTTATGAAGTTTTGCATCTTTTAGATAACATGCTGCTACCAATTTATTTGGGAATTTCATGCGTGACCACATTCTTCACCCCGTGATACCGAGACCGGAAGTCAGAATTAAATGAAATTCAATAGCAGCCTATGGTAACGTTGCACCCTTCCTTTAAGACTAAGGTTAAAAACCTGTTTTAATCCGCCTAGCGGCGCAATTGTGCCTTTCTCATTAATCCAAACTACATGGAAAAAGAATTGTTCCCAAAATCGTGAATAAACTGCCATGAATCCTGGAACAATCAACTAGTTCACAACTTTATGAACATTTTTCATAAAACCTAAGGTTGACTTATGATGATTTTCATAGATATGGGAGCCTTAGATCACAAAATAAAAATATTCTGGATATGTTCTCGTGAACTATTTCACGAAATTCAAAATTGTATTCCTCGATCCATTTAATTCTCGTGAACTAATTCATGATCACTAATATATTAGGTACGATCCAATATCCGTACTAGTGAAATAGTTCACAAAATCATCAAATATTATTCATGTATTCGTGAACTGGTTCATGATATCTAGTATAAATCACAACTCACGTTCATTTTTGTGAAATAGTTAACGTAATCATTAAATATTCTTCATGTATTCGTGAACTGGTTCGTGATGCCTAGTAAGCACAAATAAAAAAATAAAAATGAATAAAATAAACAAGATTTACAATCTATTTTGCGTGCTGGTAATATTTAGATGATATCACTAATCATTTACAATTTCATACAACATGATAATGAAATTTTACCGTGAACTCTTTCACAAAATTTGGAGAATTATTCGTAGAATCATTTTTATTCTATGCACTGTTTTATGAAATGTCCAGCTGCTAGCGACCATAGTAAGAGACACGAACATTAGATAGAAAAAAACTATTGGGACCTCGAACATCATTATTCGTTTGATAAGGTTAATGGTGATGTCTGGATGGAAAACGAAAACTGCGCTGAGAATCCCAAATAGTGTGCGTGATATAATCCACAGAACAAGATGACGCGAATCAGTCACATTTTTATGATCCAGTTCATATCGTCGTTATTCCGAATAAAAAAACCGATGGTAACCAAAAAGTAATAGATCACAATTAAGCGAAGAGAATTTACGAATACCATGGTAAAACTGCTGATATAATGAACATTAGTCATATTACTCTTCGTGTCAAATTTGGAAGTAAGTTCTAAAATAAAACATTACGATAACATGAACAGAAATTACGGAAATCATGACTAAGATCCTGAGATTATGAACATGAATTACTCTATTTATGACTAAAATATTACGATAACATGGACAGCACTTACAAAAATCGTGACTTAGATCCTGAAATCTTGGACACAAATCACACAACTCGTGACAAAAATATATGAAATCGTGAACATGAATCACTCTACTCATAACTAAAATATCACTATAACGTGAATAGAAATTACAAAAATTGCGACTAAGATCCTGAATTCATGAATTTTAATCCCGCTAGTCTGACAGAAAAATGCGATAGTAAACTCATGAATAAGATAGCACAATAACGTGATAAGAAATCACAAGAATCGCGAATAAGCTCTTGAAATCATGAACATCATTTGACTGTCGACTGTGTATTCTCAAATCATGAACTAGAATCACAACAAAAACTAACATGTCCAGGGAACAACAACAGTACACTAACCAAACATTCTAAATAGTTTCATGAATTCGAGATTTATAATTTATAATTTCAGGAACTTAGTCATGGTTTTTGAAACATGTTCTGTTCACGAAATCGTTCATGAATCCATGACTGGTTTTTTTTCGTGTGCGATTCCATAGCTAATTATTTTCCATATAATGGTGGAAATGTCCATTACATATTCAGTACGATTTGCATACACATACCATGGATGATCGACAGCCACGAACTTGAGAAGCTATGTGTCGAATCTGAAACACTTGAACCCAGCAGCGGAATTAGGAGGAGGGTTCGGGGGGTCCGGACCCCGCCAAGAAGTTTCAACTTGTTAACAAATTTTAAATTAGTTTCAATTTTAAAGTAGTCTTCAAACTCAAAATCATTTCAAACCAATTTTTTCACTGGTTTTACAGACCTACTAGGGAAGTTTATTTTTGAGGAACTAGGAAATTTTTTTCGGGGGGCGGGAATTGATGAGGGAATGTGAATTTGAGGAAGAATGGTGTGTGATGGGGGGATAGACCAGGATTAGGTTGACGATGTTCAGGTGATTGCATAACCTTTCTATATGAGAAAGGCAAAAAAGTAAGGTGAACTTATAAATATGGGACATAACTTTTTTCACTTAAACTACCATAACAAACGAACAAAGCGCACCAGGGCTTCTAAATTTCGAGAAACATCGTTGATTAAACTTCAAAACAAAAGCTAAAAAATTAGTGCAGTTTGTTTGAATAGAAAAAAAAATTATTCTGAAAAATTAGGGTGAACGTATAAATATGGGACACACTGTATTTTCCCATGGAACCAATAGCAAAAACTTGAAGCAAAGTGAGCGGAGGTCAAAAATTGTCCAAATGATATGAAAGTTGGCATCTGAGTTTACTTTGCTATTAGTCACAATAGGAGGCCTTTGAGATTTCAAAAATGAGTGTTTTTTTTTGCAATGCCATAATGCGGGTGCGAGGGTGGCCAAGTGGGGAGGGGTTTTGATGAATGGTGGAGGTGTTAGGGTAAGTGGGGGGCGATACTACACCAAACTGCATATTATACTGCATATTATGCCATTTGAAACTTGTTTTGAGAAAATCGGTTCGGTCATCTCCGAGTAACCGATGCGCAATTGTTGGTCACATACATACACACATACGAATACACACGTTTTTCGAACTGAGTCGAATGGTATAAGAGTGTCGGACAACAATTTCAAGCAATTTGTAATGTGAATTCAACTCAGGAACATAACCACTTTCCCGAAGCTTCCGGTTCCGCCGAAGTTGTCCAATGTGGTCAACGTGGACTTGATTGGGCATCAGTGAGCTGGAACTACAAATTTAAACATTTTCGAACACATTTTATGAAGTTTTGCGTCTTTGAGATACCATGCTGATTTCAATTTATATGGGAATTTCATGCGTGACTCCACTCTTCAACCTGTAACTCCGGAACCGGAAGTCGGAATTAAATTGATATAGCAGCCAATGGGAACATTGTACCTTTCATTTGACTAAGTTTGTAAAAATCGGTTCAGCCATTCCTGAGTAACCGATGTGCTTATTTTTGGTCACATACATACATACACACACATACGCACACACGCACACACATACACACAGACATTTGCCTAACTTGACGAACTGAGTCGAATGGTATAAGAGACTCAGCTCTCCAGTCCTCGATTAAAAAGCTGGTTTTCAGAGCGATTGCACAGCCTTTCTATAGGAGAACGGCAAAAAATCGGTTCGCCCATCTCCGAGTAACCGAAGTGCATTTTTTGGTGAAATACACACACCGAACTCGATGAACTGAGTCAAATGATATAAGAGACTCGGCCCTCCAGACCTCGGTCAAAAAGTTGATTTTCAGAGTGATTGCATAACCTTTCTATAGAATAAAGGCAAAAATGTATAGAATCCACCCAAACTTTCAAGATTTTTTTCCGAGGCCCTGAGGGCCGAGTATTTTATTCCAATCGATTCAGCTCAACGATTGGGGACAAAGCCTGTGTATGGCAAACTCTCATTCGTGTTTTTTAGCAACGGCTGAATCAATCTTACCAAACCAATCGATTCTGACCACAGCCGATTGTAAGCTTCAAGGAGTTGCATTTTACAGTCTAGCGGTAAATTACTGATCATCGCGTAATGAACATCGTCGGGGCCGGGGGTAGACCCACGGAGTCCTTCCAGCGCTTCTTCCAATTCGTGAAAACTGTAAGCTTGATTCAGTGGCGTAGCCAGAAATTTGGTTTGGAGGGGGTTTTGACGAAAATCTTAGATTTTTCAAAAATGATGGCGGGTCTATTGATGACATTTAATCTGTAGGTCGCGATCGACTGGGTACTACCGTGTTCTGCAGTAATAGCGAAATGGGATGGTGTGAGCGGGCATGGGCGCTATGACCATACCGTAGGCAGAACTAAATACCTGTCGCATGTGTCAGTTATGTTGGGTGGCGGACTACGAGACAGGTTAGGTCAAGTTCAACGAGTGGCCCAAAAACACCACTTTACTAACAAAAACATGAGCTGAAAACTCGCAACTTCGAAGCCGTAGCATTTGAGGAGCTTTGATAAACGGGGCAGAAGGTGTGGAAATGCGGGGATCGAGCGACGGCACAAGAGCTGGACAAAATGCGCCAACGCGTGATCAAGTGGCAGACCATCAGCGAATGGATGTGTGTAGTGTGGATCAAAAGCCATATCAATGTGCACTGACCTCACATCCGCCGGGGGCATTGTATAAACCGGTTATCGCACAGAATAGTCTGTACACTTTATAAATAATGTGCAAAAATTCTCACGATTGATAAGTATATTATGGCGAATACCTAAATAGCGAAGCAGTAGACGACAAGAGTATTGCAAGAATCAGCTTGGAGACGAGCGCAGTCGACGACGGATTCCGGATCTGCCTAAGATTCATGAAAAAATAGGACGGTTGAACCGCTGGTAATGATAAACTGTCATGTGAACTACTCAAACGCAGAGTAGAGGAATTGGCTAGAGCACTCCACTGGGTGCTTTTGAAAATCTGGAAGGAGGAGATTTCACCGAAGTATAGGAAGTAGGGAGTAGTATGTCCCATCTATAAAAATGGTGTTAAGCGGGATTTTTGCAACTAATTACCGATTAATCACATTACTGAACTGCCCTTGTATGCAAAGGTGACATAAACGCCATCCAGCATATTTTTCAGGAAATCAATTTTCAAATCTTGCATGGTGCGGGTAAAAGGATGCTTTCGCCACTTTGCTTTTCGCATTTCAACAGGTAATTTTTTATTTTCATTTGAAGTCGTTTGCACTGAAAGATGCGAATTTTCGTAGTGAACATAAAAATACGAAAAAGTTAAATTTGACCAAAGTGGCGTTGAAGTCACTTTTGCATACTAGGATAGTAAAAGTCATCTACAAGGTATTCTCCCAAATTCTTTGTTGCCGCCTATAACCGTTAGTAAGGGAATTCGTAGTGCAATATGGCCTATAATGCACAAATACGGGTTGCATTCATATCTTCAACCAATCTATTTGCAATAACATTCTTGAAAACTTTGCTGAAGATACTAAATTTTATTGGAATTAGTACTGCATCCAACTGGAAAAATTAATCAACAAAATTATGCTGCTAAATACTAAAGCTGATGGTTTCCAAATTATGGAATATTGGCGCCATTCAATTCGATACCCAAATGTACATCATAAAAAGCGAAAAACGTTCAAAAAAATTTTTATTGCCGATCTTAGCTGGTGGCACTTTACATAAATGCACATAAAAACCGATTCTGACCTGTTAGAGACAAGCGTAAAACGCCATTTTGCATCAGTTTCTATGTAGGCGTTTTCATTGAGCCATTTTGCTTGATATTCACATGATTTATCAACTATAGGATCCTCACTAAAATATTAGTTACAAGATCCCATTCTCACAATTTACAAAAAGTCCCCATAACGTTTAAAACATTAGGTTCTCAATGTAATGAACAGATAATAAACTTCCAAAATTATTATTTGAATATTCAAATAAGCATCAGCATCAAACTTTTTTTCTTCAATTCAAATATTTTGGTTTGGAGGGGGTTTTAACCCCCAAAACCCCCCCTTGGCTACGCCACTGGCTTGATTGTATTCAGTAGGGCATTGCAAAAAAAAATTTTTTTTGAATTCTCGAAGGCCCCCCCTCTTATATTGTGACAAATGTCAAAGTAAGCTCAGATGCCAAATTTCACATCATTTGGACAATTTTAGACCCCCGCCCACTTCGCTTGAATTTTTTTGAAATTGGTACTATGGGAAAATATGGAGGAAAAATACATTAAATGCTATAACTTTTGAAGTAGCAATCAGAAAATTACAATTTATACCTCTTTTGGAAGGAAATAATCTAAGTATTTGGATGAAGGTATATTTGTTTCTTAAAAAATATGGGAAAGTGGGGTATTGGGTCATTTTGGCCCCAAAATCCCCTATTTTTAATGATTTTTCTGCTCCGTGAGGCAAATCATACATATTTTGTAGTATTTCTAATGTGAAAAAATCTCAGAAATCGAACGGAACCCTTTTGACCTTAGTTCGAATACGAGAAGTTGGGGTTATAGGGCTTTTTGTCAGTCATATTAAATTTTATCATTTTCTCATGTATTTATCTCCATTATTCTTCAATCAATTTTCATAAAATGTAACTTATTGAACGTGCAAAATTCTGAGCAATAAAACAAAAATAAAAACGTTAAAGGTAAAATTCAGAAACATCAAACTTTTTGATATTTACTCTACAAATCTCATTTTTTTCATTATTTGTCCTAATACGTCAACTACCCCTATTTTTCCAGGAATGAAACTTTTCTCATGTGATCCCTAAGCATATTTTACACTAAAAGTAGTAAATTAAATAAGAATTTTGTTGTTAAATGGAGTTAATATGTGCGATTTTATGATAAAAATGTGAAATCGACACTATATGTCAGATAATTTGATGTTCCTGAATTTTACCGGTAACGAATCTATTTTTGTTATAATCCTAAGGATTTTCCACGTTCAACAAGGTATAGTTTACGAAAATTGAGTGAACAATAATAGAGATATATTCACGAGAAAATGATGAAGTTTAATATGAACGACAAAAGGCCATTTAACCCCAACTTCTCGTATTCGGACTAAGGTCAAAAGGGTTCCATTCGATTTCTGAGATTTTTTCACATTATAAAAACTACAAAATATGTGTGATTTGCATCACGGAGCAGAAAAATCATTAAAAATAGGGGATTTTGGGGCCAAAATGACCCAGTACCCCACTTTCCCGTATTTTTCTAGAAACAAATATATCTCCATTCAAATACTAAGATTATTTCCTTCCAAAAGAGGTATAAATTTTAATTTTCTGATTGCTACTTCAAAAGTTATAGCATTTAATGTATTTTTCCTCCATATTTTCCCATAGTACCAATTTCAAAAAATTTCAAGCGAAGTGGGCGGGGGTCTAAAATTGTCCAAATGATGTGAAATTTGGCATCTGAGCTTACTTTGACATTTGTCACAATATGAGAGGGGGGGCCTTTGAGAATTAAAAAAAAAAATTTTTTTGCAATGCCCTAGTATTCAGCTTCCGGTTGTTCTTGGATGTCCAGAAGATTTGCTTCGTTTCAATTTTTTCGTTCCAGGAAGTCCGGATCGTATGCAGCATTGCTAGAAATCTTTTCGAATGAGTTTGCTAGAAGTTCTGCAATCGCCGGATCCTCATTAGCGGTGTGTCCATTTAGCGTTATAGCATTGATGCGTTCGCTTTTCCTTTTGCCTTGTATCTGGCGGTATTTACTCCACATTTCTTTGGTAGGTGTTTGTACGGTGAAGCTATTAGCCGTTTTTTCCCAGCACGCTTTCTTCGCATTTAGAACCGCCTCTCCGGAGGTTCTAGCCTTGCGATATGCTTCAGTAGCCACTTCCTTTTCAGTTTGCTCGTTTTCTGATTTCAGCTTCCTTAAAGCCTTTTTCCTTGCTTTGATCTTGGAAGCTATGTCGTTTTTTTTCTTTATTTCGATTATAGAGGTTTTAACCTTAAGGTCATTCGCCTCTTCGGATTAGAAAAATCTCTTATGAAAAATTTCTAAGCCTATGTGCGGGGTCGGGACTCGAACCCAGGTGCGCTGCGTACAAGGCAATCGATTTACCAACTACGCTACGCCCACCCTAAGCTATGTCGTCATTCCACCAATGGACGCACTTTCTGCCTGTAAAACCCTTTGTTCTCTGAATAGCTGCATTTGCTGATTTGAGTATCTGCTGCGTGATTTCTTCGATTTGGTTTGCAGCATCGTTTTTCCGTTCGAAATTCACTGAGGATTGGTACAGCTCCCAGTTAGCCTCTTCGATTTTCCATTTAACTCGCGTCTTTTGTCGCAGGGGCTCTCTAGGCAAGGTAATGTACATAGGTATGTGGTCACTACCATGAGAGTCGTCGTACATGGACCAATCAAGTAATCCTGCTAGGTCCATCGAGCAGCAAGCAATATCAATGCACGATAAGGTCCCTGTAGCATGATTGATGTGGGTGGGCTCACCGGTGTTCAACACGGTTAATTCACTCTGCTCTACGAAATCCATTACGATCTGCCTGCGTGCACTGATATTCGTGGAGCCCCAAAGGGCGTGGTGGGCGTTCAAGTCTCCAACCATTAGGAGAGGGTTTTCTGTCTGTGAGGTCAGCTCAGTCAGTCCACTGCAGGAAACTTCTTCACTGGGTGGGAGGTAGATGTTCATTATGTTCAGGTTCAAAGGTTGGCCTACCTTTATGGTTATGGCTTCAAAGCTAGTGTCGGTGTGTACTTCCTCGCTGTCTATTCCGCCAGCGGCTCGTCTGCCACCTTGTCGCTCACGGTGGTATACGATGTACCCATTGATCTTGGGGGCGTTACGAGATGAACACATACTCTCTTGGAGGCAGATAACTGCCGGATCCCTTTCTTTGATGATTATGTCCAATTCTGCTTTGCTCGTACTTAGTCCCTGAATGTTCCAGGATATCACTGAGAGTGGTTGCGTTCGGGGTGCTTCCTTACTGTGGTTGGCAGAACGTCTGAGTGACCGTCGGAGCACAGGTTGGGGTATATCGTCCTCGCTCCCGTCCTCAGAATCGTTCTCTCCTTCTTAAAGGAGTGGGGAGGCTACTTTCTCTTCACTCTGCCCCAACCAACCTGATTCATGTATCACGTGGTTCTCTTGTTCGTTGGTTGTTTCGTGCAGTCCTGCATGCGGGGAGAGTATTTCATTATCGTTGATAATTTCGTTATTAATATCATCTTCGTATCCGTTGTCAGTGCCAATATCGTCGCTAGAGATTTCATTTAGTGTAGGTTTGGTTTGTTCAGCCATTTCAATGTTTTCGTGGTCTACCCCTGCCCTTTTTGACAAGGATGGGGTGTTTTCCAGGCTTCGGTGTTGCTCCCGTCGATTTCTCGTCAGCACTTCCTCGGAGATCGGTTTCACTGTCCGTCCCTTGAATTTTTCTTTTCGCAGCTGGTGCCTTCACTTTTTCATCCTTTTTGGCTCTGTCTTTCTTAGAATCACTTGCATCGGACATCGTCTGGTCCTAATCGTCTTCAGATATATCGACGTACTCCATACTTTTTATCTTTTTCATTTCTTCCAGCTCTTCTTTCATTTTGTTGAATTCGGCTATCAATTTTTGCATTTGAGTGAGTTCGCTGCGCAGTTTCCGGATTTCAATGTCCTTTTCTGTCTCCTTTGGAAATTCTTGAGAATTTCTTCTTTGAACATTCGAATTTCTTCATCCTTCCTTATGTTAGTCAGTCTGTCTTGTGCACTGCAAACTGCTGCGAATGATTGCTATCCGTTCAGTTTATTGTACTCCTTTCTAGCTTCGCTAAATGATATCCCCTTCTCGATCTTCAGCTTTAGTATTTTCTCTTCCTTCATGTACATGGGACACACCCTGCTGGTAGGTGAGTGGCTACCTTTGCAGTTTTTGCAGTGAGCTGGTTCTTTGCACGCGTCTTTCTCAAGTTTGTGAGCACCTGAGCAGTTCTGGCACACAGTATTACCGGGACATTTGTCTTTTGTGTGGCCGTAACTGCAGCAGTTGAAGCAAATCATTGGATTTGGGATGAATTCTCTTGTTTCCACTCGTAGGGGACCAAAGTAAATGCTTGGGGAATGTATTTCCGTGGAAAGTTAGAATCACTGTGGGCGTGTTTACTTCAGTATTTTCTATCCGTCTTGTGATCCTACGAACATCTATCACCCCCAATGATGTCAGCTCTTTAAATAGAACTTCTGTTGGCACGTCAATAGCATCTCGAAAACTCAACACGCAGCGTACTCGGTTCAAGGTTGGGTGAGAGTCAACCACAACCTCCGTACCATCGATCAATTTATGCATGTTCATTAACTTTCTCGCTTGTTCGGTACTTCTGGTTCTCAGAACATATTTGGAACCCCTGTCCTCTGTGTGGGCTGATTAAATTTTTCCTCCGCAGATATTCTCAATTGATTTGGCGATAAGAAATGGGTTTTTTGGTAGTAGCCCTTCCCCAGCGGCTCGTAGCTGTAGAACTATTCTTTGACCGTGCATGCCACAGTGGTCCATCCACTCAGGCAGCGTTCGTTCGTTGGCGTTTATTCTACCGGTTTCGGGTGGATCACCTGGCGGTTGGTCCCCCAAGGAAATGGCACTTGCTGACGCCATTCTGTCAGCAAGCCCTGTCGGGTGTCGTGATTAGACGACGATCAGCACAGCAGATTTTCAATCAACGGGTTTCTCGACAAACGCTTTGGATGCGTTCTTGCCTAGGCAAGTAACGTCTACCCTTTAACCTAGTTTCTATAGTTATGCGACTCCGCCGAGGCGGATTACGACTACGCTTTTTCCCTCAACGATCCCGGCCAAGCGTTAGAAGGTCCAGCTGAAATAGGAACGTTTTAACCTCGTTAATGTATCCTGCCCAATACGTTCAAAGGTTCTGACAGGTACAATGCGCACCAATGCAAAAAATTTAAATGTGGTTTCTTGGTACTTTGTTCGTACTCGCAAACACGTGGTCCACCGCAATCGGCTTCTGCTTTGATGCCTCCAACGGTCAAAGGCATTTGGCTCTCGGAGTGACAGAGAGCTCTGTTTTGTTGTAGCTTTCAATTGCGACTAGCTCTGGGCGGGCAGAGCCTAGTTGCATACAATGTTGCAAGCAAGCCTGCGAAAGCTAATCGGCTTGTTGGTCTTGTATGGGTGCGTACTTTGCTTCACTGAACTATTATCACCACTACGATTTAGCACCGAGCTCGACCGGTAAGAACTCGAAATTAAGAATCGAAAATCCAACGAAATTCAGTACTGCTCTACTGTGGCACAGATATAAACAGATGTTTTGTGTTTTGAAAAAATCATCCATATCTCAAAAAGTAATCAACATATCAAAAACGCTTTTTATCCACCTAACAGTGTGATGAGACATTTCTTATAATTATTATCACTTTCTTCGGGTATTATATCGATTGACAACATTTAGAACTTGATGCGTCACGATGTTTTTGATAACACATACTTCATGGGATAGTGGCAGGACTCAGCGAATCGCTCAAATAAGCATAGGAAAATATCAGTGCTAGAAATCGCAAAGGCTGAAAAATGGCTCATAAAATAGACATGCAAACGAACTATTGCTAATGCTCTGTTAATAACATATCTAAAGTCTTCAATCAATGCATTGTGTAAGAAATACTGGATTTACCTAAAGCGATTACATATGTTGTGCTAGACTAAAAAAATCGAATTTTTTTTTTGAATCAATTTGAAGTTCAATCTCCCAATAGCGTTTACTTAAATTATCAACGCGACTGAGAACAAAGCACTGAAATTTCAGCTCTTGATATCACGCTTCTTCTGAAGTGCTTAGTTCAAACTTTACTACGACATCGACTTTTACTAAAAGTGATTTCCCAGTAGTATCTAAATCTATCAAAAACTTGGTTCGATGCAATTGAAAAAAATATCCTTGGAAATGGAATGTACCTATTGATGTGGGACACATTGAATAATAAATATAGTAAAGACCCGTTTTTATCAGCCCCATGGCGTAATTTAGGCTGACAAAATGGGGACATTGCCTAAATCGGGACATTTTATTTTTCTTCATAATAAACTATAAACTATAAAGTATTCTTCCCCTCCCTTGATGTAGTCTGATAACTATTTCTGATTATTTAATATAGTCCTCTAGCGCAAAAATTTAAAAAAATATGTTCTTGTTTTTGCTCTTTAAGATCATTAAGATAAGGAAAACATGCTCAAGAAAGGATTTACTCGAATTCATCATTGTCCGTCTGCTAGAGCCCATCAAACATATTTTCATATGAGGATGACAAAATTGGCGACTGATCAAATCGGGTCGAGTCTTGAATGTATTATAATAGACAGACAGTATTTGAAGAAGTTTCTGGTGGACGAGTGTAGAATGGCTTTGTTTCTACTCCCTTGAAGGCGTAGCCAGAAATTCGGTTTGGTGGGGTTTTGTGAAAATCGATCTTACTATTCAAACAATAATTTTTCAAAAAATTGTAACAGAGTTCCTGTCTTTAGCGAATTTGTTGAGACTATCATTTAAAACAACTTTATTGTGGGCATGAATAGTACATGTTTGGAGTATATCGAGTTATAAAATGATATTTACGAAATGTTCCTTAATCTATTTTTTCTAAAACAAATTTCTATTGTGAGTTTCAAGTTTTGGATACAATGTAACTTTTTATCGTTTATAAGCAGTAGAAGAGATTTATCATAAACAGTAAAATCATAATAATTTATTTTAAAGGTAAATACAAATAGCCTAAAATATGTTCATACCCTAAACACATGGAGCCTTCATGTCTTCAACAAAGTGGTTTGCAATAGCTAAATTTTGCTGAAATCATTAAGTCTGGAACTAAATTTGTTTGAAGAGTAAATTCTTCATAAATACTGCTTGGAGGATATAACGTCAACATTATTTTATCAGATGATGTGAATTTTGGAAGAAGTCGATTTACTAAACCTCCGAAATTGGCGGTTTCAAAATGATGTGAACTTGACCTTAAATTACTATTTTCGAACATTTTTATTCCTATTCATATGATTGGTAATAGAACAAAAATCAAATGCTAACGAAAATCTATCAGGACCTGATAGAGTCGAACGGAAAACGCCATTTTTCATAAATTCCCCTATTTTTGGAAAGTGTAATTCACGTTATTTATCATATTTCATTTTCATCTCAACTCGACGTATTCTCAAAATAAAAACATTTTCAACAAATGTTGAAAGTTATGCAATTTTTCGGTGAGCAGTTCTATGTTTCATAGGCAATTCCGATTTCACTTACTATTAAGAAAGACGCTAATCTCTTCAAAAGCGAACTCAATATGATACGAAATCTGAGGGTTATGATTGATTTCAAAACTCTGGAATGGACCAATAGATCATTTACAGATCAGGATCCCATTCCCACAATTTTCAAAGGTCCTCATCGGGCATTGTAATACTCACTCACTCACGCGAGAAGAAGTTTATCCGACGTCCAACTTTTCCGAGATAAGATGAATCGCAAAATTCTGCTTCTCCACGAATAGCGTGAGAATAATTTTCCCGGTAAAATTTACCTATTTTATTCCTTCTGACCGGAGATGGTGATAATATTTTATTTTTTTGGCAATCCATAAAAGTGTCAAAATATACACTTCATTTCTAAGAAAAACGACAAAGAATTTCGATAGACTTGTTTTTTTTTGCGTTTTGGAATAGCGGTAGCAAGGCTGAGAGCGCAAAAAGGATACCGCGACAAACTCATTCGCTCATTCTCCGGCGGATTTATTTCTCCGTAGAAATAATGCGTTGTATTTATCCGGAGAAGTTATGTGAGTGCCAATAACTTTTCGTGTGAAAATGTGAGTTTTTATTGTCGCAGTGGGAAATTATCCGGACTCATTTACTCATATGAGTGATAAATGCATTGCCTGGTTCTCATGATGTTTAAAAAATACGCATGGGTTCAAACACCACATAGCCCCTTGAAAAGACCTTAAATATTGTCCGTGACAAAATTCACAACCATCGAGACATCATAAAATGGTCTCGATAACCTATAAATACACCAACATATGGTATTTTATATGGGATCTACTGGACCATGGTGATGGTGTTTTCATGGTTTGAACCCATTTCAAAAACCCATGTCAAACCCCATTACCATAGGGGTATTATGGGCTGTTCGTTTGCTCGGGTTATCAGTGTACTGATCAGATAATTATTATAGAAATATTGAATTAAATCAGTCAGCATCATTAACTGTTTAACTTAAATCAAATTATTATTTTTGGGTGGGGGCTGTGGTTGGTGTTAAGCCCAAAGACACTTCTTGGCTACACCGCTGCCTGGAGTTATTTATTTCGATTTTATTTTCCGAGATATGTTTTAAGATCGATCCGATGGTTATAAGTTAGAAAAATTGCAGTCAGAATGCTCGCGCAAATGAAAATTTTTGAACCGACAAGTGGTTAAGCTCCATCTAGACAATTTGGAACTGTTTGGTGGTTATTTCTAGCGGTTGTAGTTAGAAAAAATGAAGCATGAAATTCGTTTTATGGAAATAATATTTGGCTTATTTTAATGGATCATAGCTATATTGAACAATAAATAGAGGACAAATGGTAATCCACAAACAACAAGCCATAACTTTCAAAGTATTCAAAATAGATATTTGATGTCTTCAGTAAAGTTATTCGCAAAATTAAGAGCTACAAATTAGCTGAAGGCACCATCTCAATTCAATCACTTCCAAGAAAATTTATGAAAATATCTCACTCGTAGGGGGATTAATTAATAAAACTGCAATACCAAACGATAGAGCATATTGTATCCATTAAATTCTTCGAAGATACTATTGACCTAAAATTTGCCGTTTTGGCGTTAAGAATAGATTTCATTTTTTGGTTTTGCTGCTGGCTATGGGAAATGATGAAAATGTATCGTCTGTATTTAATGTTAAATATCTCTTGATAATAGTCCAATCTCAACGCTCTACAGCTCGTTCGAAAAGTATTCGTATAAGCTTTCTAAAAATATATAAAGTGTTTATCTATGTCGTCAATTTTGGCAGATAATTTAAAAAACTGCAAAAGCACAATTTTTACACTTCTAACTGTTCAAATCTTGGAAACTAAACATCAGAATCAAAAACCAATTAAAAGCGTTCTGTCTGGGTGATAGGCCTTTCAATTAAAATTGGTTTGGATAAGATCGGTTCAGCCATTGCTGAGAAACACGAATGAGAGTTTGTCCGTTACATACACACACAGGCATTGTCCCAAATCGTCGAGCTGAGTCGATTGGTGTATAAGACTCGGCCCTCCGGGCCTCGGAAAAACCTTGAAAGTTTGAGTGAATTCTATACATTTCTTTTATAAGAAATGTAAAATACAAAATAATAGTATCAAATTGCAATTTGGTCTTTCATTTGAAACTAATTTCGTTAAGATCGGTTCAGCGGTTGCTGAGATAATTACGGACGGCCGAGTCTCACATACTAATCGGCTCAGCTCGACAAATTGGGACAATGTCTGTATGTACGTGTGTGTGGGTATGTATGTATGCACACTAATGTCATGTAACTATCTCTGCAAACGGCCTAACGTGACAATTTGATTTATTATATTATTTTTATAACTATTTTTAAATATTGCCTAATTTTCCATTCAATGAACTAATCTAATTCGATTTATGAATTTTATTTATTTGGTTTATATTAATAATTCTATTCATTTTATGAATCTGAAAATCTTTTTTTTTCATTTTTCGTTTTTTTTTTATTTCGTTCGTTTTATTGATTTTCTATAATTTATTCAGTTTATTCGAGGTTTTTTTCGTGCAGGACTGTGTGCCTACTTCGCATGAGTTTTGCAAACTAATAAATGACCCACCAGTGATTTGTGTAAGAAATGTCTCATCTCACTGAAAGGAGGTTGGTTTTTCAATTTAATATTACCGTGGCTGCACACCAACAAAATATGAATTTTATCGTTGACGTTGACGTTGACGAAATGACGAAATATAACCGTGCTCCGTTTAATTTTACATGAAACATATACATTACATGCGCAATGATATAAAATTTACTTACTGCCATTCAGACCAAACGCTATATGTGGAGTAAAATTACGTGATTTACGAAATTCAACGTCATGTAAAATTAAAATCAAATTTAAAAGTAAGTTATTTTTGATGCCCGTATATGTCAGGGTCAGGAGACGTAAATTTACACGTTTTTTTCTAGGTGTGTGCTTCGAAAATTTTTCGTAAACAATGTTTGGTGTTTAGACCAATTGGGCATAAAGTATCCTTCCTACACATAGTGCGAATATTACCCTTCTTGTCCCACCAGCTGATCAAGATGACCAAACTAAGTCTCAAACCTCTGTTTGCTGGTTCTGATGGTTCAAGTTTTCGATTTAGGTATTTGTTTTAAAAAATTTTGGAAATTTTTTATTTCTTTACTTGTATATAGTTTTTTTTATTATTCAGTTAGTTTATTTGATAAGGCACATTTGCGTTAGCTTAAAGGTGCCAATTTTGTTTTGTTTTACATTTTAAATTACTTAAAACTAGGAGATTACATATTGATTTGCGAGATTGCGAGATTTTATAGCTATTTTATACATGTTCACAAGGGGATAATTTAATTTTCGTAAGATTAGGGGGATCATTTAGTTTTTATGGCAATATGGTTTGACATTTTAAGCTGGGAGATTATTGGAGAAAATAATTTTTAATTAAGGGGGACTATTTTACATCTATCTTAATAGTAGGAATAACTAGAGGGCGTGATTGAATTTCGTAAAGATTTGGGAAGATTAGTTAGAGTTAGTTTTATGTGGTAGTAGAGTTCGGCATTTTTAACGAGATTGCATAATATAATAGTTAAAACTAGAAAAGACAGGAAAAGCGAAATGCTTCGGGAAGATATTTGAGGGGGGGGGGGGGGGGTCTGGGGTGTTACTTCTGGGTATAAGAGTCAGGGTGGCAGGGGGAGAAAGTTATTAACTTTCAGTGTCAGGCATCGGGAGATCAACGGATGGATTTTAGACTCGGTGGGGTTCTTATACATAGTTGTCTTGTCATGTATAATAAAAATGTAATATACCCATTTAAAAGATTTTAATGAATATGTGGCGTATCCGACATTAACGCTACCATACTGAACATGAGGGTAACCCTAATAAAATCCAACACATACACATTATCGATTACACATCACACGATACTATATATTGTAAATATATTTTAGTTCTGATAAGACAACCAAACGCGACAGTCTATATCGTCCGAACGAAGCCCGTAAACCCTTCGAACCGTGTACCTACAACTGGTGACCCCGACGTGATTTTCGCGTAAGTCATTCGACCGGTGAAAAGAACCTACGATTATCGCTAAAATTAACTTCCCGGATTTTGATCCCGATGACATTGAGACCTGGTTCATATGTCTCGAAGCAGCATTTAGCGTGAATTCCATTAAAAATGATAAATTCAAGTTTAATGCAGTGATTTTCGCTCTCGGCTCGCGCGCTAAATTCGTGCATTCCGTTATAGCAAGGTGCAATGAAGCCAACGCTAACGATAGGTATGATGTCCTCAAATCTGCCGTAATAGCACATTTCCGACCGTCGGAAACGTTACGTTTGACCAGCCTCCTATCAGGAATATCGCTGGGAGACCAAAAGCCGAGCGTCCTTCTATCTGAGATGCGCCGCTTGGGGGGGAGCTGGTTGCACCGACAATGTGCTCTCGAATCTGTGGCTGCGAGCCCTTCCCAACACAGCTCGATCCATAATCGCTGCCGTGCCTACGGCCACACTCGACGAGCAAGCAAAAGTAGCTGACAAAATTTTAGAAGCGCCTCGTGAGCAAATCTCCGCTGTACAGACATTTGAAGCACCAACCACATCGTCAATCGAGCAGAAAATCGAAGCCCTTTCGCGCCGCATGGATGAAGCACTATCAGGAAATTTTCGTGGACGAGATCGACACAATAGCCGTCCGCGCACTCGTTCATTCAGCCGACGCGATGGAACACCAGCAAAAAGTAAGACGCCACGTCGATGGATTTGCTGGTTTCACTATCGTCACGGTGCGCAAGCTCGAAAGTGCGAGAAGAATAAAGGTGAAAATCCAAATATCAAATGTATTTTTTTCTATGGGAATATCGAGGTCTACACACGACCGAGAGAAGATTAGAGCACGACGCCAATAACAATAAACCACCCGCATCTATCAGCGAACCCATCCTCGACCTGAAGACCAGCAGTATCCCGAGCAAATCAGCAAACGTCCAGCGAATTCACATACACGACCTGAAAACGTCAAATCGATACCTCATCGACACCGGAGCAGATATATCTGTCATACCACCCTCAGCAAGAGAACGTCTCAACCCAACTGCATCACACCAGCTTTTCGCCGCTAATGGTACCGCCATTCAGACATACGGCACCAAACGTCTAACCGTAGAACTTGGCCTACGAAGACCATTCGTATGGGTTTTCGTCATCGCTGATGTGAAATCGCCTATCATTGGTGCGGATTTTCTAAAACACTACGATCTACTTGTGGATCTACGGAGAAACAAGTTGATCGATAACACTACCCGATTGGAAATCGAAAACATTAATGCATCATCGGAACCAACTATCACCACGTTCGACATGAATTCAGCTTTCGCCGAGATTCTCGCAGAATATCAAGATATCACTATCCTGAATATAAAGCACAAACCAACAACAGCAAGCACCGTGCACCGGATCATCACTACCGGCCAACCCGTATTTTGCCGACCGCGCCGGCTACCTTTGGACAAACTGAAGGAAGCAAAGGCTGAGTTCCAGTTCCTCATTGAACAGGGGATTTGTCAACCCTCAAAAAGCAGCTGGGCCAGCCCGCTGCATTTAGTTAAAAAATCAAATGGCAAGTGGCGACCATGTGGTGATTACCGCAATCTGAATGCCATTACTGTTCCAGA